>NC_059441.1:7100358-7400358 GCF_021028975.2 Sphaerodactylus townsendi
TAATGAACCAATTTGGTTTAATGTACTGGTATAGTATATTTTTAAAAAAACACAGTTAAAAGTAATACAATAGGGAATAAGTTAGCACTTTAAAATGGTTGTCAGGTATGTTACCATAATGTTATACCGTAATTCCAAGTAAGAAGAAAACGCATGGCAACAGTAGGGGTTAGAAATTTTCCCCACCAATAAAGGGTGGATTAATCTGAGACGACATCTCGCATTTCATTTCCACACCCTAGGAGGACACATGGGTAAGAGAGTTTGAGCAGGAGTCAGGCACCTTGGTACTCCAGTTGGACTACACTCCCATCAGCCCCTGCCAGCATGGCCATTTGGGGCTGATGGGAATTGTAGTCCATAACATCTGGAGTGCCAAAGGTTTGCCACCACTGCAATAGAGCCACAGCGACAGTGTCTTTGTTGTTCTGGAATTTGGTGATACCTTCCATTTTCTTCAGAGTCATCACTGGCTCGTGGTCCGCGCTGTTCACCTGTGGCCAAGAGAGACGGGTTTAAGGGGTGGCAGCCTTGAGCTAGTTAGGAGGAGGAGGAATATAAAACCCAGTGGTCTGTTTTTGTAAGCAGAGAGTTAAAGAATGTGGCTGATTCAGATTTGCGAAAAAAAGAGAGTAATTAACACATTTAAGATGTAAATAAGGCCCATCAACAGAACTGGGAGCCCCATTTCTCACAGTCTCTTCCAGTCACCAACCCAGGTAAAGATGGGGCAGGGATCAAGGGGCCTTTTGTCCGTAGACCATGCGTCACGGAAGCCAGCTGTAGGAATTTAGGACAATTCATCTAAGATCAAGCTCTCCTAGGAAATCATCTCACCAGAATGTATATTCGATGTGACAACACTACGCACAGGCACACACGCCCACAACACAAACATTGTTGGAATGCTGCCATCTCGTGGCTGGAAACATTTTTTCTGCTTCACCGGGTACATGTTTGACAAAGAGAGCTTTGACTCCCAAAAGCTTGCCTCCTGGAAACCTTCCCGGTCTCTAAGGCACTATTGGACTCAAATCTTGCTGTGCTACTGCAGACCCCGACATACACTTCACCAGAAACTTGGCTTGGGAACAGCTGTCTAAAGCTAATAGAAAATAAACAACTTAATTTTAAAAACTCTCTTTACATTTTATCAAGATAAAATAAAACACAGTTTCCCTTAAAAATAGGGTAATAAAATAGATGACATTTGTATCGCACTTGTGATGCTGGTAAAAACTATATTTTATATCTATGTACAAATGATACAGTTAAAAAAGTTTTAAATAATCTCTTATCTAAACATGTTGTAAATAAGATTTTAATCCAGAACCTGATTTTTTTCCCCATCCTCTTAATTAAACTTCATTTTTTTCTGTTGAATAAAATTCATGGTGAACAGCTTTATGTTAAAATGCTGCATGGACTGGTCATCTGCTTCTTTTTTGGAGCTGTAACGGTGAACGTGATCTGTGAGAAACCTGGATTCTCAACACACACACACACACATCTGTGCCTCTCCTGCTATATGTTTCAGTATTGGCCGACCTCTGTTCCTGTGCTGCTGGAATTCGCCTCTAGAAATGACATGAAGTCTCCACCTTCAAATTTTTCAAGCAAAGGTGCTCTCTTATAAAAGCGCTCTCACAAAGACAGGTCAGAAGTCATAAGAACATAAGAACAAGCCAGCTGGATCAGACCAGAGTCCATCTAGTCCAGCTCTCTGCTACTCGCAGTGGCCCACCAGGTGCCTTGGGAGCTCCTTACAGGCAGGGAGGCTAGCAAGGGCCTTAAGAACATAAGAACAAGCCAGCTGGACTGTGACCAGAGTCCATCTAGTCCAGCTCTCTGCTACTCGAGTGGCTCCACCAGGTGCCTTGGGAGCCTACAGGCAGGAGGTGAAAGCAATGGTCTTCTGTGGCTGCTGTTGCCTCCCGACCACCTGGTCTGCTCAGGTATTTGCAATCTCTCAGATCAAGGATACTCAAGATTGGTAGCCATAAATCAATCCTCCTCCATCAATCTGTCCAAGCCCCCCTTTGAAGCTATCCAGGTGAGGGCCATCACCACCTCTGTGGCAGCATATTCCAAACACCCATCACACGTTGCGTCCCGAATGTTATGGTGATATCTAAAACAACGTAGCTTACTGGCACAGTTACAATTGTAGGTGGTGCCTGCAAGCCATGTGCCTTTCCACAAAGTTCTTCTTCTTAAGTGCTCATCGGTTTAAGCTTTTTCACTGGCCCTTTGACCTCGCGGTCTTTTTTTCCTGAAGACTCAGCTACAAGGCCCCCAGCACCGAGGAACTTTCATCTGTGGGCCGCATCTAACACTGGTGTGGTTAAGAGTGGTTAAGAGCGTGCACTCTAATCTAGTGAACTGGGTTTGTTTCCGCCCAAGATGAAGCCTGTTATGACCTTGGCTGGTCACAGTTCTTCAGAACTCTCTTTGGTCTCTACCCACCACCTACCTACCTACCTACCTACCTACCTACCTACCTACCTTCCCTTCCTTCCTTCCTTCCTTCCTTCCCACAGTGTGTCCCTTCCTTCCTTCCTTCCTTCCTTCCTTCCTTCCCACCCACTCCACCTACCTACCCACCCACCCACCCACCCACCACCTACCTTCCTTCCTTCCCTTCCTTCCTTCCTTTCCCTTCCTTCCCACCCACCTACCTACCCACCCACTCCACTCACCCACCTACCTCCACCTACCCACCTTCCTTCCTTCCCACTCCACCCACCTACCTGGCCTACCTACCTTTCCTTCCCACTCCACTCCACCTACCCACCACCTACCTGCACTCCACTCCACTCCATCAAGCAGGTCTGTTGTGGGAGAAGGGAAATTGATTTTAAGTCACAGTGAGGCTCCATTAAAGTTAGAGAAATCAGAGGGTAAAATCAGCTCTCCTCCTTGGCCTCTTAGTGCTAATACCAATATATGTTCCTAATGATTCAGAACATAGAATGACTCAGGGTGGTCCTGACTGGAAAGCCTGTATTTTCCTCGCTCTCAGGTGCTGCTTGTATGTGAAGAAGAATTGCGATCACCAAAGGTTTCCAAGACGAGGCTACATCAGTGACCGCAGCTTCTGGAACAGACCGGAAAACCTTTGAAAGGAACTGGAGGCCAAAACCACCTTGAAAGAGGGACCGGGGCAAGACAGGCCAAGATAATGGAGGTACAGATAGGGTGTGTGGAGACTGAGGTAGTGAAGGACCCTGTCTTCCTATCTCCCTGAAAGGGAAAAGAGACTAAACGGGTTCTTTCATGTCTGATGAGAGCTCTGGTTCCATGGTTGCTTTCTAAGGTGCAGTGGCAAGGAGGTTAAGAGCCTCGTATCTTAATCTGGAGGAACTGGGGTTTTGGATTCCCCCACTCTGTCGCCTGAGCTGTGGGAGGCTTATCTGGGAATCTAGATTAGCCTGTGTGAACTCCCACACACGCCTCAGCTGGGTGACCTAGCTAGCTCACAGCTTCTCGGAGTTTTCCTCTCAGCCCCCCCACCCACCTCACAGGGTGTTTTTTTTGTTGTGAGGGGGGAAGGGCAAGTGGAGATTGTCAGCCCCTTGGAGTCCTTGCAGGAGAGAAAGGGGATATAAACCAAACTCTTCTTCTTCTTCTCTTCTCTCTTTCTCTTTCTCTTCTCTCTTCCTTCTTCTTCTTCTTCTTCTTCTTCTTCTTCTTCTTCTTCTATGGCCTTGTGTGGCACCTGGGGGAACATTTTGTCGCTCTTAAATGGCGCTGTTTTTAATGATGACTTGTAAGCTGCCCGAATCGCCATGAGTTTCTGAGTTTGTTACGTAAAGGACTTCCAGACGCAGAACAGGTGAAACATTCGGGAAATGTTTTTCTCTGATTGCACTCTAAGACCGATTCATCCAGAGACGACCGATTCCTTTGGGCAGATTTGTTACCTCTCTCTGGTCCATTTGAGAATAGGTGCTCAGTGGCTGAGTGTGTCCCTTCTCTGCCTTTAGGACAAGATGTCCCAGCTGGAGCTGGAGCTGGAGGAGGAGAGGAATAATTCAGACATACTGTCCGAAAGGATCAGCAGGTGTAGAGAGCAGGTACTGGTTTCAATATATTTTTCTTTTCATGTATGTTATAGTCTCTCTCGCCCACCTTTCTCCCAAAGGGCGGTCTTGATTGCGTTCTCACACAGACTCACCCAGGCTCCTTGAAGAAGATCCGTTCAGTCCATTTGTTGATGAATGAAAGGACAAACAGCCACGCCTTGTAACATTTGTACAGAGTTTTGTGTCCTCGGTGTGTGTGTATGTGTGTGTTGGGTGTGTGTGTGTGTGGTCTCTTCCCCACCTTTCTCCCGAAGGGCAGCCTTGATTGCATTCTCACACAGACTCACCCAGGTTCCTTGAAGAAGGTCCATTCGGTCCATTTGTTGATGAATGGAAGGACAAACAGCCACGCCTTTTAACATTTGTACAGAGTTTTGTGTCCTCGGGTGTGTGTGTGTGTGTGTGTGTATGTGTGAGGGTAACAACGACACTGTAACTTTAAGCTGCAGCCTGGCCTTGGCTGGGCCAGGGGTGAGGAGCTAGCTCACAACTCGCAAAACAAGGAGGGCGCCAACACAAAGCGCACGGGGCATGCCTTGGCAGCACAGAGTGCCCGAGTTCGCTGGCCCTTCTCGAGCCTCTCCCACTCGATTGTATTCACTACCAGTTCGAAGGAACTAGTTCTTGTTCCCTTCCCGAAGTTCAGTCATCCCCCACCTCCTCCTGCCTCGGAGCACTCTTGGTGCACGGCAGCGTCTAAAGCAAAAAACAACAACACACAGCAATAGCCCGAATGTGAATGAATGGGCTTGAGCTCTGGGAGAGGCCCGCTCTACGGCACCATGGAGTAAATGAGCAAAGATGAAGTTACACTGACAGCGTCCCTCACTTCCTCTGGCAGCCACAGTTGGAGTCCAGCAACGCCCCCCACAGGTGGGGCTGCGGAGGAAACGTGGGAAGAGAAGGTTTCCTTCTGGCCGGCCAGGCAGCGCTTTCATTATCTCTTTTTTATGGAGCAGCTGAGCGCTTCTGCTGAGTCAGCAAGTGCAGAAGACCCACAAGGGGCGGGGGGTCCTTTCCCGCCTTTACCTGCTCAAGACCTAGCCAGGGAGACGTGGAAGGTGGGTGCCCAGTGGGAGATGGGAAACGGTGGTGGCAGCTGCAGCAGCCTCCTCCCACTGTGATTAGAAATCAGGTTACTTTTTCCCTGAGAACCACCGGTGGCTGCACAGCGGCTGCTTGTCTCGAAACAACGTACTTCTGCCTCTATTACAGCTATGTTGCGCCTGACCCTCCTATTCCTTTCCTCCTGGGATAACCACTGCCTGAAGTGTCAGAGGCTGATTCCTCATGGGCCAAAACAGTGAAAATGGTGTGTATAATATACTGTTTTCACACCATTTTCACACCACTGTTTTTGACCCGTGCGGAATCAGCCAGAGAGAGACCGGTTCTTCCTACAGAATTAGCTCAGGAGAAGGAGGAAGAGAGGAGGCAGAAGCCGTTGCCTTCGTCTTGCCCTGCGTACAACCATCCAAAATACGGGCAGGAAACTGGCAGGAATTGATAATAAAACTGCAAAGATTGTCATGCCCTTATAAAGTAGTGGAAAGGGACCGCACTTGAGTCCCAGGTTCAGTTCTGGTCTCCACATCTCAAAAAGGATATTGAGGAGATAGAAAAAGGGCAGAGAAGGGCAACGAGGATGATTGAAGGATTGGAGCACCTTCCTTATGAGGAGAGGCTGCAGCGTTTGGGACTCTTTAGTTTGGAGAGGAGACGTCTGAGGGGGGATAGGATTGAAGTCTATAAAATTATGCATGGGGTAGAAATGTTGACAGAGAGAGAAATTTTCTCCTTCTCACAATACTAGAACCAGGGGGGGCATCCATTGAAAAAATGCTGGGGGGAGAATTAGGACTAATAAAAGGAAACACTTCTTCACGCAACGTGTGATTGGTGTTTGGAATATGCTGCCACAGGAGGTGGTGATGGCCACTCACCTGGATAGCTTTAAAAAGGGCTTGGACAGATTTTATGGAGGAGAAGCTCGCATCTATAGCTACTCAATCTTGATCCCTCCTTGGATCTCAGAGATTGCAGATGTTTTAGCAGATCCAGGTGCTGATCGTGGAGCAGCAGCAGCCAAGCAGAAGGCCGCTGCTTTCACCTCCTGGGCGTGTGAGTTCCCTAAAGGCACCTGGTGGGCCACTGCGAGTAGCAGAGAGCTGGACTAGATGGACTCTGGTCTGATCCAGCTGGCTTGTTCTTATGTTCTTACAAGATGGGGCTGCTCCCTTCAATGCCCCCGGAACGCTCTAGTGTTGCGGGCTGCAAACTCTCCATCATCTTCAAGAATTAGCCTGACGAGCTTTCAAGTCCAGCCAACAAACAAAGGACTGCAATGTTCCTTTGACTGTGATGTCCCGTGAATGGACACTCGGGGACTCAGCCGCCCTCCCCCCTGCCCCCCTGGGCTTTGTGTGAAAGAAGCATCCACTAGTTGCAGGTGTGAACAGGCAGAGAAAGCAGAGCGTTTGTTTGGTGGGAGCCAGCTGATCCAGAATGCAGCTTTGGGACGGCTCCCTGGGACAGGCCCCAGGTGTCTGGAGGAAGCCTCTCTCTCCACTAGTGTAGTGCTGGCCAAAGCAAACCTCCCCCCCCCCATAATTACCACCTTTATTGAATTTAATCACAGTATACAACAGGGTCCCCTAACATGTAGTCTGGGCCAAATCAGGCCCCGAAGACATTTATCCTGCCCGGCTAAGCAGAAGCAGATCTCCTCTTATCTCCCTTTCCCAGGTTTACAAACAGCCTCATGCTGGCTACTCTCAGCTGCTCTATTCCAAGCGGCCGGAGGGGACCGTAATTCAACAGCGGGCAAAAGGGGAGAGAGAAAGGCGGAGCTCTCAGGGCCGATTGTTGGGACCGCTGGGTGGGGGGCTCTGCCAGGGGCTGGTCGGGCGGATGGATGCCCCCCATCACAGGCACTTATCCCAGCCTCCGGTTGGCTCTCCTGGCTAGAAGGTATGTGGAACTGGCCCCTGTTTAAAAAGTTTGGGGACCCCTGGTATACAATAAACAGAAAAAAATATACAGAAAAAATACAATTTCAAGTTGTTGTTGTTGTTGTTGTTGTTGTTGTTGTTGTTGTTGTTGTTGTTGTTGTTATTTATTGGTTTATATACCACCTCACTCGGAGGGCCTAGGGTATGTGAACAACATATAAAATAGAGCACAATATCAAGGTTAAAATACACAATAAATATAAATTAAGATCGCTCTAATAAATAAAATTCCTAATCCTAGTGATGTATGACCTTTATATCTCCTTTGATGTTAGGGGATCATATTTCATCAGCCCCTGCCAGCATGGCCAATTGGCTATGCTGGCAGGGGCTGATGGGAATTGTAGTCCACAACATCTGGAGTGCCAAAGGTTCGCCACCACTGCCCTACCCCATTAAAATGCAGCATTGTTAAATTAGTATTAACTCAAGATGGCGCAGTTGTGTTTACATAATAGAAGGCATTTAGAAGAATAGAATAGAATAGAATAGAATAGAATCTTTATTGGCCAAGTGTGATTGGACACACAAGGAATTTGTCTCCGGTGCATATGCTCTCAGTGTACATAAAAGAAAAATACATTTGTCAAGAATCATATACAGCACTTAATGATTGTCACATATGGTTCAGTAAGCAATCAGGGAAATAACAGTAGTAATGAAAACATAAAATGTAAAATCATAAAATAAAATAAAATAAAATGTTTCTTAAAAAGAAAGATATAAAGACATAAAGAAAAAAAGGGGGGGGAAAGGGGGAAAAAAATTTCCTCCCAGAGAAGGAAAAATATATAGTGCATTGACAAACAGACTTCCAGCTAGTAAAACACAGGATACACAATCTAATATCGAAAGTACTTTGGTACATCTCAAGTTTTTAATTACATATCGTTTTGAAGTATAGTTACATTAATTCTGACCTACTAACTATATCAACAATTAATTAGTCAGTTATATTTAATACTTAATCCAGTGTTGTGTCAAAGAAAATGTCCTCTTGGTTATCTATTTATAAGCTAGCCATTATGATCTAAAAATAAAAACAAAGGGAAGAAGAGAAAAGGATACAGTAAAAAAAATATCTATATATAGTCAAAATTTATATTTTATGTAATGCTTTACAATTTTTACTCATTCACTTATCAAAGATCACAAATCATATTTCATACATTTGTATTCCAACTGGAAATAATCAATTAAAGGTTTCCAATTCCTCCCAAATATCTCCAAATTCTGTTGTCTGGCCAAAGCAAACCTTACAGAGGCCAAGGACACCTTCCACGTTCTCACCCAAAGGATCCTGATCCCTGCACTACTCGAGAAGAACATACTGCCTGTTAAGGGAAGTGAAGAGTCCTTAAAAGCTCTCCTTTCTTTTCCATCTGTTGCATTACAAAAACGCTTTTATGCTTCTGCTCAATACCTGAGCGCAGCCAGGCTCAAGGCTTCCCCAACATCGCAGCCCTGCCATAACAGTCAGCTTGCATTTTCTTGGCTACAGCCTCCCGAGGGCTCTGGAGACAATAAATGGCTCACTGTATGGAACTCCCCTGACTGTGACCAGCTACGTCTCACCAACTCCATGTTGAAAGCGACATCTCTAATTAGTCGCTCGTTATCGGCTGGTTTCCTTGCAGAATGTTCTTTTATTTTGCCTGGGCCTCAAAGAGTAATTATAGCCGCATTTTCTGCATGACCCGATAACTGGACCTTTCCGGTCCATCAATCAGGGCCGTGGTTATCATGCTCCCAGGGCTGGTTGGAAAGGCTCCTTCGTGGCCCATCTCCGTGTATGGGAGCCTCTTCCTTGGGTGACAAAGACTCCACCTTCTGGTCCCTTCCTGCATCTCTGACAAAACGGTGAATTCTCCCTTCCGCTGGGCTCCATCTCATGCCGGTCAATGCTGCTGTAGTCCCTTCAGTCGACACTAAAAGTGTACACTGAACACTACGGAGCAGCAGTGGCATAGTGGCTAAGAGCAGTGGCTAAGAGCAGGTGCACTCTGGATCTGGAGGAACTGGGTTTGATTCCCCGCCTCTCAGCCTGCCTGAGCTTCGTGGGAGGCTTTACCCGGGGGAATTCTCAGGATTAACTCTCTGTACATTCTCACACACGCCAGCTGGGTGGGACCTTGGGCTAGTCACAGCTCGGAGCTCTCTCAGCCCCACCTACCTCACAGGGTGTTTGTTGTGGAGGGGGAAGGGCAAGGAGGATTATCAGCCCCTTTGAGTCTCCTGCAGGAGAGAAAGGGGGGGATATAAATCCAGCAGATAGAAAAGTGTGGTGGCTAAGAGCAACAAGGTACTCTCTAATCTGAGGAACTGGTTTGATTCCCCGGAGAGCCTGCCGCGCTTGAGACTCTTTAGTTTGGAGAGAGACGGCTCTCTGGGGGGGATTCAGGATTGAACCTGTACATTCAAATTCTCATGCATGGGGTAGAAAATGCTGACAGAGAGAATTTTTCTGTCTCTTTCCCTACAATACTAGAACCAGGGGCATCCATTGAAAATGTTGGGGAAGAATTAGGACTAATAAAAAGGAAACACTTCTTCAAGAACGGTGATTGTAGTTTTCTGAATATGCACACGCCAGCTAAGGTGATAATCCTTAATAGCTAGTCACAGCTCTCGGATGAGTTGTGGGAGGAGAAGTCGATTTATGGCTACCAACTTGATCCCTTGATCTCAGCCCCACCCACCTCACAGGGTGTTTGTTGTGAGGGGGGGAGGGGCAAGGAGATTGTTTCAGCTCCTGCCCTGTGAGCTCCCAAAGGCACCCAGGCTACCTGCAGGAGTAGAAAGGGCTGGACTAGATGGACTCTGGTCTGATCCAGCTGGCTTGTTCTTATGTTCTTATGTTCTTAAATCCAAACTCTTCTTCTTCTTCTACGGTAATAACGTTCTAAGTTTCTTCATGGAGTTGTGCAAGCTGTGATGAAGGAGAGTAGGCTGAGCCATAAATCAGGTGCTCAAATCGGGACTTCTGCCACAGAGTCACTGGGAGGCCTCAGGCCCACATGTCCTGCCTCTGGCCCTCTGCAATGCAGCCACAAGGCTCATTTTAGGGATTAAATGTTCATGTGTGGGAAGTGCTTGAACATGTAAATGCTAGTAGCCAAGGAAAGGGGATGAAATGAAAGCCACGTGTGGATAACAGTTGGGTGATTTCTGCCCTTTTTCTTTCACCTATCCCAGATAGAGCAAACGAGGAATGAACTACTTCAGGAGAGGGCTGCGAGGCAGGACTTGGAGTGCGACAAGATTTCCCTGGAAAGACAGGTAAGAGCCACAACTTCGGAGTGCTGTGTGGTTTCCGGGCTGTATGGCCGTGTTCTAGCAGCATTCTCTCCTGACGTTTCGCCTGCATCTGTGGCTGAATGCATCTTCAGAGGATCTGATGTTGGGAAAGCAAGTGGAGTATATATAAGTGGAGAAGATGCCAGCCACAGGTGCAGGTGAAACATCAGGAAAGAATGCTGCTAGAACACAGAATACACCCAGAACACAGCCATACACCCAGAAACACGCTTCTTCACGCAATGTGTGATTGGTGTTTGAAATATGCTGCCACAAGAGGTGGTGATGGCCACTAACCTGGATAGCTTTAAAAAAGGGCTTGGACAGATTGATGGAGGAGAAGTCGATCTGTGGCTCCCAATCTTGATCCTCCTTGATCTGAGGTTGCAAATGCCTGAGCAGACCAGGTGCTCAGGAGCAGCAGCAGCAGCAGAAGCGCCATTGCTTTCTCACCCTCCTGCCTGTGAGCCCCAAAAGGCACCTGGGTGGGCCACTTCTGAAAGTAGCAGAATGCGTTGGACTAATTGGAGGGTGGAGCATCTTTGGTAATCTAGATGTTATGGACTACACTTCAGTTGCCTGCCAGCATGGCCAAATGGCCATGCTGGCAGGGGCTGATGGGAATTGTAGTCCATAACATCTGGAGTGCCAAAGATTCGCCACCACTGGACTAGATGGACTCTGGTCTGATCCAGCAGGCTCGTTCTTATGTTCTTAAACCACACACCACTCCAGTGATTCCAGCCGTGAAAGCCCTCGACAATACATAGCCACAACTTCCTTTGAGCCTGGACTTCAGCTCAGCAACACGAGAATGGTGGTGAAGTCGTATTAAAAACCAGCTCCCCTCAGCTTGTTCAAAAATGCTTTTCCGGGATTGTGGCTGGGTTCCCACAGAGCCCGTCTTCCTTGGGGATGGGGGAGTTTGTTCCCCTGGCTGTCTGGTTCCTGAATCACCCGGGATGAAAGCCGCCCGGCGCCGTCTGTAGGAGCACAGTGCCGCCTTGTGGCAGACACACATCTAAGTGGTCTCAAGTGACGCACTTCCTTGGAAAAGCTCAACTATTCCTGAGTTCGGGCTCTGTACAAAAAATGTGACCTCCATGTTTTGAAATGCAGGCAACGTTGGAGCTCCTGACCCTGTTTGTCTCTCACCTGTTTCTACCTTACTGAGCTCTTCTTGCAAGACAGTCTAAATGAGGTTGAATTCTGTGAGAGGCGTCACTGCTAATCTTCCAAGGGTAGCCGAGAGTGGTTAATACTTGCCACGGGATGAGCTGAGGCTCAGGGCTAGTTGAAATCTCCTGTCTTCCACAGTCAAGAGGGTTATAGTTCTGCAGTGGTAACGCAAGGGCAATTCTGTATGCGTCCAGAAGCACCGTCTTCTTTTAAGGCCTAGTAGCAATTATTTGTTTGATTAAATCTGCACTTTTGCGCCAGTATCTGGGCCTCCTCGTGATTTGGTCCTCTCGCTTGCAGAGAATAGCTTTAAAAAGGGCTTGGACAGATTGATGGAGGAGAAGTTCATCTATGGCTACCAATCCTCCTTGATCTGAGGTTGCCTTTGCAGACCAGGTGCTTGGGAGCCGCAGCAGCAGAAGGCCATTGCTTTCACATCCTGCACGTGAGCTCCCAAAGGCACCTGGTGGGCCCCTGCGAGTAGCAGAGAGCTGGACTAGATGGACTCTGGTCTAATCCAGCAGGCTAGTTCTTATGTTCTTAAGGCCCTTGCTTTCACCTCCTGCAGATGAGCTCCCAAAGGCACCTGGTGGGCCCCTGCGAGTAGCAGAGAGCTGGACTAGATGGACTCTGGTCTGATCCAGCAGGCTAGTTCTTATGTTCTTAAGGCCCTTGCTTTCACCTCCTGCAGATGAGCTCCCAAAGGCACCTGGTGGGCCACACTGCGAGTAGCAGAGAGCTGGACTAGATGGACTCTGGTCTGATCCAGCAGGCTCTTTCTTATGTTCTTAAGGCCCTTGCTTTCACATCCTGCCTGTGAGCTCCCAAAGGCACCTGGTGGGCCCCTGCGAGTAGCAGAGAGCTGGACTAGATGGACTCTGGTCTGATCCAGCAGGCTAGTTCTTATGTTCTTATAGAAACCAGACCCCTGGAACTCTGTCTGTCTCCCACAAGAATTACCTTGTTCCTTTTTGATGCCTTTTTGGGTGCTGACTGTCAAACCTCTTAACTTCTGCTTGCTGAATAGGGTGCTTTATTGTTTCATGCTATGTCGTTGTTTTAAATGTTTTGCATCGCTTTATTTGCTTAACTTGCAGATTGATTTGGAAAGTTAAAAGGTAGCTTGTTAATTAAATACGTAAAACCGAGTCCCCTTCTCATCCCTGCCACCCTCTCACCCCCTGCATCTGTCCTCCGGTGACATGTATGTTACAGGGCTGCTTCTGTAGTTGTTTGCCAGAGGTGGCAACTCCATCTCAGACATCGACCACCATCCACTAGATCAGTGATGGCGAACCTATGGCACAGGTGCCAGAGGTGGCACTCGGAGCCCTCTCTGTGGGCATGCGCACACAGAGTTCGTCATGTGGGGAGCAGATAATCAACCCCCCCCCCCACACACACACATCTAGGCTGGCCTGGGCCACTGAGCACGACGTGCGCGCACCGCAGTGAGCAGGGAGGACTTGGCTGGCGGGCCTAGTGCCTGTGCTCTGGGTGGCTGCTGCCTGAGGGGGGGCACAGAGGAGGCAGAGATGCTAGAGAGGCACAAAGCAGTGCGTGCGGGACTTGCTGGAGGCTACAGCAGGCTGGCCCCTGCTCGAGCAGGTGGGGTGGAGGAAGAGGGAGCCAACTGGTTTTTTCTAAACTAAAACCTCAGCATTCAGGTTAAATTGCCAGGTTGGCCCTTTGTGATTAATAAGTGGGGTTTGGGTTGCAATTTGGGCACTCGGTCTCAAAAAGGTTCGCCATCACTGGACTAGATGTTTCCATTCATTTCAAGACTTGAGACTCCCCAGTCGGACTCTGCTTCCCTGTCCACGCACGGCCGGCCCAAAGTGGGCAGAGGCGCCTCTTGCGTTCCATGCCTCGGGCACTGAAATGTCTTGGGCCTGGGCCTCTCATCCTGGCAGGCCTTTCTCTTAAAGCCACTCTGCATGTTCTTCCTCCAGAACCGAGATCTGAAAAGTCGAATCTTTCACCTCGAAGACTCCTACCGGTCCAGCAAGGAAGGGCTTCTGGTTCAAATGGAAGCCAGGATCGTGGAGCTGGAGGAGCGGCTGGAGAATGAGGAGAGGTAAAAGAAATGGAGCCGGGATCCTGCAAAAGAAACCCGCCTCTCCCTGAGTCAGTCATGCAGCTACTGCGACAGGCTTGGAGGAAACTCTCCTTCGAACACAGAGCATCTCCTGTCGCCAGGAGGTTGTGTCAGCTGAACTTCCAGTACGCTGCGGGAATACGTTTGACGCTTCCCTGGGCTGCCCTCCGCATCTCCCGGGGCTGCTGAACTAAAAGCCCCATGGATGGTGAGCAGGAGGCCGAAAGGGAATGCTTGCCTGTCAGCTGGCTGGGCTGTTTATTTATTTAATTTATTTATTCATTTGATTTGGTAAACCGCCCTACTACCTCCAGAGGGCTCAGGGCGGTGCACAACAAACAACAATGCAATAAAACAAGTCGAATAACCCGTCCCCGCCTCCATCAACAGAATGAGCTGAGTGTCATCAGCATACTGATGACAGATCAGCCCAAAGCTCCGCACCAGCCGGGCAAGGGGTCGCATATAGATATTAAATAACAGCGGGGACCTTATCTTCCCAAGCCGCCCATCAGTTTGCTAGCTGACCGTCAGCAGCTGCAGCAGTTAGTGGGGCTGGGGGTCCATTGATCCTTGTGGGTAGGACCTGGGGACTCCATCGCTGGATAAACCATTAGAAAATCTAGAGGGAGAGAGAGAGAGCCATCCCCCCCCCCAAGTTTTCCACTTGTCACTTGTGACCAGCTGGGCCCTTTCTGAGTCTAGCCAAGGAAGGGTTCCTATTCCCACCTCTACCAGTGATTCGTTTTCCAGGATTCCTTGATCACAGACTTTCTGTGTTTCCCTCCCAACTTTCTAGGGATAGGTCCAATTTCCAGCTGAGCAACCGCAGGCTTGAACGGAAAGTGAAGGAACTCATGATGCAAGTGGATGATGAACACCTCTCCTTGACAGACCAGAAAGACCAGGTGAAGGCCCCTGGCCAGAATTATCCTCCACGGGACTTTCCTAGCCCATGCTGCACTTTATTTTGATTTTTTTTAAAAAAAAATCCCGTGCCTGCTGTCTCCCGTTCTAAATGCCACTTTGCCCTTTTCTTTCAGGACTGCAGAGAGTTTAAAAAAATCTTTGACATTCGCAGAAAAAGTAAAGGCATTGTAGCCACATGAGTAAAAACTTATAAAATCAGTTTGGCAACAAGAGCTTTAAGAACGACCTCATGTTTATCACTGACTGAGACCAACTCTGGAGCAGCAGTGGCGTAGTGGTTAAGAGCAGGTGCAGTCTAATCTGGAGGAACCGGGTTTGAATCCCCGCTCTGCTGCCTGAGCTGTGGAGGCTTATCTGGGGAATTCAGATTAGCCTGTGCACTCCCACACACACCAGCTGGGTGACCTTGGGCTAGTCACAGTTCTTCAGAGCTCTCTCAGCCCCACCCACCTCACAGGCAGGATTGTTGGGGCGGAAGGAAAAGGAGCTTGAAAGGGGGAATATAAATCCAAACTCCTCCTCCTCCTCCTTCTTCTTCTGAGCTGTAGAGGCTTATCTGGGGAATTCAGATTAGCCTGTGCACTCCCACACACGCCAGCTGGGTGACCTTGGGCTAGTCACAGTTCTTCGGAGCTCTCTCAGCCCCACCCACCCCACAGGGTGATTGTTGTGGGGGGGCGGGAAGGAAAAGGAGCTTGAAAGGGGGAATATAAATCCAAACTCCTCCTCCTCCTCCTTCTTCTTCTGAGCTGTAGAGGCTTCTCTGGGGAATTCAGATTAGCCAGCGCACTCCCAATAATACCTACCAGCCAAGTGACTCCAATAAGCCACAGTTCTTCTGAGCTCTCAGCCCCACCTGTCTCCACAGGGTGATTGTTGTAAAGGGAAGAAAGGAGCTTGAAAGGGGGAATATAAATCCAAACTCCTCCTCCTCCTCCTCCTTCTTCTGAGCTGTAGAGGCTTCTCTGGGGAATTCAGGATTAGCCTGTGCACTCCTGTTGCCCAGCTGGGTGACCTTGGGCTAGGGTCACAGCTCTTTCAGAGCTCTTCTCCAGCTCCTGCACCCACCCCATTGGTGGGTGATTAAGTTGTATGGCTGAAAAAGGAGCTTGAAAGGGGGAATATAAATCCAAACTCCTCCTCCTCCTCCTCCTTCTTCTGAGCTGTAGAGGCTTCTCTGGGGAATTCAGATTAGCCTGTGCACTCCCACACACGCCAGCTGGGTGACCTTGGGCTAGTCACAGCTTCTTCAGAGCTCTCTCAGCCCCACCCACCTCACAGGGTGTTTGTTGTGAGCGGGGAAGGAGATTGTCAGCCCCTTTGAGTCTCCTGCAGGAGAGAAAGGGGGGATATGCATCCAAACTCTTCTTCTTCTTCTGTGCATTTTCTCCTTGCTAAATCCGTGTCTGTTTGCATCTAATCGGCCCGTGTTTTCATTTCACAGCTGAGTTTGCGCTTGAAAGCAATGAAACGTCAAGTGGAGGAAGCAGAAGCAGAAATTGACAGGCTGGAAAGCGCCAAGAAGAAACTTCAGAGGGACCTGGAGGAGCAGGTGGATTTCAACGACCAACTTCAAGGGCAACTGAACGGCATCAAAAAGGAGCTCAGGTAACTTGGTGGCTGTAACTCTGTGGAACGGATTCCCACTCCAGACGCTCAGCATTCCCAGGGATGAAACAGATGCTCAGGCGGAGGGCCTTGACTACACATTACACACTCCTTGCGTTTATGTTTGCCAAAGATAACACAAATATGTACCAGCCCAAGAACTGCAGTGCCCGTTCCAGTGTTCTGCGGCTTCCACCGTTCGCAAGGCTGCAAAGAATTGGTGATCGGTGTTTGGAATATGCTGCCCCAGGAGGTAGTGATGGCCACTCACCTGGATAGCTTTAAAAAGGGCTTGGACAGATTGATGGAGGAGAAGTCGATCTGTGGCTCCCAATCTTGATCCTCCTTGATCTCAGATTGCAAAGGCCTTAGCAGACCAGGCGCTTGGGAGCAGCAGCAGCCGCAGCAGGCCCTTGCTTTCACCTCCTGCCTGTGAGCTCCCAAAGGCACCTGGTGGGCCACTGCGAGTAGCAGAGGGCTGGACTAGATGGACTCTGGTCTGATCCAGCAGACTAGTTCTTATGTTCTTAAAGAACGCAGCTGCATTTTTGGCTTGTGAAAACTGGTTGTTTTTTAAGCCCTTCCACCTGCAGGAGTGACTCGCTTGAATCAGCCCGCTTTTTAAAGGCATCACACCAAAGCAGCCCATGTGTGTGTTGTGTGTTTTGTATAGAAGAACATAATGGCATGCTTATGTATTTACATCTACATCTCATTGCTTCAGCAGGCACAGGAAGCCCCCGAATAAGATGCTGGGTGACTTCGAGGATGAGGATGACGACGACGATCTCAGTACTGATGGGGACAGCCTTTACGAAGGACCTTCCGGATTTAAATTCTTAAAGGACAATGAGGTCAAAAGCTAGGAATAAAGCAGTCCCACAACTCTGGAAGAGTTCCCGTCAAATAATTACCGGACAGTGAGGAAGACGAAGGCTGCTGGAACGCGAGTCCTGGGGGGATTTTACCCCTCCGTCACATGCAGTATTCACAGATACTTCAGAATAAATGCCCGCCTAGAGCATAAGAACTTTCTTGCAAGCCGTCTAGAAGCGCCACAGGGACCGTCAATCTTAGTAGGTGAACTGACAAGTTTAGGCCAAGTTCCTCAGAAGAAATGGGAGCTCTCTCAGCCCCACCCACCTCACAGGGTGTTTGTTGTGAGGATAATGGAAGGGAAAGGAGATTGTCAGCCCCTTTGAGTCTCCTTGCAGGAGAGAAAGGGGGGATATAAATCCAAACTCTCCTTCTTCATAGGGAGCCAGAGGTTTTTTCCTTGCAAGCATCTCTAAGCCAACTTTGTCTTGAAGGCAACTCACAGATAAGACACAAGAGTGAAGGTTATTATTTAATCGTTGTAAGTAGAAGAAACGGTGTACAGAATGTACATATTTTAAATTAGACACTTTTATGGACAGCTCTACTGCTATTTTTTGTAAAACTTCATTATTATTTTTTACAGAAAATGTACAAAGTGCTGAAGTTGTACTGAGTACGAGACCTGTTCTTAAACCTTCGGAAACTTCTTGTATTCTGTGTGTTTAGCAGGTAATCTTTTAACTGCCAGGATTATGACAATGAACTCAGAGAAGTTTTTATACTTGAGTTTTCTGTCAAATGGCAAGAACAAGGTGTTAGTCAGCCAGCACTGATTTTGTCTGACACAGGGATGCCCTCACCCTGCCTCCAATAGCTCAGGTCAGTAACTATCGTACAAGGCCTGACCTTGTATGGTTTTAATGAAGGAAAGAGAGATTTGCTTCTGAGGTGCAGATGTGGTTTCCAGGGCTCTAAGCGTGAATGCGGAGGTCCTGGACCAACAGCCCATCTGCATGCACACAGCAGCCGCTGCTGACGTCAGGGGCTCATCCCGCACACGCAGAATAATGCACTTTCAAACTGCTTTCAGTGCTCTTTGAAGCTGTGTGGAATGGCAAAATCCACTTGCAAACAGTTGTGAAAGTGGTTTGAAAACGCATTATTTTGCGTGTGAGGAAGGGGCCAGGATCCTCCTTCGTATCCCAGTTTGTAAAATTAGCAGACTGAGAAAAGGTTACACTACTGATGTATATTATCGCCATCATTATTATTTTGTTAATATCACAGCTGCCAGTTCTTTGCCTGGTTGTTGGCTTCTCGTTACAATCGGAGCCTCACCCAGAGACCGAGGACGTTGCAACGTATCGGTGTAGTATTCGTACAGATCTCAGCAGGGCTGCCTTCTGAGTGACAGGTGTTGATTCTGTCGATTTAAAGATGTTATAATGTTATTATTATTATTACTGCTATTATTATTATTATTTACCGCATAAAGGGATCTCTCAACTGGTTGTATCGTTAATAACTGCTGTACAGAAATCCTTATGAAAAGGAATGATTTATCTTTGAAATAGACATGATTCCCAGTTGCTGCCATTGGTCCTGTACTGTTACCTCCCTTTTCCCTTGCAAATACAATCCTGATATTCTACCAGGAGCTGGAAATTGATCGCTACTGACTGAGGAGTAAAGCTCATACCCTCCCGTGACAGTGTTCTTAGAAGGAGAAAAGAAGCTGGAATCCTTTTGTGATGACAATCGATGCGTACAATCTCTTGTGAAGAATTTTTGTTCTGAAACTTTGTAATACAGACTTTATTTTATGCAGCTGGTTATAGTTCTTTTTCCACCCCCATGCCTTAACTAACATACGGCAGAATCCACCAGTTCTCCTGCTCAGAGCCTCGGTCTGTTTCGAGAGCTCTTGCAGGAGAACTTCCTGGTGGCGCATGCCCATCAACGGACACTCTTGAGCCATTTGGGAAAAGAGCAGGTAATTTTGCAGCTACCTCCAAATATGCTACTCTGTAAAGACGTTTTGAAATAAACTGCCTTGGTCAAACCTCTCCTTTTCACCTTCAGAGAATGACTGAATGGTTCCTGTGCCCCTTTCACAGCTCAGGCAGCAGAGCAGCAGTGGCATAGGAGGTTAAGAGCAGGTGCACTCTGATCTGGAGGAACCGGGTTTGATTCCCAGCTCTGCCGCCTGAGCTGTGGAGGCTGATCTGGGGAATTCAGATTAGCCTGTGCACTCCCACACACGCCAGCTGGGTGACCTTGGGCTAGTCACAGTTCTTCTGAGCTCTCTCAGCCCCACCTACCTCACAGGGTGTTTGTTGTGAGGGGGGAAGGGCGAGGAGATTGTCAGCCCCTTTGAGTCTCCTGCAAGAGAGAAAGGGGGGATATAAATCCAAACTCTTCTTCTTCTTCTTTCTCAGGCAAAAGGTCACCTGTTATGCAAAGGTGGCCCCCAACCCTGGGGGCAAGCTGAAACAGATTTGGGACTGAGAAGGAAGGCGGACTGAGCCATGGGGAACTCCTCCCGTGCAAGTCCCATGGGAGTGAGGATGACACTGCGAGCCCCCACAGGATTCTTTCGGTGTCTGCTCTGCCTTCACAGAGCAACGTGCACAGGGGAAATCTGGATGTCAACCAGAAGGCAAAGAGAAAACTACCATGTTTCTTAGCTGGAAGTCTTGAGTGCAGCAAGGAAGCCCCACCTGCCTACCATCAGCAGAAGGGGAAACCACAGGGATTCCCATGTCCTGGGGTGGCTGAAAACCCTGGTCAACTGGATTTGTTTCCCTGCTCTCCACATAAAGCCTGTTCTTGGCCAGTCTGCCCGGGAGCTGGTCTAAGGAGGGCCCAATCCCTAGCAACTGTACACAGACCAAGGCACTGCTGGAGGTTTTGCAGGTGCAACTCAACTTGCAGGTGCAACTCAACAAAGAAACAAAAACCCCTACTCCAGTGGTGGTGAACCTAGGGCACGGGTGCCAGAGGTGGCACTCAGAGCCCTCTCTATGGGCACGCGCAAACAGAGTCCCCCCCCCCCCCACATCTAGGATGGCCTGGGCTGCTGGGCTCAATTATTAGCATTAAAGCTAAGATCTAGTTTTGGGGAAGCAGTGTAGGTAACTCTGTTAAGCGCTGTTAAACCCCCACCAATTTTCATGCGAAGAACTAAAGCACGATCCTTTACCTGGGAGTAAGCTTGGTTGCTGGCAATGGGGCTTGTTTTGAGTAAATCCTCCCAGGGTCATGATTCACCTGTTGGAAGAGTTGCACGGTTGCTTCAAAGCAGAACCACCGACTGCCACCAAGCTTACTCCCGAGTAACGCACACCTCGGAGTCAACCATTTTTTCTAAACTAAAACCTCAGTATTCAGGTTAAATTGCCGTGTTGGCGCTTTGAGATAAATAAGTGGGTTTTGGGTTGCAATTTGAGCACTCGGTCTCAAAAAGGTTCGCCATCACTGAACTACTCCTACCAAAATATATATGAAACTAGAGGAAAACAGGCTGCAGGTGCTTCCTGCCTCTGTGTCGCGAGCTCCCCATGGCCTACGACCTGAACACAAATAAAGGAACTGGGGGAGCCGTAGATATCAACAGGAATGTGGCGCCTGATCTCACTGGAGCAACAGTCGGTCCTGTTACTACACGAGGTTCATGGTAAATACAGTCCTAAAGACCAGGAGCACCGGAAGAGCTGCAATGGAACAAACGGATTACTCCCTTAGCTCAGTTTCCTGTTTCCACGCCAGAGGATTGGCGCTCTCCGTCCAGCAAACTATTTTGCCAAGCTGCGAACGCCAGCCTTAGCAGGCGGACCCAGGAGCAGCCATGGCGTAGGAGGTTAAGAGCTCGTGTATCTAATGTGGAGGAACCGGGTTTGATTCCCAGCTCTGCCGCCTGAGCTGTGGAGGCTTCTCTGGGGAATTCAGATTAGCCTGTGCACTCCCACACACGCCAGCTGGGTGACCTTGGGCTAGTCACAGCTTCTCCGAGCTCTCTCAGCCCCACCTACCTCACAGGGTGTTTGTTGTGAGGGGGGGGAAGGGCAAGGAGATTGTCAGCCCCTTTGAGTCTCCTGCAGGAGAGAAAGGGGGGGATATAAATCCAAACTCCTCCTCCTCCTCCTCCTCCTCCTCCTCCTCTTCCTCCTCTTCTTCTTCTCCTCCTCTTCTTTCTTCTTCTTCTTCTTCTTCTTTCTTCTTCTTCTCTCTTCTCTCTTCTTCTTCTTCTAAATGGGATGAAGCAGGAGGCGTGTTTACCGCGGGCTCCTCTCCTCTGCAGGGTCTCCCATCCAAGTATTGGACCCAGCTCAGCTTCCTCGAGACCTGACCAGATCGGGCTATGCTGTACCATTCCACACCCCGATTCCCTTGTAAAACTAACTCTCACATTTTCCTTTGTTTATCATTTCATTTCATAACCTTTATTGGCATAAGTCTTTGTTTATCTTCACTGGTTCACGAAAGGAACTCCCATGTGGTTTGCAATCATTAAACAGCCATTGCATAGATAATTAACTGTTTAAATAAACGGGGCGGGGGGGAGCAGAAATATCGCAGTGTCATAAATCTTAAAGGTGGTCCTGAGGGCAACCCAACGATTCTGGAGAGCACCGGAACAAATTGCAGTCGGGATGAAAGCGACCAGCTCGGTCAAAATCAGAACAGAGCATTGAAGTCTTTGCCTGCTGCCTGAACGCTGAGGGCAACCCTCACAGGAGAGGGATTCCAGGGTGCGCTGCTACTACCGTGTTTTCCCGAAAATAAGACAGTGTCTTATATTAATTTTTGCTCCCAAAGACGCGCCATGTCTTATTTTCAGGGGATGTCTTATTTTTCCGTGTTCTGTTCGTCGGGCATGCTTCCAAACAAAAACTTTGCTACGCCTTACTTTCGGGGGATGCCTTATATTTCGCACTTCAGCAAAACCTCTACCACGTCTTATTTTCAGGGGATGTCTTATATTCGGGTAAACAGGGTACTATTGCTCTAACCCTGGTCACCACTCCGCGATTGGGGCCATCCAAAGAAAGGCACAACTGGAGCAGCAGCAGTTCGAGGCCTTCTGCAAGCAGATGCAGGCGTCGGGTGAATGAAGGCGTTCTTCCTGCGTGCGCAGTCTCCAGGAACGGAGCCCCAAGCGTGGCTGCAGCCTGCAGTCCTCGAACACAGACAGACAGACAGTCGGAGGGACTTCTCCAACACCAGCCCATCTGCACCCCAGCCAACGCCCAACTCTGTGCTTCTCTCTTGGGTGCTCCGTTCCGTTTTTGCAACCCTCTTTTTTAACTCTATTTATTACTGTGGTTTGAGAAATAAACTTTTTAAGAAATAAAGCTGTTTTGGGCATATGCCTGGGGTTATATGAGGGTCTGAGGACTCGTTGCCTTTTGAACAGGGCTAGTGTGTTCAGAGCAGACACCCTTTCCTTACAGTCCTGATCCACCAGCATTTGACACACACACACACACACCGCTGAAGGCCATCCCAAGCACGCTGGCTGTGCCAGATGAAACCAGCTTGCAAAACACAGGAATCCCTGTCTCCACGTTTTATTTCCCAAAACACAAGCTTGTCTGTTGCGAGTACAGTTTTCCAAAGAGACGCAATAAATCTTCCAGACCTTTCCCCACTCTCATATTAAATACAAATGTAGGAAGAGGATTCAGTTTCCCAGGAACATCTCGCCCCGTTGTTCAGTAAAAAATAAACCCCCCCGGGGCTTCCCCACACGGGGAGTTTTTGTTCTGTTTGGACAGCAGCAAATCTGCTTGCTGGCTCCGTGCAAATCAGTAATCAGGGCTTTGCCTCAAAGGAGAGGCCAAAGCGCCTCTTGAGCCTCGCAAGTTTTTAGGCAAGCAAAAGGAGAGTCATCTTCTGAGGCACAACCCAATGACCTTTGTCAGGAGTGGGGTGGGGCGGGGATTGAGCTTTCAGAGGCCGTCCAGGCCTTTCTTTGCAGGGGCTGGCATTCTTGATAAGGAAAGCAGCTTAGATGGCCTTTTGTCTCCGTTAAGAACATAAGGAAGAGCCTGCTGGATCAGACCAGAGTCCATCTAGTCCAGCTCTCTGCTACTCGCAGTAGCCCACCAGGTGCCTTTGGGAGCTCACCTGCAGGAGGTGAAAGCAAGGGCTTTCTGCTGCTGCTGCTCCCGAGCACCTGGTCTGCTAAGGCATTTGCAATCTCAAATCAAAGAGGATCAAGATTGGTAGCCATAGATCGACTTCTCCTCCATAAATCTGTTCAAGCCCTTTTTAAAGCTATCCAGGTGAGTGGCCATCACCACCTCCTGTGGCAGCATATTCCAAACACCAATCCCACGTTGCGTGAAGAAGTGTTTCCTTTTATTAGTCCTAATTATTCCCCCCAGCATTTTCAATGAATGCCCCCTGGTTCTAGTATTGTGAGAAAGAGAGAAAAATTTCTCTCTGTCAACATTTTCTACCCCATGCATAACTTTATAGACTTCAGTCTTGGTCAGGGACAAATGCAAAAAGGTATGAAAAGGATCTAAACAAGAAAATCTGAGCTCTTTCCCCCCATTTCTTATTTTAAGAACTATTGTTGTCTCTCTCTCTCTCTCTCTCTCTCTCTCTCTCTCTCTCTCTCTCTCTCTCATGTGTCTGAGAAATGGGGTTGCCTGTGGGGTGGGGAGTTGTCTTCACGAGTGGTAGCAGCTTCTTGTCTTGCAAACCCTTTGGGAACAGGTGTGTCCTTAAATGCACCTTCCCTGAATGCTAGGGGTGAGGGAAATGCTATGCTCTGTGCTGATGGCAGACATATCATACAGGGCTATTTAATACAGAAGTAGTTTTGTGTGTCGGAGCCTGGAAACTGAATGCAAAGAAACGAGAGAGCCATGTGGCAGGAAAACGTCCAGTCAGAGCTTTTGTCAGGCCCGCAGGACCTTTGGACATTCCCTATTAAGGCGTTCCTGTGTTGTCACAGCCCCTCTGACTTGCTTCTGTGGGATTGGTGGACTCGGCTGGATCAGCGTCTTGATGCCGAACGACTGAGGAATCTCTGAGCTGGCTTCAAGTCCACCTCCCTGAGCATCTGCTCAGCGGCCTGCTGCTGCCCACAAGCATCTCTGCAGAGGTCGGAAACTGGCCAGGATGAAGGTTCTTGGCTATCGCTTGGCTGGTGCCCCTCCAAGTAAAACTGGACATTGTCTGGAACCTTTGAAGAGGCATGAGAGGGTAAGCCTCAGTCGTTTACATGGGTCTGCGTCTGGGAGGGGACAGTCTGAGTTGGGCAACCTGGAGAGATCAAAGGAGGCCAAAAGAGCCACAGGAGGGTGGTGCTTGCCTTGAGGGCCAAAGCGGTTCCTCCTTCACCACAGACCCTGTTTTGGTCCCAAAGCAGTAAGAATTAACTCCTGAGAGGTGCTCGTTATTACAGCCATTGATGGTCATTGCTGTTATAGCGATCGTTATAACGATCGTTATAACGATCGACATAACAGCAATAGCTATTAATGGCTGTTGTAACGATCGCTGTAACAGCAATGACCATCAATGGCTGTAATAACGATCGTTACAACGGCAATGGACGTTCTAACGAGGGTGGGCTCACAGGGGGCGGGAAAGGGGTCTTTGTCGGGTGCTTTGCTGTCTTCTTTCAGAGCCCCCCCCCCCCAGCCCCGTCTTCCTTCCCTGCGTGGGGGGGGGGGGGGTTTGTGGGGGTCGGGAGGGGATCATGTAGAACCACGTTCAATTAACCCAAATGCCATTTTAATTGCTTGCAGTTTATTTAGCGGAATGTTTGGACTGTTATTTTATTGATGTTACATTTCGGATGGAACTGCAGAACGGGGCGGGGGGGGACCACTCTGTGAAGCACGGAGGGGGGGAAGACTACAGAACGGGGGCGGTGATTCAGGGGGACACTTCCGGCTCAATAGTGTCCGCTGTGACGCTCCCAAGCAGGGCGAGGCGATGCTGCCATCTAGCGGCCAAATCGATGACGTTCCATTGAGGCGAGCCCGATGGCGGAAGCGCAGCCCTTTAGAGAGACTTGTGCTGCCTACATGTGCTGAGAAGCACACACACACAGAGTTGCATGACTCTTTGTTGTGGGTTTTTCCGGGCTGGCCACACAGCCCGGAAGACCCACAGCACCCAGTTGAATCCGGCCATGAAAGCCTTTGACAATACCTTACCTGACTTTCTTTGTTCCAGATCAGAACAGGAGAAGATGCCCTCCTGGTCAGATAGAATTAGGCAAGGTGTAGCATCAACTCTGCATTTGCTAGTCCAGCATTTCTTGGTTTCCCCCCCACGTAACCCTTCCCACCTTTTAGCTAAATAAAGTATATTTGAAACGAAAGCAATTCAGCATCCCTGCGTGCTGTTTTTTACTCCACTACTTAAGAGTCTCTTTGAATATACAACAGAAAAGCAGTCATCTCCACCGCAGAGGTTCAGGAGCGACCGCTGGTAATCCCCCTTCGTGTCTTGCTGCATGGAAAGGGAAACAGACGAGAGAAATTATCCTGTGAACCTTCCTGCACATCTCGAAAGAACCTCCAAAAATGGTGCGGAATTAAAGATACAAAAATACATAAAACTCCCCCCCCACACACACACACACACACCCAGCCTCTTCTCTTTCACTATCTGTGTATTGTTCTGGTGGTAAAGCAGGGGGATTCTTTCCTCACACTGCAACTTTCAACTGGCCTTCCTGTTTATTTTAAAATGCATGGGCCTGTGCGGATTTATTCTCTCCTGTAAAGAGACTCAAAGTGGCTTACAAGCTCTTTTCCCTTCCGCTCCCCACAACAGACACCCTGTGAGGTGGGTGGGGCTGAGGGAGCTCCGAAGGTCACCCAGCTGGCATGTGTTGGGAGTGCACAAGCTAATCTAGTTCACCAGATAAGCTTCCACAGTTCAAGTGGCAGATCCTTTCCCTCCCCCCACCGCCCCCAACAAACACCCTGTGAGGTAGGTGTGGCTGAGAGAGCTCAGAAGAACTGTGACTAACCCATGCACGTAGGTAAGGGGGGGGTTTCTCGGGTTTGAACCCCCCCCTTCATGTCCGAAGCTCCACCCACCCGTTTGTGGGTTTAAAAAACATTTTAGTGCTTTTTTCAGTTTTTGGCCTGCAGGGGGCGCATTGTTTGGGCTAGCACAGTGATGGTAAACCTTTTCGAAACCGAGTGCCCAAACTGCAACCGAAAACCCACTTATCTATCGCAAAGTGCCGACACGGCAATTTAACCTGAATACTGAGGTTTTAGTTTAGGAAAAATGGTTGACTCCAAGGTGCGCGTTACTTGGGAGTAAGCTTGGTGGTAGTCGGTGACTTTGCTTTGAAGCAACCCTTCGAATGGGTGAATCTCGACCCTAGGAGGGTTTAAGAAGCAAGCCCCATTGCCAGCAACCGAGCTTACTCCTAGGTAAAGGATCACGCTTTAGTTCTTCCCATGAAAATCAGTAGGGTTTAACAGTGCTTAACCAGGTTACCTACACTGCTTCCCCAAAACTAGGTCTTAGGTTTAATGCTAATAATCTCCCTGAAATAATTACACTATTATCACATGACGAACTCTGTGCACGCGTGCCCACAGAGAGGGCTCTGAGTGCCACCTCTGGCACCCGTGCCATAGGTTCGCCACCACTGGGCTAGCAGCACCAAACTTTCAGGGATTGTTTGGGAGACTCTCCTGATGATACCTGCCAGGTTTGGTGAGGTTTGGTTTAGGGGGTCCAAAGTTATGGACTCCCAAAGGGGGTGCCCCCATCCTCCATTGTTTCCAATGGGAGCTAATAGAAGATCGGGGCTACACCTTTGAGGGTCCCAGACCTCTTGAGATCTCTGAACCAAACTTCACCAAACCTGGGATGTATTATCAGGGGAGTCTCCTTACTGATACCACCCAGGTTTTGTGAAGTTTGGTCCAGGGGGTCCAAAGCTATGGACTCCCAAAGGGGGTGCCCCATCCTCCATTGTTTTCAATGGGAGCTAATAGAAAATGGGGGCTACACCTTTGAGGGTCCATAACTTTGGACCCCCTGAACCAAACTTCACCAAACCTGGGTGGTATCATTAGGAGAGAACTCCTCTAAAGATACCCTGAAAGTTTGGTGTGCTTCTAGCTTAACCATTGCACCCCTGGATAGCAGGCACCCCCCCAAATTTTTTTCCTAGATTCTGCGTTTTTTAAATCCACCCTCTTCAGCATGTGGATTTAAAGGGGAGAATCAGAGGAATCCTCAGATTTAGAAGAAGAAGAAGAGTTTGGATTTATACCCCCCCCTTTCTCTCCTGTAGGAGACTCAAAGGGTCTGACAATCTCCTTGCCCTTCCCCTCCGTACAACAAACACCCTATGAGGTGGGTGGGGCTGAGAGAGCTCCGAAAAGCTGTGACTAGCCCAAGGTCACCCAGCTGGCGTGTGTGTGGGAGTGCACAGGCTGGATCTGGAGATCCCCAGATAAGTCTTCACAGTTCAAGTGGCAGAGCAGGGAAACCCGGTTCCTCCAGATTAGAATGCACCTGCTCTTAACCACTACGCCACATTGAAAGTGATGCTGTTTCAGGGTGGGGGATAATCCACCCCAAAACAACATCACTTTCAATGTTGTTTAACCAGGGGCCCCAGATTCTCCCTTTAAGGTGGATTTAAAAGGAGAATTTGGGCTCTCTAGTTTAAATGCCATTGAAAGTGATGCTGTTTGGGGGTGGATTCCAGCATCACGGCGGCTGCCGGGGGTGTGTGTGTGTGTGGCAAAACTCAGATTTTGCACCAGGCTCCATTTTCCCTCTATGCCTCTGCCCAGAGGGGTGGGGCAGGGCAGGGCAGGGCAGGGGAGTCTGCCATCCCCGACCTCAGAGAGCTGCTTTTATAAGCGCTAGGCCAGGGGCGGGGCTTGGGGAGGCGTGGCCATGCGCTAGGGGCTGGTGGGGGTGTGGCCCCACCCTGAACCCCCCCCCATAAAAAATCTATACCTACGTCCCTGGCTCAGGGGAGGAGGAGCAGCAGCAGCAACAACGAGCCTTCCTCCAGTCCTCCTCCTCCTCCTCCTGCCCCCCCCCACGGGCCCACTCCGCCGAGCGCTCCTCCCCTGCTAGCCCCTCCCCTCCCCGTCCACCAGAGCCAGCCAGGGAGAGGGGGGCGGCCAGAGTCCCCCCAGCGACGATGACGATGCGACCCTGCAGAAAGGGCAGCCAGCCCCCTTCCCCTCCCCCCCCCCCCCCGCCGGCCAATCAAGCGGGAGGAGGAGGAGGGAGGAGGAGGAGGAAGGGCGACGGGCCAATGGGCGCGCTGTGTGGGGCGAAAGGCACGGCCATTGGGCAGCTGGCGCCGGGGGGGGGGGGCGACTCCCGTCCGTCATTGGCTTCAGGTGGAGGCGAAGCCCCCACCCCCACCGATCCCCCTCCCAAGTACGCCGCCTTTCACCCACGAACTTCCGCTACACCTGGCCTGGCTAGTGATCCTTCTCGTCCTGAAACGATCCCATTTCCCGCCCCCCGACCACGCCACCCTGAGCCTGCCAGCATTAGAACGGCCATTGCCCGCCATTGCCGTTATAACGATCGAGTTAACAGCAAAAGCAGGCAATAGCCCTTAACTCGATCGTTATAACGATCGTGTTAAGGGCTATTGCTGTTGACTCGATCGACAATGGCCCTTAACACGGTCGTTATAGCGATCGAGTCAAGCGCAATGGCAGGCAATGGCCCTTAACACGATCGGTATAACGATCGTTATAACAATCGAGTTAAGGGCCATATAACGATCGAGTTATAGCGATCGAGTCAACAGCCATGGCAGGCAATGGCCCTTAACTCGATCGGTATAACGATCGAGTCAACAGCAAATGGCGGGCAATGCCCCTTAACTCGATCGGTATAGCGATCGATATACCGATCGAGTCAACAGCAATGGTCCTTAACTCGATCGAGTTAAGGACCATTGCTGTTGACTCGATCGGTATAACGATCGCTATACCGATCGAGTTAAGGGCCATAACGATGGCAATAGCCGTTCCAACCAGGGGTTCCTTTGCAGCCGCAGGAGCTCCTGCGCATGCCCCCGGGGGTGCTTTGCTGTCTTCTTTCAGAGCCCCCCCCCCGGCCCCGTCTTCCTTCCCTGCGGGGGGGGGGGGTTGTGGGGGTCGGGAGGGGATCGTGTCGAACCACGTGTAATTAACCCAAATGCCATTTTAATTACTTGCGTTTTATCATTTAGCGGGATGTTTGGACTGTTATGTTATTGATGTTACATTTCGGATGGAACTGCAGAACGGGTGCGGGGGGGCGGGAGGGGACGATTCTGTGTCGCGCTTCCGGTCTTCGGCTGGGGCAGTTCGCAGCACGGAGCGGAGGGGGGGAAGACTACAAAACGGGGGGCGGAGATTCAGGGGGACACTTCCGGCTCATACAATCTGGGGACCTGATTCGCTGTGACGCTCCCAAGCGGGGCGAGGCAATGCTGCCACCTAGCGGCCAAATCGATGACGTTCCATTGAGGGGAGCCCGATGGCGGAAGCGCAGCCCTTTAGAGAGACTTGTGCTGCCTACATGTGCTGAGAAGCGCACACATGTGAGGTCACAGAGTTACCTGACTTTTTATTGTGGGTTTTTCCGGGCTAGCCACAGAGCCCGGAAAACCCACAACACCCAGTTGAATCCGGCCATGAAAGCCTTTGACAATACCTTACCTGACTTTCTTTGTTCCAGATCAGAACAGGAGAAGATGCCCTCCTGGTCAGATAGAATTAGGCAAGGTGTAGCATCAACTGTGCATTTGCTAGTCCAGCATTTCTTGGTTTCCCCCCCACGTAACCCTTCCCTCCTTTTAGCTAAATAAAGTAAATCTGAAACTAAAACAACTCAGCATCCCTGCGTGCTGTTTTTTACTCCACTACTTAAGTGTCTCTTTGAATATCCA
This sequence comes from Sphaerodactylus townsendi, assembly GCF_021028975.2. Taxonomy (NCBI): domain Eukaryota; kingdom Metazoa; phylum Chordata; class Lepidosauria; order Squamata; family Sphaerodactylidae; genus Sphaerodactylus; species Sphaerodactylus townsendi. The sequence goes on from NC_059441.1 coordinate 7,130,302, forward strand.
ACAGAAACGCAGCCCCAGGAGAAACGGACAAGGCAGGGTATGAACGGAGCCAAAGATCGCTCTCGCACAAAGAAGAGACTTCCTGAGCTCCAAAACAATTTCTCTCAAAGTAAAAAATTCCACTTTATTTGTACTTTTGACAGGTACGTTAATACAGGGAAGCAGATTGTTTCACAGCACAGGGTCGCTGCTGTCTTTCTCTCTCTCTCTCTCTCTGGAATGTTAACTTCTCCAGCCTCCTTACCGCTGCTTAGGTTAGCTACTTGAGTTAAAAGCCGCACAGAGCCGAGTTAGGGGGCTACACAAAATGAGAGAGAAAAGCCCTCAGAGGGAAGTGGTAAATAGAAAGACATCTGGAAGAAAAGGAAGATGGACAGACTGACTGCCAGGTAATTTATCTGTTTGTACTTTTGTTTATTTACATTATTTATAGTCTGCTTTCCTCATAGGGACTCCAAGCAGATGACACATAAGGACAGTCAACAAAATGGAACATTCAGTAACAGGTGCATTGGGATCTGGGAAGTCTAAAACTACCAGAAAGAACTGAAACATAGCACAAGTATTCACATGACACATGAAGCAGTACCAGAATTACATATTAGGACCCTACTTGCAGTAAGGAAGACACAGTAGTATAGACCACACTCTCTAATTGTTTATCCTAGTAAGTTTGTGAACTGTTTTATACAGTGCAATCCTATTACCTATGAAAATTAAATGCATGCAATAAATTAATTAAATGCACGCGACAAGTGTTTGACATTCATTGTGAAAAAGGCAAACTCTATGCTGGGGATCATTAGAAAAGGAATTGATAATAAAACTGCAAAGATTGTCATGCCCTTATATAAAGCAGTGGTGCGACCGCACTTGGAGTACTGTGTCCAGTTCTGGTCCATACGCAGATCTCAAAAAGGAGCTCATTGAGGGGAGATAGAAAAGTGCAGCTTCAGAAGGGCAACAAGGATGATTGAGGGACTGGAGCACCTTCCCTATGAGGAGAGGCTGCAGCGTTTGGGACTCTTTAGTTTGGAGAGGAGGCGGCTGAGGGGGGATTATGATCCCCTTTGAAGATCTACAAAATTGTATGCATGGGGTAGAAAATGTTGACAGAGAGTCAAACTGTTTCTCCTCTTTCTCACAATACTAGAACCAGGGAGCATCCTCATTGAAAAAATGCTGGGGAATAATTAGGAATAGTAAAAGGAAACACTTCTTCACGCAACGTGTGATTGGTGTTTGGAATCTGCTGCCACAGGAGGTGGTGATGGCCACTAACCTGGATAGCTTTAAAAAGGGCTTGGACAGATTTATGGAGGAGAAGTCGATTTATGGCTACCAATCTTGATCCTCTTTGATCTGAGATTGCAAATGCCTTAACAGACCAGGTGATCGGGAGCAACAGCCGCAGAAGGCCATTGCTTTCTCATCCTACATGTGAGCTCCTTCTTATCAAGGGCTTTGATTTTAGGAGAATCTGGACATCATCATCACGTGCATTCATAGCTTACCCATCCTTTTGAGGGGGATGTCTGCGAAGCTACAACAATACAAATATACACATGTTGCAGCTTCTCTAATCGTGTCGCTGTAGCTTCACAGACATCCCCCTCAAAACAAAACAAAAGGAAATACGACATATGCGTGGGATCACTGGGAAAAGCAGACTTCATCTACATTTTACACAGAAATCGTGCACGGGTGAGCTGCAGGCGGAGGAAACCTCCACAGAGAACCTTCACAGAATCTCTGCGGCAGCATGCGCAAGGGTGGGCGCGAGCAGTGAAAATGAAAATAAGAGTATAAATCCAAACTCTTCTCCCCTTCCTCTGTTTCCTTTGAAATTACAAAAGTGGCCAGCAGTTCACATTTTCCTCTCATCCTTGCTGTAATTCACAGGTTCCTTTGTAATCAAAAGCAGATAAGAATTATTTGACTACTGTTACGGTAACAGCTACGAAGCTGCACTTTGTGACAGAACAACAAAGCTGCCTCTACAGAATGGCTTCACACCCCAAACATGTTGGGGTTTTGACAACAGATGGTTTTGACAACAGACGGAGAGCAGCAGTGGCGTAGGAGGTTAAGAGCTTGTGTATCTAATCTGGAGGAACTGGGTTTGATTCCCAGCTCTGCCGCCTGAGCTGTGGAGGCTTATCTGGGGAATTCAGATTAGCCTGTACACTCCCACACACGCCAGCTGGGTGACCTTGGGCTAGTCACAGCTTCTCGGAGCTCTCTCAGCCCCACATACCTCACAGGGTGTTTGTTGTGAGCGGGGAAGGGCGGGGAGATTGTGAGCCCCTTTGAGTCTCCTGCAGGAGAGAAAGGGGGGGATATAAATCCAAACTCTTCTTCTTCTTCTTCTTCTTCTCAGCTGCTGAGGACTGCTGTTCTCTTCGGAGACTCCTCCTCTGCACACCTTCTCTTCTCTTTTGATTCAACACCCTGCTGACACCTACCCCGGAGCAGGTCTAAGGAGGGCCCAATCCATAGCAACTGTACACAGACCAAGGGACTGCTGGAGGTTTGGCAGGTGCAACTCAACTTGCAGGGTTTTAAAAAAAAGAAACAAAAACCCCTACTTCTACCAAAATATATATATGAAACTAGAGGAAAACAGGCTCCAGGTGTTTCCTGTCTCTGTGTCGCGAACTCCCCATGGCCTACGACCTGAACACAAATAAAGGAACTGGGGGAGCCGTAGATATCAACAGGAATGTGGCGCCTGATCTCACTAGAGCAACAGTCGGTCCTGTTACTACACGAGGTTCACGGTAAATACAGTCCTAAAGACCAGGAGCACCGGAAGAGCTGCAATGGAACAAACTGATTATCCCCCTAGCTCAGTTTCCTGTTTCCACGCCGGAGGATTGGCGCTCTCCGTCCAGCAAACTATTTTGCAAAGCTGCAAACGCCAGCCTTAGCAGGCGGACCCAGCGCTTCTAAATGGGTGAAGCAGAGGCAGTTTGCCGTGGCCCTCTCCTCTGCAAGGTCTCCCCATCCAAGTATTGACCCAGCTCAGCTTCTGAGACCTGACCAGATCGGGCTACGCTGTCCCATTCCACACCCCGATTCCCTTGTAAAACTAACTCTCAAGTATATGTCATGAAATAAGAACACATTTTCCTTTGTTTATATTCACTGATTCACAAAAGGAACTTTTGGCGAGGAGCAGCAGTGGCGCAGGAGGTTAAGAGCTCGTGTATCTAATCTGGAGGAACCAGGCTTGAGTCCCAGCTCTGCCGCCTGAGCTGTGGAGGCTTATCTGGGGAATTCAGGTTAGCCTGTACACCCCCACTCACGCCAGCTGGGTGACCTTGGGCTAGTCACAGCTTCTTGGAGCTCTCTCAGCCCCACCTACCTCGCAGGGTGTTTGTTGTGAAGGGGGGGGAAGGGCAAGGCGATTGTCAGCCCCTTTGAGTCTCCTACAGGAGAGAAAAGGGGGATATAAATCCAAACTCCTCCTCTTCTTCTTCTTCTTCTTCTTCTTCTTCTTCTTCTTCTTCTTCTTCAAAAGCAGAAATATCGCAGTGTCATGAATCTTAAAGGCGGGCCTGAGGGCAACCCAACGATTCTGGAGAGCACCGGAACAATTCGCAGTTGGGATGTAAGCGACCAGCTCGGTCAGTAGCAGAATCGGAGTCTTCACCTGCTGCCTGAACACGGAGGGCAAAAGCACAAGGCAACCCTCACGGGGGAGGGATTCCAGGGTGCACTGCTACTACTATTGCCCTAACCCTGGTCACCACTCCGTAGTTGGGGCCATCCAAAGAAAGGCCTTCCCAGACAATTTTATCTGATGGCCTGTTCACACTGTATGGTCTAGATGTGTGAAGGAAGAGGTGAGTCCTGTGTTTCCTGCCGAATGAAGACACAGTCAAATTAAAGCACGGAATGGCTGCTTGTGATTCCTAAAGAAGGTCCACCTCACATTTGGAGAATGTTAGCCTTTGGCTCTTAGGGTTCTTCAGACATGTATACGCTGGAAAACCTGGTTTCATTGGTTATGTGATCAGTTGGTCATTAACCTCAGTTTCTGAGTCAGGATGCATTTCCTCTACCCCACCGATTTACTGCTGTAGGGTTGAAGAGCCGACACCTAAAAGAAGCATCAGCGTAGTACCAGATGAATGTTGTTTTGAAAATATGTTGTATACGTTTGTTATCTGACCATCTGAGCTGGCGTTCCTAGTATTTTCACAGTGCGTGGGTGTGTGCTTCCATGCTCTGCCCGGAACAGGATCTCCAGTTAAGAGGTGGCTTCTGTGTTGTGCTCTGGAGCTTAGTTATAATTGTATTATTCCACCTACATGCTTATTAGTAAATCAAGAAGGCAATGAATCTGTAGTCCTCCCTTTTGAGCAGATTATATGGATGAAGTACCCAAACATGAAGTACCCAAACATGGGTTTCAAGTAAAGTTTGAACAGAATGACTAGAGTGGAAAAAATAAACAATTTTTTTCTCCTGGTTCTGGTGGGTTTTCCGGGCTGTGTGGCCGTGGTCTGGTGGATCTTGTTCCTAACGTTTCGCCTGCATCTGTGGCTGGCATCTTCAGAGGTGTATCCCAGAGGTGATGTAACCCCCATGCTCAGAATGGGTTGACCCAGTAAGGGGTGGAGACTCAAAGCAGCAAGAGGCTGCAGCAGACCTCATGGAGTTTGGAGGAGACAAGGCTACCAGACTCAGACCTTGATTTCTATAAGCCTTTAAAACCTTGTTAAGGGTTCTTTTTGTGGTTGTAATGGGTGAGAGTTCTCCTGGAAACCTTCATCATGTTGAATCCTGTTCATCAAGGCCTTGGAGTCTTCAGGAGCCAACCCACTTGCAAAGAAGAATTGGACTTGGCAGTATCGGTAGACTGTAAATATAAGGACTTGAAAATGCAACCTGAACAGGACCTTGAAATGTGATGTTAAATGTTGATGTTATATGTTAAGAAAGTAAACCATTTTGTTTTTAAAAATTTGTTGTTGCAAACTCATTCCAGGTTCTGCCCCCCAGAACCCACAGATAGAGGTTACAGTGACACAGTGTGTAACAGACTTCCCTCTGTGATACACCTCTGAAGGTGCCAGCCGCAGATGCAGGCGAAACGTTAGGAACAAGAACCACCAGACTACGGCCACACAGCCCGGAAAACCCACCAGAACCAGTTGAATCCGGCCGTGAAAGCCTTCGACAATTTTTTCCTCCTTCTGCAACACTTATAAATCAGAGTTACACAATTAAGTAAAAGACTGATAGATTCCAAAACAGGATCATCAGTCCTTCTTCACACAATCCATAATTAGCTTCCAAAATTCAATGCCACAAGATGCGACGATTAGTATAAGCTGAGATGGCCGTTTTAAAAATCTGCCAAAGTCTCAGTGGGAAAGGCAGACCATATAGCAAATAAATAGCAACAAGACAATTTCAGTTTGGATTATATCACAGTTGCATGAATAAGTTTCTTAGTTAGAGCTGGCACGCTTTGAACTGTACGACCAGGAGAGCCTATAATAACAGTGACACCTCCGTGCTCAGAGGCTGCGTGTTTCCGCATACCAGATGCCAGGAACAGAAATAGGAGGATGGCCCTCGCCACAAAACCCCGCTTCAGGGGATGTGCTTCCATTGTGTTGGAGCCAGAACGTCTTTCCAAGTTATGGCAAGACAACTCTTAGGCTCGTTCCGCACACGCAGAATAATGCACTTTCAAACTGCTTTCAGTGCTCTTTGAAGCTGGGCGGAATGGCAAAATCCACTTGCAAACAGTTGTGAAAGTGGGTGCTGTGTGGTTTCCGGGCTGCATGGCCGTGTTCTAGCAGCATTCTCTCCTGACGTTTCGCCTGCGTCTGTGGCTGGCATCTTCAGAGGATCTGATGTTGGGAAAGCAAGTGGAGTATATATATCTGTTGGAGTGTCCAGGGTGGGTGGGGGAAACCTTGTCTGTGAGTAACAAAGGCGGCAACCAGGTCAATAGTTGAGGGCATCTGAATAGAAGTATGAGTAACAATGAAGACTATAGCCTGGGAGTAACCCTGTAGATAGCAAGGTCACTGGTGGACCTTGTTGTGAAAGTGGTTTGAAAACACATTATTTTGCGTGTGCGGAAGGGGCCTAGATGTATTTTATGAAGGATGGGCTATTTCAGGGGTAGGGAATCTGCGGCTCTCCAGATGTTCAGGAACTACAATTCCCATCAGCCCCTACCAGCATGGCCAATTGGAGAGCCGCAGGTTCCCTACCCCTGGGCTATTTAAATCATCCTCGTTTGACAGATCTAGAAGGCCAACAGAATCTCCCGTGTTAGGAATAACTGTTGAAAGTATGGGATACAAATCTGTGGACAAATGTATGGCACCTGTTCAGAATACCAAATTTAGGGCTTCCGTTTAGCCATGCTGACAGAGGCTTATGGGAATTGTAGTTCCTGAACATCTGGAGAGCCGCAGGTTCCCTACCCCTGGTTTAGATGTAACATTCAGCACTGCAGAGCAGCATCGATGTTTTAGTTCTCACATGAAAGCAGAATGTTTAACAGTGAAATGTTTTACAGCAAGTTTTGCAACTGCAAACATCCAACCACCCATGCCTGCTACACTATAGGCAGACAGAGCTCACCACTGCTACCTGAAAATAAGACTTACCTTGAAAATAAGCCCTAGCATGATTTTTTAAGGATTTTTGGAGGATGCTTGAAATATAAGTCCTGCTCCAAAAATAAGCCCTAGTTACAGATTCCCCAGCGCAGCTGATCGGGTCACGTGGGGGGCACAAAATCATGGGGGAAAAGAAAACATCCCCTGAAAATAAGCCCTAAAGCATCTTTTGGAGCAAAAATTAATATACAACCCTGTCTTATGTTGGGGGAAACACGGTAACACGGCTCTGACGTTTTAGCAAGCCCCTGGTCCCTCTCAGCTCCTGCGGGCCAAACCAAGCAGCTAAAGGGGGAACGGTCTGAAAGTTTCTTGAGGTTGAACATCCTGGACAATACCCAAGAGTGGAGGAGATCCAGAATCTGAGAGGCTCAGAAAACACACACACCCTCCCCATCACCCTGGAGGATTGCAGGGGGTCACCAGGGAGGCCCCCGAGTGTCAGCTGTACAAATGAATTATCATGCTGGAAAGGGGAAATGGGCCCGGGGTGGTTACCCCCCTGTCCCAAACTGACCATTAAATGTTATGGGCTTCCAAAGTCTCCCTTTGAACTCCCCAGCTTGTGTGGGCGGCTCGTTTGGTAGAAAAATAAACACCGGCCTTAACCAAGCTCTCGACAGTTTATAAAGGCCGAAAAGCTGCCTCTGTGACAGCAAGCAATTGACACCTGGCTCAGTACTGCAATTAGCTTCTGCACATTTTGGACAGGGCCGTTTGCATCCAGCTTGGAAAGTTCCAAAATAAGAGTGAAAGAACGCTGACAAAAACACCCCGAGGCTAAGTCTTGCCGAAGGCTTTCATGGCCGGAATCGCTAGAGTGTTGTGGGTTTTCCAGGTTTTATAGATCCTCTGAAGATGCCAGCCACAAGTCACACTGTTGTGCACCGCCCAGAGCCCCTTGGGGATGGGGCGGTCTATAAATTTAAATAATAAATAAATAAATAAGTCGCAGGCGAAACGTCAGGAGAAAATGCTACTGGAACACGGCCATGCAACCCAGAAAACCCGCAACACTAATGTTTAAGTAGTTGATGATTAAGGACAGGGGTCCCCAAACTTTTTAAACAGGGGGCCAGTTCGCTGTCCCTCAGACTGTTGGAGGGCCGGACTAAAAAAAACTATGAACAAATTCCTATGCACAAATGATTGTGAAATGTTTGATTTCACCTTTCAGCCTTTCTGTCATGGTCTATTTTTAGAACAGTGACCAAAGTATGTCAAGTACAGGGTGGGCTCCAAATATTGTTGGGGAGGCTGTGGAATACCTTCCCCTGTAAAAAAAAAAAAAGGCAGAACTTTCCCAATGAAGCATTCCATCTAACCCAGGATCAGGTATCTTCCTGGGTTCTTTCCTCCCTAGCAGCCAGCGAGCGATTCGCCAGCCTGGCTGATGCCAATGGGAGTGAGGCGGAACAGAAAGCCTGAGAGCAACACATGGAGTAGCTGAGAGGGAAGGGCAGAGCAGGTGTTGCCACATGTAAGGTTTCCAACTCTGGGTCAGAAAATTCATGGAGATTTTGGGGTGCCATCATGTAACTGCAATCAACAGCTGTTGGGGCCGGTTCCTCCTCTCCCTCGAGCCCCCACTGCACATGAATGGAGCCATCGCCACCATGCCTGGCGGGCTGGATAAATGCCTTCAGGGGGCCACATTTGGCCCCCGGGCCGTAGTTTGAGGACCCCTGATTAAGGACCTCAAGAAAAATGTCATCCTCCCAAGTGTAGCTTCCTGCCCCTGACCCGTCTGCTCCACTTGAGGATGACCGGGGGCGCTGGAGTTGTACAAGACTCACTCTGCCCCATCATTCTGCCGCATCATCCAAATTCACACCTATTATAAGTCTCCAGCCCTTTTCATTTGGAAAGGTGCTGACTGTATGTACGTAACAGGAATAGTGATCTAGCTATTACAGGTTTCTTTTTTTAAAGGAGCAGCAGTGGCGTAGGAGGTTAAGGGCTCGTGTATCTAATCTGGAGGAACCGGGTTTGATTCCCAGCTCGGCCGCCTGAGCTGTGGAGGCTTATCTGGGGAATTCAGATTAGCCTGTGCACTCCCACACACGCCAGCTGGGTGACCTTGGGCTAGTCACAGCTTCTCGGAGCTCTCCCAGCCCCACCTACCTCACAGGGTGTTTGTTGTGAGGGGGGAAGGGCAAGGAGATTGTCAGCCCCTTTGAGTCTCCTGCAGGAGAGAAAGGGGGGATATAAATCCAAACTCTTCTTCTTAAAGTCACAAAAAGTCCTCCAGGAGCAAAGGGTGGGGGTGGGGGGTGGGGGGTGGCAGCCATTGAGGGCAAAGGTGCAAAGACTCCCCTATGGATACTCTGCAGCCACTGCACGTGCCTTTACACTCACAACTGTGACCGCTGTGTGGAGAATTGCCTCCATGAGGAAGAATTGCATGTTGTTCAAGCTGAACGACACGTGCCTACGATGCAGCCACGTGGGAACTCTTTTCAGGAAATCTGTGGTTTGGATTTGTGCCAGCACAGAGAGGCCTCTGCGTACCTCTCGATGCCAGTGCCATGATTCCATCACCCGCCCGCCCGGCCTGACTCTGCCATGCAAATGTCTTACGGTTGAGAGCCAGTGTGGCACAATCATAGAACCACAGAGCTGGAAGAGACCCCCAAGGGCCATCAAGTCCAACCCCCTGCCAGGCAGGAACACACAATCAAAGCATAGTGGTTTGATTGACAGACAAGGACCTGGGAGATCCTGGCACTCTGCCATGGAAGTTGCTGCTGGGTGATCTTAGGCCAGTCACACACACACTCTGCCTAACTGACCCACCTCACAGGGCTGCTGTGAAGATAAAACAGAGGAGAATCACGTAAGCCACTTGGGGTCAGGCCTGTCAATAAATCAAGCAAATAGTCAACTGAGGAGCACCAGTACCAGTTAGGCAAACTTGCAGCCCTCCAGATGTTATGGACTACAGCTCCCCATCATCCAGTGGCGTAGTGACTAAGAGCAATGGCTAAGAGCAGGTGCACTCTGATCTGGAGGAACTGGGTTTGGTTCCCCGCTCTGCCCCCTGAGCTGTGGAGGCTTATCTGGGGAATCCAGATTAGCCTGTGCACTCCCACACACGCCAGCTGGGTGACCTTGGGCTAGTCACAGCTTCTCGGAGCTCTCTCAGCCCCACCTACCTCACAGGGTGTTTGTTGTGAGGGGGGAAGGGCAAAGAGATTGTCAGCCCCTTTGAGTCTCCTGCAGGAGAGAAAGGGGGGATATAAATCCAAACTCTTCTTCTTCTTCTTCTTCTTCTTCTTCTTCTTCTTCTTCTTCTTCTTCTCTTGCCAGCATGATGGGAACTGTAGTCCACAACACCCGAAGGGGCCGCGAGTTTGACACCTGGGAGTGTCAAAGGAGGACCAGGTCCGACTCTTCTCCCGTTGCCTTGGAAACCCACTGGGCTTGGCCTGGCCTACCTCGCGGGGCTGTTGTGGGGCTCAGACGCAGGCGAGGAGAGGAGAGGGGGTGGTGGTATGAACGAGGCGAACGGCTGCGGGCTGCCGCCGTCCCTGCTGCCCGGAAACCTTCGAGGGAGCGGCTGGGAGGGAGCCGGGCGCCTCTCTGTTGGCTCGCCCGGCCCCCTCTTCTTCTTCTTCCTCCTCCTCCTCCCCGCCCAGCCCAGCCCAGCCCAGCCGGGGAGAGGGAGGCGGCGGCGCGCTCAGTCAGGCAGTCAGTCCGCGAGTGGCCTTCAGGCTGCAGCAGCAGCAGCTGGCGAGGAAGAGGAGGAGGAGGAGGAGGAGGAGGAGGAAGATGCTGCGCTACACCTCCGGCCTCACCCTCACCACCACCGCCCCCACCAAGCCCCTCGACGGCGGCGGCGGCGGAGAGACCACCGGCGGCAGGAGGAGGGTGAGCCTCAGCCAGGGGTCTGCCACCTGTGGCGCGCCGGATATGTTCACGGACTACAATCCCCATCAGCCCCTGCCAGCATGGCCAATGGGCCGTGCTGGCAGGGGCTGATGGGAATTGTAGTCCGCGAACATCTGGAGAGCCGCAGGTCGTCTACCTGGTCTCGGGGAAGGGGGACGCCGTGCGCATGCGCCGCGAGGGCAGCGCGGCGACTGGCTCCGGCCGGCTTGGTAGCGCGTTTGGATCCGGAGAGCGCCGGTTCGAATCCCCACGCTGCCGCCTGGGAAGCTCCCCCGGGGGGACCTGGGGCCGGCCAGCCACGCGCTCTCCTCCTGAGCTGCTGCCTCCTCCCAGTCTGGGTGTGGGGACTAAATGGGGAAGAGCCGGCGATGTTCCCCTAGGGGAGAAAGGCGGGGAAATGGTAGTGAATTCCGGGGTGGCGGCCTCTGCAGGGTGGTTGTGCCCGGGCGGGGGCCCTTTGGAGCGCCCCCATGAGGTTGGCATCGCGTGGTGGTTCTTTGTTTTCATCTCATTCCATTTATATCCCACCCACTTCCAGCCCAGGCTGACAGCAGAGTCCTGGGTCTGGGGAGCTCTGGGGTTGGAGCGTGCTGGGTCGGCTGCCTGCTGTTTCTCAGCCTGGCCTACCTTGTAGGGCTGGCGTGCGGGTAAAGGAGCATGACCCCTAAGCATGCAGCCCTTCCGCTCCAAGCTGCTAGGCCTCTTCCCTTGCTGGACAGAGCCTAAATGCCTCCTGGTTGAAAATGTGAATTCCTTATTAAAACGCTGTCTTCAGCTCAGTTGTGAAGTGAGGTCACACTCGGTCAGGGGGCGAGGGACAGTGGTCGCCCGACCTGGTTGTGGCATGCTGGCGTCCCGCTTTCCTTCAGATGAGAGATGCAGCGAGGCACAATGGTGAAAGCCGGTGCGTCAACCCATTCCGGCGTTCTTGCTTCCACCAGCAGACACCTTTTGCACGTTGAGAAATGGTCCCTGGAGGAGGACAGATGCTGTCAGACGGCAACAAGCCTGCTTTCTCGGGGCCCCTGCACAGTTAGAGCACTCCCCGAGCAGGTGGCTTCGTTGCAGAGACGGGGCAGGACTCGTACCTGCGTGGCCGAGGATTCCTCTCCACAACGGTACATTTTGCTGGGCGTGTGGGCTGGATTTGCAACTGTCGCAGGGGGGTGATCGTGGTGATTCTGGGCTCCTTGGCAAAATGTCAGGATGGGTCCCAGAGATACTGCAACGCCACCCCCTCGCTGGGGCCCTCATCTCTTTTGAGGCAGGCAGGACCCATTGCTGAAGCCAAAAGCTCAATTTCAATTCAATTTCAATAAGCCTCTATTGGCATATACACGACAGTATAAAAATACAGTTCCAGTTAAAAAGTGAATAGTAAAAAACTTCGCGTTTGTCATACATTCAGTTTACAAACTTCTGACAAAAACTTTGCCACCATAAGGCAACAATGAAAGTCCTGACAATTTAAAAGCATAACTACTTTGTCTGATTCAGTATAATCAATCATAGGGTCTATGGCTTGGGATAGCAGGCTGGATCGGAGTTCTTGGTGTAATAAGCAGTTCAGGAGAATGTGTGGGATGGAATCCAGCTGTCCTAAGCTACAGGTACAGAACCTCTTATCGCTTGGAAGACCTTTAAGTCTTCCTCTATGTAATGGAGATGGCACGATGTTAAATCTAGCCAGCATATAGGGGTGGGGTGAGTACTTCTCAAAAGCGAAGCCAAAAGCCAGCGGCCCAGGCCCCAGGCGGCCGGGCAGGTGCAAGCAATGGCAGGAACCTGTTCTTCTTTCCCCCTGCCTTCGGGCGCTGCTGCCCCGTGGCGCGTTGGCTAAGGGTGCCCCTGAACACCCCATGATTGTTAACTTCTGCGAGGAGCTCCCTCATTCTAGCCGGTTTTAAGTTCTCCCGTTTCTGTTCCGGGGAACCAGTCAGGAAGGATTTGTGCAGTGATCCTGGCTCTTCACAAAGGAACACCCTGATCTCTGCACAAAAGATGAGAAGTGCCTCACCGAGCAGGAGTTCTGCCCAGAGTTATTAATTTCCCACGTAAGCGGAAGCGGAGTCATGTGTACAGATGGTTTCTCCTTTGAAAACAGCGTGTCATTAAAAGTTTACATGGGAAATGCAGTCTCTTGTGTCTTTTAAGGAACCCGTAGCTGGTGTTCCTCTTGGTTCGGTAAATAAAGCCGACTTGGGAGAAAGTGGGCTGGGCTGCATTCTGCTTCTTGAGAATTTGGGGTACGATCTGCTGAGAATTTGTGCTTCTTGAGAATTTGGGGTACAATTTTCCTATGCATCTCCCATTCATTTCTCTGGAACTGGTGCACAGAAAGGTTCCAGAGGTGCCCAGCTGCTTTGATCCAGGAAGGGGGATCCATTTGCAGAGGGAGAGGAGGTTAAGAGCTCGTGTGTCTAATCTGGAGGAACCGGGTTTGATTCCCAGCTCTGCCGCCTGAGCTGTGGAGGTTTATCTGGGGAATTCAGATTAGCCTGTGCGCTCCCAACACACGCCAGCTGGGTGACCTTGGGCTAGTCACGGCTTCTCGGAGCTCTCTCAGCCCCACCCACCTCACAGGGTGCTTGTTGTGAGGGGGGAAGGGCAAGGAGATTGTCAGCCCCTTTGAGTCTCCTGCAGGAGAGAAAGGGGGGATATACATCCAAACTCTTCTTCTTCTTCTTCTTCTTGGAATTGATGCAGGTGCTAGTCGTTACCAAGCGCACACAGAAGGAGCTGAATCAAGGCTGTGAGGCATGAAACATACTCCTCTGGTTTGTCAGGAACCTGTTTTTAACCCTCTTTCCAACCTGTATTTTTAGCTGCAAGTCCAAACCTTGTGACCAAAGCAAATCACTTCATGAGTGAATTCACCCATGAAGCTGGTTTCCTTGCCCTTTTCTTTTATTCACAGCTGAAGCCAAAGAACCTCATTCTGAAATCAGTGCGCTTAGAATGGCATGACTCTGCTTAGGATTGCGTGGCAAAGTTGTACTGACACTATTCCCAGCAGTTTTTTTGGCTGTAGTATGTTCACTTCACCGTCCACCATGTTTCTGGCATTTTCCAGAACTTAGATCTTAGTTGTGCTCTTGAGGTTTGTAGAGGAGATTAGCACAGTGGAGGCATTCCGCTTTGCTGAACCAAGAATGTTTTCAGGTTTTCTTTAAAGTATAAGCCCAGGTCACCTCCGAAAGTGAAAACTGCAACCAAATCCAGTTTCCTACAGTTTGCCCCCACTTAAATGCCTTCAGGAAACTGAATTTGGTTGTGGCTTTTACTTTCAGAGGTGACCTGGGTTTATACTCCAAAGAAAACCTGAAAACATTATTGGTTTGTTTATTATTCACTTGTTTATTATTCACTTATTTGATTCATTTCCCCCCAGAGTGGGCCCAAAGTATCCTCTGTTTTATCTTCACAATATCCCGGTGAGGTAGGTCAGGTTGAAAGAGTGTGGCGTTCCCGAGTGTGCACCTGTGACAGAGTGGAGACTTGATATTCACTTGGGTTAATGTTACAAAATTAAAGTCAAATAAATATTTATTACAAGGTCTGTACAAATGTTTAAAACATCTCAGAAAGCAAACTGCTTCTTTTACGAAAGCTGTAACATTGAAACGTACATAGTTGATGTCAATTTCCAACGCTCTACTAAAACGACTGGGTTTTAATGTTGTAAGTCAGGGGTCTTCAAACTATGGCCCCCCAGATGTTCATGAACTACAATTCCCATCAGCCCTGCCACTTGGCCATGCTGGCAGGGGCTGATGGGAATTGTAGTCCATGAACATCTGGAGGGCCATAGTTTGAAGACCCCTATTGTAAGTTAACGCTTGTGGAATAGTGTATACGGAGTTAGGGTTGAGTCCCCTTTTCCTTGCTAGAGTGGGATTCAAACCTGGATGTCGGTAGATACCAGTCCGACATTTAGTCTGCCACACTGCCTCTGCTCTCAGTTTGCCCCTAATGTGTGAAAGGCACAAAGGTGTGGGTAACTTTGATGTGTCTGTTGCCACTTTAGAGACTGGCAGTTATCAAAACATTACTCGAGCAATTGAAAGTATTTAAATTATTTTTGAGAACTCTGATAATTAAGATAACATCTTGGCAGCTGTTGTTAACATATTGTGTTTAAACTCTGGTAAGATCTAAAACTCTGGTAAGATCTAATTAAAGCGCGTGTTGTGCAGTCGTCTGTCTCTAAGTAGCTTTTCCACTAGCTTGAAAACACCGGCTGTTATCACGCAAGAGTGCACATTCTTTGAGTGCTCGAGGGGATGGAATTTGGAGATTGGCTGATAGTGCTTGTCTTTGCCATAGAATTGTTTTGGGACACAGGTGATCTCTGTTCATGCAACAAACGGAGGCTGAAACTTGAGAGAAAGTCTGACATTTGTCTCGTGCACGAAAATGATCTGTTCGTTAACTGCAGCAACCTTGTTCGTCAGTGTTTGCCCTAGCAGATGTTCTTAAGCTACATTCCAGTTATTTTTGAGAACTTCAGAATTTATCATGCAGTAAAAACCCAGGAGGCTTTAATTTAATGGTTTCCGTACTTTTCCAGTCATACTTAACATGGCAGCGTTATAAATTTATTCATTATATATTTTATTTAAAGCACACACTCACCTGGATGGCCCAGGTTGGTCTCATCAGATCTTGGGAGCTGTGAAAGGCCATCCCTGCTTAGGACTTGAATGGGAGACCATTAAGAAAAACCAGGGTCATTGTGTATACTTGCAGGGGTCTGCAACCTGCTGCTCTCCAGATGTTCATGGACTACAATTCCCATCAGCCCCTGCCACCATGGTCAGGGGCCTTCAACCTGTGGTGCTCCGGATATGTTCGCGGACTACAATCCATGTATTGTAGTCCATGAACATCTGGAGAGCCACAGGTTGCAGACCCTTGGTAGGAAAGCAATGGCAAACCACCTCTAGTTGCCTCTGCCCTTATCTGGATGACTCAGGTCGGCCCAATCTCATTTGCTCTCATGAAACTAAGCAGGATTGCCCCTGGTTAGTAAAGGGGGACCACCAAGGAAATCCAGCACTAACAATAATGACAGACCTGCTCATCTCTTTCCTCGAAAACTATGGCCCCTTCCGCACACGCAAAATAATGCATTTTCAAACCACTTTCACAACTGTTTGCAAGTGGATTTTGCTATTCCGCACAGCTTCAAAGAGCACTGAAAGCAGTTTGAAAGTGCATTATTCTGCGTGTGCAGAATGAGCCTATGTGAGCTTCTGTAAGTCGATTGCAAGCTGACGGCAAAGGAAAAATATATTTATTGATTTAAAAAAAAATGATGGCGCCTTCCCACCCACTCAGGATCTCCAACACCTGTCTTTGGCTCATTCCGCACATGCAGAATAATGCACTTTCAAACTGCTTTCAATGCTCTTTGAAACTGTGCAGAATGGTAAAATCCACTTGCAAACAGTTGTGAAAGTGGTTTGAAAACACATTATTTTGCGTGTGCGGAAGGGGCCTTTGATTCAGCACTGCGATATTAGTAGTTCTTAGTGTTTTGTACTCACTTTAAAGTCTGAAAACAAAAGACTTTTTTTTTCTTGGACCAACCCAAGCAGCACAAAACAAGATCCCAGTTTTTCTAAAACTCTTTGACCAGGTAAAAGGCAGGGGGATGTCTTCGGCCAGAAGCTGAAGAAGGACTGTACCACATTGAGAACAGGGGGTTCAAAACAATTAAGAAATTTCCCGAAAAGAACTGCACAGCTCAAGTCATGCAATAAAACCCCACATGTGATTCTTTCTTCCAGCGCTGCTTTGACAAAACGTACAACTTTTTTTATTTGCAAAATTAGAAATACACAATGCTCCATTGCAGTCCTGTGTGATGATGATTTCAGTTTATTTGTGAATGAGTCTGACACGGGGAAAAACTGTTCTGTTTATAGGTTGTCCTTCAGTGTGTGTTTTGTCACTTCTTTCCGTGGCATTTGGTAATCTGAGATATAAAGTTCTCCTTGACGTTGTGTTTTACTGTTGTTTTTTGCCCCTTGACTCAATAAGCCATCTATTCGAAAGTAACTTTTCATTCTTTTACCAAGAATGGAATGTCCTTGATGTAATGAAAGCAAAATTTTGTCGTTTCTTCCAGGCAAATGTTTGCCGGCTGCGTTTAACCCTGCCCCCTGAAGAAGACTCACTTTCTCAGGAAAGAAAAAATAAAACAGAAAAAACCAAAAAGGTAAGTTTTACTGATCTTACATCCAAGGACATTAAGTCAAGCATGAGTGCAGTGATTGCGTTGCCCTGGCTCTTGCTACAGGCAAATTTCAGCAGAGGTAAATATCCAGTGAAATTTGTCCGTCAAAAATAAGTCTGTTAGTTGTGCATTCAGCAAAGGCTCTGGAAATGGGCAGCATACCTCCAGATTCTGCTACTGGGATGCTATTTTTGTTACTTGTTCCCACCTCTCTCTTCTGGGTAAACTTAGCACGTTGTGCTTTATTGGATTGTCACTTTTGCTTTGTTTAGGCCCCATCCGCACTCGCAAAATAATGCGTTTTCAAACCACTTTCACAACTGTTTGCAAGTGGATTTTGCCATTCCGCACAGCTTCAAAGAGCACTGAAAGCAGTTTGAAAGTGCATTATTCTGCATGTGCGGAATGAGCCCTAGTTTGCTTTGTGATTATACAGGGTTATTCACGTTTCTTCCTTTGTCAGGAAGTGAGACGCATGATTCTAGTCCAGGATTTTATTATTATTCTTATTCACTCAGCTTATATACCATCCTTCCCCTCACGGAATCAGATAAGAGTAAGATACTAATATGAGTAGGACACTATATATACCAGGCACAGGGGGGAACCTCCCTCCTTTGAATATCAGCAGCCTTCATAAGGAAGCCAGGTTGGCAGAGAAACAAGGCAGTGTCAAAAGCTTGGTAACAGCTCCCTTATCACACCCACGAGTTCATGAAGCACGGGGGAAATAGCTGCGCTGCCCAAATGACAGGGTGTCGTTTGAAATGGTGCCGGGCTCCATTCCGATGGAGGCAAAGGGTCAAGCGGGCGCTGGATCGCCCTGCCAAACAGGTTCACGGGCCTGTTTGACTGAATCCGTGCGTGGCTCATTGTGGCCGGGGTTGAATGTGTTTTGTTAGACGTCTGAATAATCCGTATTGCACGGCCGTGTCGCAAACTATTCCGCTGCCATCAGCAGAGACACACCCTTCTCAGTTGTGTCTGTGCTTCGACTTACACTGTGGCGCTCCTGGCTCTTCTGTCCGTGATGTGTTTCTTTCTTCCTGTGCAATAACAGTGGTGCAATAACAGTTGTGGTGCAATAACAGTTCAGGAGAAAAGTCTGTGGAAATGTTTCTGTCTGGTTGGCTAGTTGTGGTTGTTTCGTGGCCCAGTGGGCAGTCGCTGTTCAGAAGCTTGTTGGCTCCCAATCTTGATCCTCCTTGATCTGAGATTGCAAATGCCTCAACAGACCAGGTGATCGGGAGCAACAGCCGCAGAAGGCCCTGGCTTTCACCTCCTGCACGTGAGCTCCCCAAGGCACCTGGTGGGCCACTGCGAGTAGCAGACAGCTGGACTAGATGGACTCTGGTCTGATCCAGCAGGCTGGTTCTTATGTTCTTATAAGGGGCTTGGACAGATTGATGGAGGAGAAGTCGATCTATGGCTACCAATCTTGGTCCTCTTTGATCTGAGATTGCAAATGCCTTAGCAGACCAGGTGCTCGGGAGCAACAGCCGCAGAAGGCCCTGGCTTTCACATCCTGCACGTGAGCTCCCAAAGGCACCTGGTGGGCCATTGCGAGTAGCAGAGAGCTGGACTAGATGGACTCTGGTCTGATCCAGCTAGCTTGTTCTTATGTTCTTATTGACAAAGTAAACGCACCCAGTGGAGGGGTTGTACCCTCAAGCTCCAATTAGCAGTACAGTGGCTCATTATTGATAACAGCTCAGTCTCAGCTCAGTCACCCTATCTTCAGTTCGGAAGTGCTTCTGGCTGCCCTCCCCTGAGCTTGGATGAGTCCTGCATTCCAAAGGCTATTGAGAAATTCCAGGGCGCTGGAGACTATCCAGTACCTTTGGTCACCCACCCACCCTCTCCGGTCACCAATCAGATTAGCCAAACGAGCGCTGCTCACAATAATTAAAACAGCCAAACTTGAGGATGACTACTTCGGCTAGACAGCCTTCATTAGAGCAGTAGCGTTTAGCATTTTTCAGGGCTGTCCAGAGTTGTACATAGCAGTTTGTGCCGAGCGTCTTCAGAGCGTGGAGTTTATTTGGAAGGCGTGCATCCCACGCTGTCCGGAATCTGCCCACGATGTCTGAACGTTGCATTTTGACCGATTCCAGAGGTCCTCCGGGTCTTTGACCTGCACGAGGCGCACCGTGGCAGCAGCTGTTCCCAGTTCAAAGTACTCTTCCCTCTGGCATTTCACAGAGTTGATTCCTTCGTTGTGAATAATCACGTAGGGGAGTGGCGAAACCACCAAAGGAAATATTTAACCCAGGAAATAAAAATTTGTTTTTAAATGCGGAACCCCACCCAGCGTGTATGGAAACTGACTGTGCTTTCTTTGTGCTTTTAAAAAAAACCACACATTTCAAGTGAGACATCAGATTTTAGTTCTGTCACAGCATGACTGTACACATGTCATCATGTGCACTGCCTATATTCATGTGTCCTTTCGTGTTATATTTTGGAGTAGGGTGTGTGAAGTAGTTGTGCATAAGTGCCAGGCAGAGCAAGAGGGATTCTGCCGCTGGGCAGACAAATGATCAATATCTAGCAATACTAGCAGCTACTACCGTGTTTCCCCGAATATAAGACAGTGTCTTATATTAATTTTTGCTCCCAAAGATGTGCTATGTCTTATTTTCAGGGGATGTCTATTTTTCTGTGTTCTGTTCGTTGGGCATGCTTCCAAACAAAAACTTTGCTATGTCTTACTTTCGGGGGATGCCTTATATTTCGCACTTCAGCAAAACCTCTACCATGTCTTTATTTTCGGGGATGTCTTATATTAGGGGAAACAGAGTAGCATACTGAGCAGCTACGCATGCACTCCCTTAAATATAATGTTCTCAGCTGATGTCACCCTTCCAACTATGGAAATCTCAGTAGCTCAATACACAACACCCCTTCCCCCTGACTGAACGAATAGTCTGGCCAAACTCTTTTACACCACATTCTTCTGTGCAAGCATGGGCAGGGTTAAAGGAGGAGCGAACGCAGAATGACAGCGCGCTGATGGTTTGTTTGCTATAATAACCCTTCTCTGATTTTGTCCTGCCTCCTTATTGAGGGTAAAAATAATCTTTTCTTTTTCTACAGTGTCTCTACCAGGTTCCCAATGGATTGTCCACGGGGAACTTCTCACCTGGCGTGGTTTATGGTGTGGTGCACAGATCTGATAGTAATCATAACAAAGAAATGGTGGTCTATGGATGGTCAACTCACCAGCTGAAGGAAGAAATGAAGTACATAAGAGACGTGAGTGTTTTGCATCTGCTTAAACGCTTGAGTGTATTGGTTTGTTTCAGAACACCTTTCTCCCAATAACTGGGACCTAAGCAGGGTCACGATAAAAACAGCCTACATCATCACAAATAAAAGTAATCAGTGATGACGCAAACATTAAAAGGGACAGCAACAAAATGTCACTCTCTTGAAGTCAGCTTAAAACCTATTTCTTTATAAGCCTTTACCCAGAGGTGGGATCCAGCAGGTTCTCACCGTTTCCCGTGAGTAGGTTACTAATTATTTGCGTGTGCCGAGAGGGGGTTACTAATGGGTGATTTTGCCACGTGATTGTTGCCTTAGTTACGCCCCTCCTCTCAGCAGTAGCGCGCAGAACTTGAAGCAGTCTAGCAGGAGGTGCACCGGCATGCATGGCAGCCTGCGCCTGCGTGCATTCGTTTCCCACCCAAGGACCGGCACAGCGGCTGTGTCCTTGCCACAGCCCCGCCCAGGAATGCCCCGCCCCCGGAATGCCTGGCCACGCCCCCATCGTGCCCCACTCAGCCCCATTGGCGCTACGCCACAGTTTGAATCCCACCACCATGGGAACCTGTTACTAAAATTTTTGGATCCCACCACTGCCTTTACCCCACTTTGTCCAATATTAACCACCACTCCCCGGCCCTGCTGAAGGTTTCAAATTTGCATCCTCTCTGAAATGCCACTGGGGGGGGGGGGCTTTGAAACGTGTCCCCTGAAATAAGAGGCAACAGCTACTGAGGAAGCCTGCAGACCTGAGGTCTGTGCCGAGCAGAGCTGACCCCACGACTCACGATGCTTTCGTCACACGAAATACTGTAATTCTTTTGTTCTCAGGTGAGATTAACTTTGGAAAGGGCGAGAAAGAAAATGTATGGAGAGTATGATGAAATGAAACGCAAAATCCAAGAGTTTACAAAGGAACTGACTGTAAGTGCACTGGTTCTTCTGTTCATTTCTTTGATTATCGTCTTTAATTTGTGACATCTGATGATGAAATAAACGGTGGGGGAATGAAAGTGCTGTTTGACGTGTATCTGGATTGGACGCCGCTCGGTGTCCCAGCAGCCCGCAGGAGCCATCTCTTAGGAAGCATGGCAAATTCATGAAAATATCACACTCTCTGCGACTGATATTTCTCTGCTTAGTGCACCTGCTGTCTCCTTTTAATACCCAGCATCCTCCCTTCAGGTATCCAGGTATCCAGAAATACTAGGAGATCAGAAAGTGCTCTTTCACTCCATAACTTTCTTTGTTCATCTCTTCCCTACTTTTTGAAGGTTCTTCAAATGTACCCAGGGTACCCTGCATGGGGGCACTTAGAATACCTTTCACATCTGCGTGCGCTGGCCTAGTTCCATAGGTGCCCAGGCTGGTTTGTAAACATTTTATTGGGTAATGAGCTAATAAATATTTATAGACTCCCCTGTGCACTGGTTTTATCTAGCTGTGGATCTCGTTTGTTGTTGGCAAATGTAGACCTCTCAGGGTAATTGACTTCTGTACCTTGACTGGGCGGGTTTTCCCCTCCAGTTCATAATTGCACGCCAGGCTACTGCTTTATAATTACCTTTTCTTTTGTTTGGCTCTTTATAGTGGCTGTTGTCTGGCCTTCTGTTCTTGCTTTGTGCTTTCCAGAGATCCTGCCAGCCCCTTTTATGTTCTGGGAGTTACCTTCCTCCTAATAGCTTGTTCAGGTGTATATTTACCTTCCACATTTTTTATAGCGGGGCCTCTAATTTTGCCTGCATAACAGGAGGCGCTCTGGATCAGGAATTCAGTGAATGTTGTGATCAGTATTTGAACACTGATAAAAACCACTGAGCTTGTATGTTCTGTATGCCAATAAAGGCTTATCGAAATAAAAAAAAACACTGAGCAATTTCGCTGTGGTAGGTGAGAGATGGTTTTTGTGACCAGTCAGTCAGTATTTATTGCAGGCCACAGGACTTTCAGAAGTAGGAGGAGAAACACTATTACAAAGCCAGTTACTGTGACCATGGTCTGGGGCAGTGATAGCGAACCTTTTTGAGACCGAGTGCCCAAACTGCAAACCAAAACCCACTTATTTATCGCAAAGTGCCAACACGGCAATTGAACCTGAATACTGAGGTTTTAGTTTAGAAAAAACGGTTGGCTCTGAGGCATGCGTTACTCGGGAGTAAGCTTGGTGGTAGTTGGTGGCTTTGCTTTGAAGCAACCGTGCAAATCTTCCAATGGGTGAATCACGACCCTGGGAGGGTTTACTCAGAAGCAAGCCCCATTGCCAGCAACCGAGCTTACTCCCAGGTAAAGGATCACGCTTTAGTTCTTCCCATGAAAATCAGTGGGGTTTAACAGCGCTTAACAGGGTTACCTACACTGCTTCCTCAAAACTAGGTCTTAGGTTTAATGCTAATAATCGAGCCCAGCGGCCCAGCCCAGCCTAGATGTGTGTGGGGGGGGGCACTCTTCGCATGCCCACAGAGAGGGCTCTGAGTGCCACCTCTGGCACCCGTACCATAGGTTTGCCACCACTGGTCTGGGGAGTCCCATGAAGTGCCAGTGGGATTGTAGACTCTCGTCCCCTTGAATGGGTGTGTGGGTGGGGAGAAGGGAATTGTAAGTCCAGTCACTATTGGGGGCATTGGGACAAGTGTGGCAAAATCCCTTGCCGGCCACAAAAGGCAGCTCCACGGGGCCTCGGAGATGTCTGCGCTTTGATTGGGAAGGCAGGCTTGCCACAAGCAACACAGATGTCCATCTTTTCTTAATTCTGATCCTGACACCTTTCATAATGCACTCTATATGCATGTGTGATTTTGAGATGAATCCTTCTTAAGTTTTGCGTTGTGGGCCGCATTAAACGGGAGGAACCTCGCCTATATTTCTGCAGGTATCAAGCACTCGACAGGAGTCTTTGGAAAACCAGCTACAGGTGCACTCGGCAGCGCTGGACAGCTTTAGCGAAATGAACAGCTCGTTGACCTCCGCCTCCATTGAGCTACAGGTAAATTGCTGATAACGCTGTCGCCATAGATACCGGGCTCTGTTGGCAAACATCCCCTCTCTTACACAATTTGTTTAAAGTGTGGGCGGGACAAAGGGAGAACAAGATCAACGTTTGGAGCGAAGGGACTTTTTCGTCAAATACCCAGTGAAAGAACCGCACTGTGAATGTTAAAACAACACACATTTTTAAAGATAAACAGTTGCTTGCGGTAACATAACATTTCCTTCAGTGTCACATAGGACTTTGCCTTTGAAAAGAAAAAGGTGACAATGACAATTTTTCTGTTTGTTTTTTTTAATGATAATAAACGTATTTCTTGGGGGCTTCAGTTCCCCAGGGTAGCCACATTTTTGTAGATTTCACACACTTAGCAGTCTGCAAACAAACTGGTATGTAAAATGTAAAATGTCAACACATTTGAACGGCAGTACAGTCAGGGCAAACGGCTTTATTCTTTAATATTGGTAACCTGCCATACTTTTTCTTTCAGTAGCTTTTAATATAGCATGTTGAAGTATTTCATCGGCTTCCTTGTTTTTGGCCTCATAGATGACTTTTCATGATTAAAGGTTGGCCACTGTGCGGTATTCCACAGTCAGCGCTTCTCGTGCATATTTATTTATTTATTTATTTATTTATTTATTTATTTATTTATCCATCCATCCATCCATCCATCCATCCATCCATCCATCCATCCATCCATCCATCCATCCATCCATCCATCCATCCATCCATCTATCCCACTTATTTATTTATTTATTTATTTATTTATTTATTTATTTATATTGTTTGGTTTTGTATACCGCCCTATCCCCGAAGGGCTCTGGGCGGCGTACAACAAAATTAAATCATAATAAAACTAAACAACAAATCAAAGCTTAACAATTAAGTTTCAATACAAATATATTACTAAATCCCTTTTAAAAACAGCGATTAGTACAAAATTTAAAAGTCGAAGTCAAAGGCGCCCAGCAAGACCCAAATTTAAAACCCTCCCCAGACGGGAAGACTGCTGACCCCCTCAATAAAGAGATATAAAGCAGAGGCGAGAACAGGAGGGGCCACCATTCAGCGGCTGGTGGAACAACTCAATCTTACAGGCCCTGTGGAATTTATGCCACAAGACAACTTTTTTCTAGTCACCCTGTAGGGACCTGCCGTCTGGCCAGGTACCCCGCCAACAGTCTGCCCTACCTGTGACTTTCTTGTAAAGTGCCCACATTTGGCAGGTCTGACTCTTGAGATTTGGCTGGATTGGAGAACAGGCAGCCTAGTTCTGTTAGGCCAGTGATGGTGAACCTTTTCGAGACCGAGTGCAGCCCAAACTGCAACCCAAAACCCACTTATTTATCTCAAAGTGCCAACCCGGCAATTCAACCTGAATACTGAGGTTTTAGTTTAGAAAAAACGGTTGGCTCCGAGGCGTAAGCTTGGCGGTAGTCGGTGGCTTTGCTTTGAAGCAACCATGCAACTCTTCCAATGGGTGAATCATGACCCTAGGAGGGTTTACTCAGAAGCAAGCCACATTGCCAGCAACCAAGCTTACTGCCAGGTAAAGGATCCCACTTTAGTTCTTCGCATGAAAATCAGTGAGGTTTAACAGCGCTTAACAGGGTTACCTATACTGCTTCCCCAAAACTTGGTCTTAGGTTTAATGCTAATAATCGAGCCCAACAGCCCAGGCCAGCCTAGATGTGTGTGTGTGTGGGGGGGGGGGGGCTGACTCTGTGCGTGCCCACAGAGAGGACTATGAGTGCCACCTCTGGCACCCGTGCCATAGGTTCGCCATCACTGTGTTAGGCCCTTACTAAACAGCGAGTGAAAAGTTTTAAAATCTCCTTCCAGCGACAGGAAAACAGTAGACCTCTTCTCTGTTTTTCAGCTCCTTACGTGACAATGAATGAACGGTTGTACTTCATTG
Source organism: Sphaerodactylus townsendi (assembly GCF_021028975.2). NCBI lineage: Eukaryota > Metazoa > Chordata > Lepidosauria > Squamata > Sphaerodactylidae > Sphaerodactylus > Sphaerodactylus townsendi. The sequence continues at coordinate 7,155,261 of NC_059441.1, forward strand.
ACTATTTTTACAGAAAACCTTAGTTGACGTTACTTTGGAGAACACGGTTATTCGGGATCAGATAAAGAACCTGAAACAAACGCATGAACAGTCTATGGAAAAACTGAAGGAGAAGCAGAAGCAGCTGGAAACAGCCCGGGTGGAAAATGAATTGCTCAGGCTAAAAGTAAGCTGTAGCCATGTAATTTTTTGGACATTGGATGGGGGAACCACCCTTTGGTGGTTCTGGGGGCAGCAGTTATCAGCATGAGGAATGTTCTGACCTGACTCTGGAAAAAGCCTCAGGGTTATACTGGACCCAACATTATCGCTGGAAAAGCAAGTTAATGCAGTTTCAAAAAAGGCTTTCTTCCATCCTAGCCCTCTCCCCTCCTTGGAAGAACTCTATAATTCCCGAAGCCTAAAGAAAGCCCAAAATATTCCGAGAGACCCGTCTCATCCAGCACACTCTCTTTTTGAACTGTTACCATCCGGCAGACGATACAGGTCTATCAAAACTAGGACAAAGAGGCTCAGAGACAGCTTCTACTCTAGAGCTGTGGCGATGCTGAACTCCGCGGCTTCGTGTTGATGTGTTTGGGGCTGTGTAGGGATGGGTGGAGGAAGGGGAAAGTGAGGAGGGGGTATGAGTCTGAAATTGTGTGCATCGAGGAATGCTGCTGTAAATTTCGTTGTGCGTGCACAATGACAATACAATGCTTATGCTTATGCTTAAGAATGGTCCCTTACCTGGATAGGGCTGATAGTGGCCACCTGGATCCATGCCACAGTGGCTCTGACACTAGACTACTGCAATGCACCGTGCATCGGTCTCCCCTCAAAACTGACTTGGAAGCTCCAGTCAGCGCAGAATGCTGTGAATGGGCTATTAACTGGACCTGGACGGAGCATAAAAATTTCTCCCATTCTGCAGACTCTCACTGGCTGCCCATCTGTTATCAGGCTCAAGTTAAAGTGTTGGCCATCACATAAGAAGCCCTTCATATTGCAAAGGCCTTAGCAGACCAGGTGCTCAGGAGGAGCAGCAGCAGCAGCAGAAGGCCCTTGCTTTCACCTCCTGCCTGTGAGCTCCCTATGGCACCTGGTGGGCCACTGCGAGTAGCAGAGTGCTGGACTAGAGGGACTCTGGTCTGATCCAGCTAGGCTCGTTCTGATGTTCTGTTGTTGTTGTTGTTGTTGTTGTTGTTGTTGTTATTTATTAAATTTAGTATACCACCCTATCCCCGAATGGCTCAGGGCGGTGTACAGATAAAACATCAGCTAAGAACATATATATAATTAAAACAACAGTAGTATCTTAAAACATCGCCTGCGCCCTTACGAAACCCTCCTAATGCAAAATAATGGGTCCTGATGTATTAGGGCCCATGGGGGTAAAGAGGAGGGAGTTCTTATATTTGCACGGCTGCCTCTTCCCCTTTGCTCCGCCCTAACAGCTTCGCTCATCCCAGTGATATCTTCTGCAGGTGCCAGCCTGCAAATGCGCAAAACCAACACCTGTCTATACCTGTGCTTCTTTTCTGTTGTGGCCCCCATCCTGTGGAGCAGCCTACCTGAAGAGGTCAGGAGGGCTCCCTTTCCCCTGGCTTCCCGCAAACTACACAAGGCTGAGTGATTCAAGAGAGTTTTTCTGTGCAAGCAGTAGGGTAGCACTGCACAATCCGTTTCTCAAAGTTACTTGGATAACTTTTTAGGGATTGTGGTCTATACTACTATTCATAGTTTGCTGTAAGCTGGATCCTGCTGTGTTGTTTTGTGTTGCTTAGTGTGTCATCTTAACAATTTGCTTTGTTTCAGTTCTGTTTTTTTTAAATTTGTGGTTGGTTCTACAATCCAACTCCTCTTTCATTCTTTATTTGAATGTGTTCCATCCTGTGAATTGTATTGAATCGTTCTGTGTAGTCTGCCCTGAGTCACAGTAAAAATGGTGGACTATTGATAACATAAATAAATAATGCTGGGTAGCTAGAAAAGCAGTGACCCCATCAGGCCCACAGACTTAGCGAAGGTTGATTTGTTTCCCCCTTTCTTTCAGTGGGAGTGAGCAGCAGTGGCATCGTGGCTAAGAGCAGGTGCCCTCTGATCTGGAGGAACCGGGTTTGATTCCCCGCTCTGCCGCCTGAGCTGTGGAGGCTTATCTGGGGAATTCAGACTAGCCTGTGCACTCCCACACATGCCAGCTGGGTGACCTTGGGCTAGTCACAGCTTCTCGGAGCTCTCTCAGCCCCACCCAGCTCACAGGGTGTTTGTTGTGAGGGGGAAAGGGCAAGGAGATTGTCAGCCCCTTTGAGTCTCCTACAGGAGAGAAAGGGGGGATATAGATCCAAACTCTTCTTCTTCTTCTTCTAAATAAATAATGCTCGGTAGCTAGAAAAGCAGTGACCCCGTCAGGCCCACAGACTTAGCAAAGGTTGATTTGTTTCCCCCTTCTTTCAGTGGGAGTGAGCAGTAGTGACTAAGAGCAGGTGCACTCTGATCTGGAGGAACCGGGTTTGATTCCCCGCTCTGCCGTCTGAGCTGTGGAGGCTTATCTGGGGAATTCAGATTAGCCTGTGAACTCCAACACACGCCAGCTAGGTGACCTTGGGCTAGTCACAGCTCTACGGAGCTCTCCCAGCCCCACCTACCTCACAGGGTGTTTGTTGTGAGGGGGGAAGGGCAAGGAGATTGTAAGCCCCTTTGAGTCTCCTACAGGAGAGAAAGGGGGGATATAAATCCAAACTCTTCTTCTCTTCTTCTTCTTGCAGGAGAGAAAGGGGGGATATAAATCCAAACTCTTCTTCTCTTCTTCTTCTTACAGGAGAGAAAGGGGGGATATAAATCCAAACTCCTCCTCCTCCTCCTCCTCCTCCTCCTCCTCCTCTTCTTCTTCTTCTTCTTCTTCCTTCTTCTTCTTCTTCTTCTTCTTCTTCTTCTTCTTCTTCTTCTTCTTCTTCTTCTTCTGCTTCTTCTTCTTCTTCTGCTTCTTCTTCTTCTTCTTCTTCTTCTTCTTCTTCTTCTTCTTCTTCTTCTTCTTCTTCTTCTTCTTCTTCTTCTTCTTCTTCTTCTTCTTTTTGTTAAGCAGCACTGGCCCATGGGGATGGGACATTATTTTGTGCATAATGCATTGAAATTAGCAGGAACTGCTGATGTGCATTTTTTGATGCTTTTGCAAGGGAGCAGCCGGGTGGACTGTGTTCCGCATGAACTAGTGAAGGAAGAAACCGGGTGGGTTTTCCTTCTTGGATACAGATCTGGCACGGAAGACTCCTGCCGACTGAAAGTGGCGTGTTTGGCTGTCCTCTGCTGTTGGTTCCTTTTGATCGTAAAACGTCCCTAAAATTCTTTTTATAGGTGGAATGTTCACAAGAAGCTAATGCGGAAGTCATGAGAGAGATGACCAAGAAACTTTATAGTCAGTATGAAGAGCAGCTGCTGGAGGAAGAACAGAACCATAAACACGAGAAAGAAACCCTCATAGTAAGTGGACTAACTGAAGGGTGGCTTCCTGTGAAGTTAAAAACACAATATCAACGACACAAAACAAATTGAACACTGAAAGCTAACATTGGACAGCTGCGAATGCAGTTCGATGTAGCAAAATGCAAAGTGATGCACACGGGGCAAAAAATCCAAACTTCACATATACGCTACAGGGGTCAGTGCTATCAGTCACAGACCAGGAAAGGGATTTGGGCGTCTTAGTGGATAGTTCCATGGGAATGTCAACTCAACGCATGGCAGCTGTGAAAAAGGCAAACTCTATGCTGGGGATAACTAGAAAAGGAGTTGATAATAAAACTGCAAAGATTGTCATGCCCTTCTATAAAGCAGTGGTGTGACCGCACTTGGAGTCCTGTGTCCAGTTCTGGTCGCCGCATCTCAAAAAAGGATATCGAAGAGATAAGAGTCCAGGGGCATCTTAGAGACCAACCAGATTTGCGGGGTTTGAGAGTTAAAGGTCCCCGTCTGATGAAGGGCCTAGAAAGTGTCCACCCCGGAAATCTTGTTTCTTCTAAGATGTTGCTGGACTCCACAGGGCCTGTAAGACGGAGCTGTTCTGCCGGGCCTTTGGAGGAACCGGCCGCTGATGTTGCCCCCCCTCTTTTTTTGCCCCCTTACGCCTGGGCCACTTGTCATCTAACGGGACTCGCCATCCCTCCCTCTTGGGGAGAGGACTTTGAAAATGGAGTGGCTGGACGCCACTCATATTTATACTGGTATTTATTATATTTATTAGATTCAGCTTCTATTGTTTTTATCGCTGCTTTTAAAGGTTTTAGCTATCTTACGTTGTATTATGTTTACATGTTGTACACCGCCTGGAGCCCCTCGGGGATAGGGCGGCATAAAAGTCTAACTAACTAACTAACTAACTAACTAACTAACAAACTAACAAACAAACAAACAAACAAACAAACAAACAAACAAACAAACAAACAAACAAACAAACAAACAAACCCAGCACTTCTACTGCAGACAAACGCGGCTGCCCTCTGAAAGGGCAGAAATGAGTTGTAATCGTTTGTTCACTTCCTGAATTAAAATTTCTCTCCAGTGAGTCTCGTGTGAATTCTGTCCTGCATAAGCAGTGGTCACTCAGGAATGGTGTTGGCCGTGCCTGTGAGGCCTTAAGCTCAGTATTCTGGTTGTTGAGGATCTTGCGTGCGAATTCTGCTGTTGATTCGCAGGGGTGCAGGCCGGGAGCAGGCAGTCACTGGGCCAGGCAGTGGGGGGGGGGGGGGGGAACCAAAACTGTGGGAGGATTCAAATCCCCACTTCTACCCCAGGAGCTCACTGGGTGCTCTTGGGCCCACCACAAACTCTCAGCGTGGCCCGCCTCACAGGACTGATGTTCTGAGAGGATGGAGGAGGGGAGAACGGCTCTGAGTCCAAACTCAGCGGGATACAAATAAGTGCAATGCAAATGCAAAGGCTGCTTTGAGAGAGCAGGCTTCCTGCGACAGGCTGAGAAGAAGAGGAGTAGTAGTTTGGATTTATATCCCCCCTTTCTCTCCTGTAAGGAGACTCAAAGGGGCTGACAGTCTCCTTTCCCTTTTCCCCCTCCACAACAAACACCCTGTGAGGTGGGTGGGGGCTGAGAGAGTCCAAAGAACTGTGATTAGCCCAAGGTCACCCCAGCTGGCATGTTTTGGAGTGCACAAGCAAATCTGGCTCACCAGATAAGCCTCCACAGCTCAAGTGGCAGAGCGGGGAACCAAACCCGGTCCTCCAGATTGCCACACTGAAGGGTGGGCCTGAAGCAGGGATGGCGTTCTGTTGGCAGCTCCTCACTGTCCGCTTTTCCTCGGCAGGCCGAGACGAACAGGCTCCTGAAGGCCATTGAAGAGGCCAATAAGAGGATGAGGCTGACCGAGACGAGTTTGCAAGAAAAAGACCAGAGAATTGGCGAGCTTGACCAGTTCATCCAGCGGATGGAAGAGGTGAGCTGCTGCAGTGAAGCCTGTCCAGGCGAGAAAACCACTTCCTCCCAGAGTCCGGTGGTGGTCGGAACAGATAGGGCAGTGGTGGCGAACCTATGGCACGGGTGCCAGAGCCCTTTCTGTGGGCACACGCAAATAGAGTCGTCCCCCCCACACACACACATCTAGGCTGGCCTGGGCTGCTGGGCTCGATTGTTAGCATTAAACCTAAGACCTAGTTTTGGGGAAGCAGAGTAGGTCACCCTGTTAAGCGCTGTTGAACTCCACTGATTTTCATGTGAAGAACTAAATCACAATCCTTTACCTGGGAGTAAGCTCGATTGCTGGCAATGGGGTTTGCTTCTGAGTAAACCCTCCTAGGGTCGTGATTCACCCGTTGGAAGAGTTGCACAGTTGCTTCAAAGCAAAGCCACCGACTACCACTAAGCTTACTCCCGAGTAACGCACGCCTCAGAGCCAACCGTTTTTTCTAAACTTAAACCTCAGTATTCAGGTTGAATTGCCGTGTTGGCACTTTGTGATGAATAAGTGGGTTTTGGGTTGCAATTTGGGCTGCACTCGGTCTCGAAAAGGTTCGTCGCCACTGAGATAGGGCTTTCCTTTCCACACATTCAGACGCGATTCCTTTCTGCCACTGAACCGCTCCCAAGTGAACTGTAGCTCCCTAAGAGCAGGAATTCTGATACCCACATATCTCCGACCTATGACATTAACAGCCTCGCTGTCAAACCAGTTGTTGAGGAGTTTCTCTTCCTTTCTTTTGCGGCCGCCCTGCCCTTTCCATTCCACGGACTTTGCCCCAGGGTGGAAATCATGCGGGCTTTCAGATGGTGGCTCTTTGGGTACAATTAGCATTTTACCTGTGCACTCCCATGTCAAACAAGTTTATTAGGGACACTCGTTATTCAGAGGCACTCATACTAAATCAACTTAGCTTGACAAGATCGCAAGGAGAGCCATGTTGGGGTGGGGGGGGGGGGAAGGGACTGGCTCCTCGCATGCCTCTCGTTTCAAGGAGCTGCCCTCATTTAGTGTTAAAATTTATTCTTCTTTTTCAAATTAACAAGCGCTGTGATCGGAAGAGGCAACTAATTAATTACAAGGGCAGAATATTCTAATAAAATGCTGGCAAAATTCTCACTCATATCAGATTTTTGTCTTCGGACAGTCTCGCCCTCCTTATTGTGTCTTGACTTTTTCCCCTCCACCCTTCCTGCCAAGTGTTCGGGGCCGCCTGCATGCAGACCTGAACTCTTCCCCATTTTATCCTCCCAAGAGCCCTGTGAGCTGGGTGAGGCTGAGAGGGAGCAGCTAGTTCAGGACCACACAGCAAGCTTCCAGGCCACGTAAGAGCCACATTTGGCAACACTGGCTTGATTGTTTGAAGGTGAACTCTTTGAGATTTCTCAAAAAATGAGTCAAGCGGACCCTTTAGTGGATATTGGAGCACTTTTCTGGTGATTAACTTGAGTGCAACTTTCCTTTCTTGGAGGGGAAAGAGTCCACACTATACTCTAGATCTGACAGTCATTCTGGTGTACAGGAGAATAGATGTCTGAGTTACCTGGGATGTGGTCTGGCTTATGTGCCTGTAACAATGGCAGAATGGTGTTCTGGAAGGGAAGTCCAGCCTGTTAAGCAGGCCCTGGAGTCAGGTGCTGCCGGCCTGGGTTTTGTTCAATTCGAGCAGCAGAATGAAATGGTGGAATGGACCAGTCTGGAGGCAGAAGGTCATAATTCAGAACACTCCTCTGCTTGAGGCAGACAAGAAGAATAAGAGGAAGAGTTTGGATTTATATCCCCCCTTTCTCTCCTGCAGGAGACTCAAAGGGGCTTCCAATCTCCTTGCCCTTCCCCCCTCACCACAAACACCCTGTGAGGTAGGTGGGGCTGAGAGAGCTCCGAGAAGCTGTGACTAGCCCAAGGTCACCCAGCTGGCGTGTGTGGGAGTGCACAGGCTAATCTGAATTCCCCAGATAAACCTCCACCGCTCAGGCGGCAGAGCGGGGAATCAAACCCGGTTCCTCCAGATTAGATACACGAGCTCTTAACCTCCTACGCCACTGCTGCTCCTACCCAACAGTGGCCCCTCTACAAACGGAAGAAGAGTCCAGCACGCTCCCTGCTGGACTAGAAAACTTTTCCCCGGTATGTTTCGATGACAGGGCAAAGGGATCGTCCAAAATGCCGTCCTCCACCTGCATTCTAAAGCAGTGCGGTCAATTCCACCCCTGCTCCCTTTGCAGATGAGGCCTTTATTCTCCCACTAGTGATGCTGGGAATTGCCTTTATCAGTGCATTCGTTTTAACGCCGTAGCTGAATAAGGGCTTTTCATTATTAATAATATTATTATTGTATATCTAGGAACGCCACCAACTACAGAAACAACTACTGGAATATGAGCTGCAACTTCATGGAGCAGACCTTCATGGCCAGACCAGCAGGCAGAGGTAACATACTGACATCCTGGGCTGTACAGGCTGGGGTGGCGACTCTGAGAGCAGCAGTGGTGTAGGAGGTTAAGAGCTCATGTATCTAATCTGGAGGAACCGGGTTTGATTCCCAGCTCTGCCGCCTGAGCTGTGGAGGCTTATCTGGGGAATTCAGATTAGCCTGGGCACTCCCACACACGCCAGCTGGGTGACCTTGGGCTAGTCACAGCTTCTCAGAGCTCTCTCAGCCCCACCTACCTCACAGGGTGTTTGTTGTGAGGGGGGGAAGGGCAAGGAGATTGTAAGCCCCTTTGAGTCTCCTGCAGGAGAGAAAGGGGGGATATAAATCCAAACTACTACTACTACTCTTCTCCTTCTCCTCCTTCTCCTCCTCCTTCTTCTTCTTCTTCTTCTTCCTCCTCCTCCTTCTTCTTCTCCTTCTTCTTCTTCTTCTTCTTCTTCTTCTTCTTCTTCTTCTTCTTCTCCTTCTCCTTCTTCTTCTTCTTCTTCTTCTTCTGCTTCTTCTTCTTCTTCTTCTTCTCCTTCTCCTTCTCCTTCTTCTTCTTCTTCTGCTTCTTCTTCTTCTTCTTCTTCTTCTTCTTCTTCTTCTTCTTCCTCCTCTTCCTCCTCCTCCTCCTCCTTCTTCTTCTTCTTCTTCTTTCTTCTTCTTCGTCTTCTCCTTCTCCTTCTCCTCCTCCTCCTCCTCCTCCTCTTCTTCTTCTTCTTCTTCTTCTTCTTCTTCTTCTTCTTCTTCTTCTTCTTCTTCTTCATCCTCCTCCTCCTTCTTTCCTGTCCTAGCCGGCCTGGCTTTGGTCCCAGCAGTGACTCGGGGTGGGGCGAAAAGTGCATATGTGGGGGTGAGTCAAAGGCCAGGGGGCTTCCCTCCCCTCCCTCATGTGCCGCTTCGGGTGCTGAAAGTAAATCCCACCCCCTTGCTTTGCATAGGAAAAGGGGAACTCCATACCAGGAACTACTCCTATCAGTTTCCTACCAGCATGGCCAATTGGCCATGCTGACAGAGGCTGATGGGAATTGTAGTTCCTGAACATCTGGAGAGCCGCAGGTTCCCTACCCCTGGGCTAACACATCCAGAAGCAAAACTGACCCTTCGTAAAGAAGGTAGATACCAGAAAGGAGGCAGACATTTGAGCTTTCTTTTGAACATTGTATTTTTATTCCGCCTTTCCCCAAAGGGACTCCATCCTTTTGGAGATTGTTATAGTTCAGTGATGGCGAAGCTTTTCGAGACCCGAGTGCCCAAATTGCAACCCAAAAAACACTTATTTATCACAAAGTGCCAACACGGCAATTTAACCTGAATAACCCCCTTGAGCAAGAGCCAGCCTGCTGTAGCCTCCAGCAAATCCCACCTGCGTCTCTCTAGCATCTCTGCTGCCTCTCTCCCCCACCCCCCACCCCCCGCAGCGGCCACTTGGAGCACAGGCACCAGGCCCGCCGGCTGAGTCCTCCCTGCTTGCTGAGGTGCATACACATCAAGTCCAGTGGCCCAGGCCAGCCTAGATGTGTGTGTGTGTGTGTGGGGGGGGGGTGATTTCCGCCCACATGACAAACTCTGTGCGTGCATGCCCACAGAGACTGCTCTAAGTGCCACCTCTGGCACCTGTGCCAAAGGATCGCCACCACTGTTATAGTTCGATCTGAGTCCAGTAACACCTTGGAGTCAACAAGAGGGCCGAAGCCTTTGGGAGCCAAAGCGGCCTTCGTCAGACATGACTATTACGCTGGCGTTTGTCAAATTTGATTCCAAAATTCTCTTCCCTACCTCTTCTTCCCAGTTCGGTGTGCGTTTGCGTGGGCCCTCCACACTTCTGTGACAAATACCTGGCCTCGGTGGGTGCGAGAATGGGGAAGGGGAAACAATTTTAATCGCCATCTGAATTTTTATAATTTATATATGGTTTTAATGGATTTTAATTGTTTTTATATAATTGATGGACACCGCCCTGAGCCCTTTGGGGAAGGGCGGTATAGAAGTTTAATAAAATAAATAAATAAATTTAAAATAGTTTAGTTCATAACTTTGTAAGAACTATTCCTTAAGATAAGGATGAACGTAGAAGGGTGGCTGACTGAAGAGTCCTTGGCACATATATTATTTATTTTAAACAATTACTAGCTGCCTTTCTTCTTTACTAAGTCCGAGGTGGCTTACAATATAAATAAAACACAGAAAGATAGATTACATTAATAATACAGAAAGCTAACGTTTAGGACTGCTTTATTTTTTACAGCAAACATTTTCCCTTTTTCATGAGATTTGTTCTATCGTTTGCAGAGCTCTCTTCTTAGATAGCTCCCTCCTTAATCAGCACGAACTCATCCCAACAGATGGTTTCAGCAAATGTCGTCGTGTTTTTACATCATCTTCTTGTTCCAGGTCACACCACTTGGAGGAGGTAACCGCAAGTCTGCGAGAACGAATCAAACACCTGGATGACATGGTCCTTTGCCAACAGAAGAAGGTCAAGCACATGGTTGAGGAGGTGAGTGAAGCAGTGCAGACCTTGAACAAGAAGGTCCTTAAGACAAGAATTTAATAGGGCAGGGATAAATATTTTTAATATTTGCCTGCAAAATAGTTATTAAAGGCTTGGAGGCAAGTGTCGAAGTGACAGCAGGAATTGAGAAGCTCAGCAGTCCGAAAGAAACTGAGGAATTCCCAAAACAAGTTTCTAATTATAGCACCAACATTTTGGGTCTCACCCAGTGGTGGGATCCAAAAATTTTAGTAACAGGTTCCCATGGTGGTGGGATTCAAACTGTGGCGTAGTGCCAATGGGACTGGGCGGGGCACGGCGGGGGTGTGGCCGGGCATTCCAGGGGCGGGGCATTCCTGGGCAAGGACGCAGCCGCTGCGCCGGTCCTTGGGCGGGAAATGAATGCACGCAGGCGCAGGCTGCCACGCACGCCGGTGCACCTCCTGCTAGACTGCTTCAAGTTCTGCGCGCTACTGCTGAGAGGAGGGGCGTAACTAAGGCAAAAATCACGTGGCAAAATCACCCATTAGTAACCCCCTCTCGGCACACACAAATAATTAGTAACCTACTCTCGGGAACCTGTGAGAACCTGCTGGATCCCACCTCTGGTCTCACCTGATGTCGTAGGAACACGAAGCAGAAGGTTATTTCTTCAAGTTCAGTGCTTAGTTTCCAGTAGATGAGGCTCTATTCAAGGAATATTCTACATTTTACATTGGTTATTTTATAAGAAATGCAACTTGCATGTGTTTTTTTGTTCCAATTAGTCCATTTCACAAGCCTTTAATCTGCTATGTGCAAGGATATTGTTTGCGCATAAAATGGGAGAAAACCCCCCACAAATTAGGGTTTCATCTTTCCGTTCAAGACAGCATTTCCCATATGTTTAGCGAAAGTTTTGCAGCTTGTTTTCTGCTTTGCATTTGCTGCTGAGCATCGAGAATTTGCTCTGCGTGGGCCTACCCTGGAGACCGACCCGGGTATTAAAGTTAGTCCAGGATGCAGCGGCAAAGCTGCTCGGCAGCGCGATGATGAGAGACCGTATTATTACATTGCTATCGTGCCGGCCAGCTGCACTGTCTACCAACAGAATGTTCAAAGTGTTGGTTTTAACCGTGAAGGCCTTGAGCCGTCTGGGGCCTTCATATCTCCGGGGCCACATCTCCCCATATTGCCCTCCTTTGCCAGTAATCTGCTGGGGGTCCCTGGCCCCCAAGGGCATCCGGTTGGCCTCAACCAACGCCAACTCCTGCCTGGTGGAACACTCCGTTGGCTGACACCAGGGCGGTGCAGGAACTTAGTTCAGCAAGGCCTGCAAGAAAGAGATGTTCCACCGGGCCTTTGGTTGAGGCTCCCCGGGGATCCAGTTGATCCACCTATAACTGGCCTCCCTCATCTAGCGCATTACCATCGCACACACCCCTCCCCTTTTTGCCCCCTCCCCGATGAATGGAAAAAGACTCATATTGGTGTGGAACGACTTTTTAGGCTGGGATTAATAATACGTTGCGCCATCACGTTGCTGCGGTTTAAATATTTAAAATGGTTTTATATTATATGTTATTTTGAAAGTTTTAACTGAGCCCAGCCTTGGGTGAGGGATGGGTGGGGTACAGATATGATAAATAAATATGCAAAGACTTTGACAACGTCTAATGGCTCTGAATTAATACAGCTGTTTGTGAGAACCGAGCAGTTTTGTGCGTGCTGCCGCTTTGGAACGGGCAGCGGTTTTCAAAAGCTTGGCTAAGGAGTGCCAGCACAAATGCTCTCTGAGGTGGCGCTGCTTTTTGACTTGGACAAGTTCTCTACGAACTTGAGCCAATCTTCACCGATGAGACTAATTTAGAAGACAGCTCTGAACAGACCGTTCTTGGTCCATGGATAACATTTATCGGTAGGCAGCCTGACCCGAGGATAAATGGGGTGATGTGTTGAAGTTGTGGATGATGATTGTCCTGTTCTACAATCTGCATTATTTACATTCTGCTGTGAAGAGCAAGCCCTGATCGTTCGGGTGTGAGAGGGAGCCACGGTTGTTGCAAAATAGGGAAGGAGGAGGCGGGAAGTTACAAGTTTGGTTTATTCATCTTTCTTCAGACTTCCATGGACTTTTCACTTAAACAAAATGAGGGTCCTTTTTTTGCCTTGGGATGAATTAAGGGTAAACAAAGTACACAGCTGTAGAGAAACAACCAATTACACTGTCTTTATAGTTTATTTGAACAAGTTAATACCAATCTGCAAGTTGGTAAATAACCAAAGATGTGTCTATTCCTAATCTCACAGAAGGCTAAAGTCCTCTTCTGTTCCGTAACGCTTCTTTGAGGTAATCATCCCTCTCTCAGGTAAACTCTGGCCAGGTGAAATCATGGTTAGCAACGTTCCACCCCTGGAAAGGCACCCGCTGGGATGTTCAGACTTGTCTTGGAAAGGCCAGGGAGAGGTGGAAGAAGCAACTCGGGCATCTGGCAAAGTGATGAAAATTTGGAGCAGGCCACAGCTGCGCTTCCTTGAAAGGCTCAGAATCAAACTTCCAAGAGAGAGGTGGGCAGTCAGAATGGCTCCCTCGGTATTTGTCCTGACCATTCCCAAGATGTGGCTGTGTGTGTGCGGGTGTGTGTGTGTGTGTGTGTATGTGTTACCTGGCAGCAAAATAAATCATCAAGTTCAATCGCCTAAACCATGGGTGTCAAACTCGCGGCCCTCCAGATGTTATGGACTACAGTTGGGGGGGGGGGGGGTGGGGGGGGGGGGGGTGTGGGGGGGGGGGGGGGGGGGGGGGTGTGGGGGTGGGGTTAGGGGTGGAGGGGTGGGGGGGGGGGGGGAAGGGGGGGGGGGGGGGTGGGGGGGGGGGGGGGTGGGGGGGGGGGGGGATGGGGGGGGGGGGGGGTGGGGGGGGGGGGGGGTGGGGGGGGGGGGGGGTGGGGGGGGGGGGGGGTGGGGGGGGGGGGGGGTGGGGGGGGGGGGGGGTGGGGGGGGGGGGGGGTGGGGGGGGGGGGGGGTGGGGGGGGGGGGGGGTGGGGGGGGGGGGGGGTGGGGGGGGGGGGGGGTGGGGGGGGGGGGGGGTGGGGGGGGGGGGGGGTGGGGGGGGGGGGGGGTGGGGGGGGGGGGGGGTGGGGGGGGGGGGGGGTGGGGGGGGGGGGGGGTGGGGGGGGGGGGGGGTGGGGGGGGGGGGGGGTGGGGGGGGGGGGGGGTGGGGGGGGGGGGGGGTGGGGGGGGGGGGGGGTGGGGGGGGGGGGGGGTGGGGGGGGGGGGGGGTGGGGGGGGGGGGGGGTGGGGGGGGGGGGGGGTGGGGGGGGGGGGGGGTGGGGGGGGGGGGGGGTGGGGGGGGGGGGGGGTGGGGGGGGGGGGGGGTGGGGGGGGGGGGGGGTGGGGGGGGGGGGGGGTGGGGGGGGGGGGGGGTGGGGGGGGGGGGGGGTGGGGGGGGGGGGGGGTGGGGGGGGGGGGGGGTGGGGGGGGGGGGGGGTGGGGGGGGGGGGGGGTGGGGGGGGGGGGGGGTGGGGGGGGGGGGGGGTGGGGGGGGGGGGGGGTGGGGGGGGGGGGGGGTGGGGGGGGGGGGGGGTGGGGGGGGGGGGGGGTGGGGGGGGGGGGGGGTGGGGGGGGGGGGGGGTGGGGGGGGGGGGGGGTGGGGGGGGGGGGGGGTGGGGGGGGGGGGGGGTGGGGGGGGGGGGGGGTGGGGGGGGGGGGGGGTGGGGGGGGGGGGGGGTGGGGGGGGGGGGGGGTGGGGGGGGGGGGGGGTGGGGGGGGGGGGGGGTGGGGGGGGGGGGGGGTGGGGGGGGGGGGGGGTGGGGGGGGGGGGGGGTGGGGGGGGGGGGGGGTGGGGGGGGGGGGGGGTGGGGGGGGGGGGGGGTGGGGGGGGGGGGGGGTGGGGGGGGGGGGGGGTGGGGGGGGGGGGGGGTGGGGGGGGGGGGGGGTGGGGGGGGGGGGGGGTGGGGGGGGGGGGGGGTGGGGGGGGGGGGGGGTGGGGGGGGGGGGGGGTGGGGGGGGGGGGGGGTGGGGGGGGGGGGGGGTGGGGGGGGGGGGGGGTGGGGGGGGGGGGGGGTGGGGGGGGGGGGGGGTGGGGGGGGGGGGGGGTGGGGGGGGGGGGGGGTGGGGGGGGGGGGGGGTGGGGGGGGGGGGGGGTGGGGGGGGGGGGGGGTGGGGGGGGGGGGGGGTGGGGGGGGGGGGGGGTGGGGGGGGGGGGGGGTGGGGGGGGGGGGGGGTGGGGGGGGGGGGGGGTGGGGGGGGGGGGGGGTGGGGGGGGGGGGGGGTGGGGGGGGGGGGGGGTGGGGGGGGGGGGGGGTGGGGGGGGGGGGGGGTGGGGGGGGGGGGGGGTGGGGGGGGGGGGGGGTGGGGGGGGGGGGGGGTGGGGGGGGGGGGGGGTGGGGGGGGGGGGGGGTGGGGGGGGGGGGGGGTGGGGGGGGGGGGGGGTGGGGGGGGGGGGGGGTGGGGGGGGGGGGGGGTGGGGGGGGGGGGGGGTGGGGGGGGGGGGGGGTGGGGGGGGGGGGGGGTGGGGGGGGGGGGGGGTGGGGGGGGGGGGGGGTGGGGGGGGGGGGGGGTGGGGGGGGGGGGGGGTGGGGGGGGGGGGGGGTGGGGGGGGGGGGGGGTGGGGGGGGGGGGGGGTGGGGGGGGGGGGGGGTGGGGGGGGGGGGGGGTGGGGGGGGGGGGGGGTGGGGGGGGGGGGGGGTGGGGGGGGGGGGGGGTGGGGGGGGGGGGGGGTGGGGGGGGGGGGGGGTGGGGGGGGGGGGGGGTGGGGGGGGGGGGGGGTGGGGGGGGGGGGGGGTGGGGGGGGGGGGGGGTGGGGGGGGGGGGGGGTGGGGGGGGGGGGGGGTGGGGGGGGGGGGGGGTGGGGGGGGGGGGGGGTGGGGGGGGGGGGGGGTGGGGGGGGGGGGGGGTGGGGGGGGGGGGGGGTGGGGGGGGGGGGGGGTGGGGGGGGGGGGGGGTGGGGGGGGGGGGGGGTGGGGGGGGGGGGGGGTGGGGGGGGGGGGGGGTGGGGGGGGGGGGGGGTGGGGGGGGGGGGGGGTGGGGGGGGGGGGGGGTGGGGGGGGGGGGGGGTGGGGGGGGGGGGGGGTGGGGGGGGGGGGGGGTGGGGGGGGGGGGGGGTGGGGGGGGGGGGGGGTGGGGGGGGGGGGGGGTGGGGGGGGGGGGGGGTGGGGGGGGGGGGGGGTGGGGGGGGGGGGGGGTGGGGGGGGGGGGGGGTGGGGGGGGGGGGGGGTGGGGGGGGGGGGGGGTGGGGGGGGGGGGGGGTGGGGGGGGGGGGGGGTGGGGGGGGGGGGGGGTGGGGGGGGGGGGGGGTGGGGGGGGGGGGGGGTGGGGGGGGGGGGGGGTGGGGGGGGGGGGGGGTGGGGGGGGGGGGGGGTGGGGGGGGGGGGGGGTGGGGGGGGGGGGGGGTGGGGGGGGGGGGGGGTGGGGGGGGGGGGGGGTGGGGGGGGGGGGGGGTGGGGGGGGGGGGGGGTGGGGGGGGGGGGGGGTGGGGGGGGGGGGGGGTGGGGGGGGGGGGGGGTGGGGGGGGGGGGGGGTGGGGGGGGGGGGGGGTGGGGGGGGGGGGGGGTGGGGGGGGGGGGGGGTGGGGGGGGGGGGGGGTGGGGGGGGGGGGGGGTGGGGGGGGGGGGGGGTGGGGGGGGGGGGGGGTGGGGGGGGGGGGGGGTGGGGGGGGGGGGGGGTGGGGGGGGGGGGGGGTGGGGGGGGGGGGGGGTGGGGGGGGGGGGGGGTGGGGGGGGGGGGGGGTGGGGGGGGGGGGGGGTGGGGGGGGGGGGGGGTGGGGGGGGGGGGGGGTGGGGGGGGGGGGGGGTGGGGGGGGGGGGGGGTGGGGGGGGGGGGGGGTGGGGGGGGGGGGGGGTGGGGGGGGGGGGGGGTGGGGGGGGGGGGGGGTGGGGGGGGGGGGGGGTGGGGGGGGGGGGGGGTGGGGGGGGGGGGGGGTGGGGGGGGGGGGGGGTGGGGGGGGGGGGGGGTGGGGGGGGGGGGGGGTGGGGGGGGGGGGGGGTGGGGGGGGGGGGGGGTGGGGGGGGGGGGGGGTGGGGGGGGGGGGGGGTGGGGGGGGGGGGGGGTGGGGGGGGGGGGGGGTGGGGGGGGGGGGGGGTGGGGGGGGGGGGGGGTGGGGGGGGGGGGGGGTGGGGGGGGGGGGGGGTGGGGGGGGGGGGGGGTGGGGGGGGGGGGGGGTGGGGGGGGGGGGGGGTGGGGGGGGGGGGGGGTGGGGGGGGGGGGGGGTGGGGGGGGGGGGGGGTGGGGGGGGGGGGGGGTGGGGGGGGGGGGGGGTGGGGGGGGGGGGGGGTGGGGGGGGGGGGGGGTGGGGGGGGGGGGGGGTGGGGGGGGGGGGGGGTGGGGGGGGGGGGGGGTGGGGGGGGGGGGGGGTGGGGGGGGGGGGGGGTGGGGGGGGGGGGGGGTGGGGGGGGGGGGGGGTGGGGGGGGGGGGGGGTGGGGGGGGGGGGGGGTGGGGGGGGGGGGGGGTGGGGGGGGGGGGGGGTGGGGGGGGGGGGGGGTGGGGGGGGGGGGGGGTGGGGGGGGGGGGGGGTGGGGGGGGGGGGGGGTGGGGGGGGGGGGGGGTGGGGGGGGGGGGGGGTGGGGGGGGGGGGGGGTGGGGGGGGGGGGGGGTGGGGGGGGGGGGGGGTGGGGGGGGGGGGGGGTGGGGGGGGGGGGGGGTGGGGGGGGGGGGGGGTGGGGGGGGGGGGGGGTGGGGGGGGGGGGGGGTGGGGGGGGGGGGGGGTGGGGGGGGGGGGGGGTGGGGGGGGGGGGGGGTGGGGGGGGGGGGGGGTGGGGGGGGGGGGGGGTGGGGGGGGGGGGGGGTGGGGGGGGGGGGGGGTGGGGGGGGGGGGGGGTGGGGGGGGGGGGGGGTGGGGGGGGGGGGGGGTGGGGGGGGGGGGGGGTGGGGGGGGGGGGGGGTGGGGGGGGGGGGGGGTGGGGGGGGGGGGGGGTGGGGGGGGGGGGGGGTGGGGGGGGGGGGGGGTGGGGGGGGGGGGGGGTGGGGGGGGGGGGGGGTGGGGGGGGGGGGGGGTGGGGGGGGGGGGGGGTGGGGGGGGGGGGGGGTGGGGGGGGGGGGGGGTGGGGGGGGGGGGGGGTGGGGGGGGGGGGGGGTGGGGGGGGGGGGGGGTGGGGGGGGGGGGGGGTGGGGGGGGGGGGGGGTGGGGGGGGGGGGGGGTGGGGGGGGGGGGGGGTGGGGGGGGGGGGGGGTGGGGGGGGGGGGGGGTGGGGGGGGGGGGGGGTGGGGGGGGGGGGGGGTGGGGGGGGGGGGGGGTGGGGGGGGGGGGGGGTGGGGGGGGGGGGGGGTGGGGGGGGGGGGGGGTGGGGGGGGGGGGGGGTGGGGGGGGGGGGGGGTGGGGGGGGGGGGGGGTGGGGGGGGGGGGGGGTGGGGGGGGGGGGGGGTGGGGGGGGGGGGGGGTGGGGGGGGGGGGGGGTGGGGGGGGGGGGGGGTGGGGGGGGGGGGGGGTGGGGGGGGGGGGGGGTGGGGGGGGGGGGGGGTGGGGGGGGGGGGGGGTGGGGGGGGGGGGGGGTGGGGGGGGGGGGGGGTGGGGGGGGGGGGGGGTGGGGGGGGGGGGGGGTGGGGGGGGGGGGGGGTGGGGGGGGGGGGGGGTGGGGGGGGGGGGGGGTGGGGGGGGGGGGGGGTGGGGGGGGGGGGGGGTGGGGGGGGGGGGGGGTGGGGGGGGGGGGGGGTGGGGGGGGGGGGGGGTGGGGGGGGGGGGGGGTGGGGGGGGGGGGGGGTGGGGGGGGGGGGGGGTGGGGGGGGGGGGGGGTGGGGGGGGGGGGGGGTGGGGGGGGGGGGGGGTGGGGGGGGGGGGGGGTGGGGGGGGGGGGGGGTGGGGGGGGGGGGGGGTGGGGGGGGGGGGGGGTGGGGGGGGGGGGGGGTGGGGGGGGGGGGGGGTGGGGGGGGGGGGGGGTGGGGGGGGGGGGGGGTGGGGGGGGGGGGGGGTGGGGGGGGGGGGGGGTGGGGGGGGGGGGGGGTGGGGGGGGGGGGGGGTGGGGGGGGGGGGGGGTGGGGGGGGGGGGGGGTGGGGGGGGGGGGGGGTGGGGGGGGGGGGGGGTGGGGGGGGGGGGGGGTGGGGGGGGGGGGGGGTGGGGGGGGGGGGGGGTGGGGGGGGGGGGGGGTGGGGGGGGGGGGGGGTGGGGGGGGGGGGGGGTGGGGGGGGGGGGGGGTGGGGGGGGGGGGGGGTGGGGGGGGGGGGGGGTGGGGGGGGGGGGGGGTGGGGGGGGGGGGGGGTGGGGGGGGGGGGGGGTGGGGGGGGGGGGGGGTGGGGGGGGGGGGGGGTGGGGGGGGGGGGGGGTGGGGGGGGGGGGGGGTGGGGGGGGGGGGGGGTGGGGGGGGGGGGGGGTGGGGGGGGGGGGGGGTGGGGGGGGGGGGGGGTGGGGGGGGGGGGGGGTGGGGGGGGGGGGGGGTGGGGGGGGGGGGGGGTGGGGGGGGGGGGGGGTGGGGGGGGGGGGGGGTGGGGGGGGGGGGGGGTGGGGGGGGGGGGGGGTGGGGGGGGGGGGGGGTGGGGGGGGGGGGGGGTGGGGGGGGGGGGGGGTGGGGGGGGGGGGGGGTGGGGGGGGGGGGGGGTGGGGGGGGGGGGGGGTGGGGGGGGGGGGGGGTGGGGGGGGGGGGGGGTGGGGGGGGGGGGGGGTGGGGGGGGGGGGGGGTGGGGGGGGGGGGGGGTGGGGGGGGGGGGGGGTGGGGGGGGGGGGGGGTGGGGGGGGGGGGGGGTGGGGGGGGGGGGGGGTGGGGGGGGGGGGGGGTGGGGGGGGGGGGGGGTGGGGGGGGGGGGGGGTGGGGGGGGGGGGGGGTGGGGGGGGGGGGGGGTGGGGGGGGGGGGGGGTGGGGGGGGGGGGGGGTGGGGGGGGGGGGGGGTGGGGGGGGGGGGGGGTGGGGGGGGGGGGGGGTGGGGGGGGGGGGGGGTGGGGGGGGGGGGGGGTGGGGGGGGGGGGGGGTGGGGGGGGGGGGGGGTGGGGGGGGGGGGGGGTGGGGGGGGGGGGGGGTGGGGGGGGGGGGGGGTGGGGGGGGGGGGGGGTGGGGGGGGGGGGGGGTGGGGGGGGGGGGGGGTGGGGGGGGGGGGGGGTGGGGGGGGGGGGGGGTGGGGGGGGGGGGGGGTGGGGGGGGGGGGGGGTGGGGGGGGGGGGGGGTGGGGGGGGGGGGGGGTGGGGGGGGGGGGGGGTGGGGGGGGGGGGGGGTGGGGGGGGGGGGGGGTGGGGGGGGGGGGGGGTGGGGGGGGGGGGGGGTGGGGGGGGGGGGGGGTGGGGGGGGGGGGGGGTGGGGGGGGGGGGGGGTGGGGGGGGGGGGGGGTGGGGGGGGGGGGGGGTGGGGGGGGGGGGGGGTGGGGGGGGGGGGGGGTGGGGGGGGGGGGGGGTGGGGGGGGGGGGGGGTGGGGGGGGGGGGGGGTGGGGGGGGGGGGGGGTGGGGGGGGGGGGGGGTGGGGGGGGGGGGGGGTGGGGGGGGGGGGGGGTGGGGGGGGGGGGGGGTGGGGGGGGGGGGGGGTGGGGGGGGGGGGGGGTGGGGGGGGGGGGGGGTGGGGGGGGGGGGGGGTGGGGGGGGGGGGGGGTGGGGGGGGGGGGGGGTGGGGGGGGGGGGGGGTGGGGGGGGGGGGGGGTGGGGGGGGGGGGGGGTGGGGGGGGGGGGGGGTGGGGGGGGGGGGGGGTGGGGGGGGGGGGGGGTGGGGGGGGGGGGGGGTGGGGGGGGGGGGGGGTGGGGGGGGGGGGGGGTGGGGGGGGGGGGGGGTGGGGGGGGGGGGGGGTGGGGGGGGGGGGGGGTGGGGGGGGGGGGGGGTGGGGGGGGGGGGGGGTGGGGGGGGGGGGGGGTGGGGGGGGGGGGGGGTGGGGGGGGGGGGGGGTGGGGGGGGGGGGGGGTGGGGGGGGGGGGGGGTGGGGGGGGGGGGGGGTGGGGGGGGGGGGGGGTGGGGGGGGGGGGGGGTGGGGGGGGGGGGGGGTGGGGGGGGGGGGGGGTGGGGGGGGGGGGGGGTGGGGGGGGGGGGGGGTGGGGGGGGGGGGGGGTGGGGGGGGGGGGGGGTGGGGGGGGGGGGGGGTGGGGGGGGGGGGGGGTGGGGGGGGGGGGGGGTGGGGGGGGGGGGGGGTGGGGGGGGGGGGGGGTGGGGGGGGGGGGGGGTGGGGGGGGGGGGGGGTGGGGGGGGGGGGGGGTGGGGGGGGGGGGGGGTGGGGGGGGGGGGGGGTGGGGGGGGGGGGGGGTGGGGGGGGGGGGGGGTGGGGGGGGGGGGGGGTGGGGGGGGGGGGGGGTGGGGGGGGGGGGGGGTGGGGGGGGGGGGGGGTGGGGGGGGGGGGGGGTGGGGGGGGGGGGGGGTGGGGGGGGGGGGGGGTGGGGGGGGGGGGGGGTGGGGGGGGGGGGGGGTGGGGGGGGGGGGGGGTGGGGGGGGGGGGGGGTGGGGGGGGGGGGGGGTGGGGGGGGGGGGGGGTGGGGGGGGGGGGGGGTGGGGGGGGGGGGGGGTGGGGGGGGGGGGGGGTGGGGGGGGGGGGGGGTGGGGGGGGGGGGGGGTGGGGGGGGGGGGGGGTGGGGGGGGGGGGGGGTGGGGGGGGGGGGGGGTGGGGGGGGGGGGGGGTGGGGGGGGGGGGGGGTGGGGGGGGGGGGGGGTGGGGGGGGGGGGGGGTGGGGGGGGGGGGGGGTGGGGGGGGGGGGGGGTGGGGGGGGGGGGGGGTGGGGGGGGGGGGGGGTGGGGGGGGGGGGGGGTGGGGGGGGGGGGGGGTGGGGGGGGGGGGGGGTGGGGGGGGGGGGGGGTGGGGGGGGGGGGGGGTGGGGGGGGGGGGGGGTGGGGGGGGGGGGGGGTGGGGGGGGGGGGGGGTGGGGGGGGGGGGGGGTGGGGGGGGGGGGGGGTGGGGGGGGGGGGGGGTGGGGGGGGGGGGGGGTGGGGGGGGGGGGGGGTGGGGGGGGGGGGGGGTGGGGGGGGGGGGGGGTGGGGGGGGGGGGGGGTGGGGGGGGGGGGGGGTGGGGGGGGGGGGGGGTGGGGGGGGGGGGGGGTGGGGGGGGGGGGGGGTGGGGGGGGGGGGGGGTGGGGGGGGGGGGGGGTGGGGGGGGGGGGGGGTGGGGGGGGGGGGGGGTGGGGGGGGGGGGGGGTGGGGGGGGGGGGGGGTGGGGGGGGGGGGGGGTGGGGGGGGGGGGGGGTGGGGGGGGGGGGGGGTGGGGGGGGGGGGGGGTGGGGGGGGGGGGGGGTGGGGGGGGGGGGGGGTGGGGGGGGGGGGGGGTGGGGGGGGGGGGGGGTGGGGGGGGGGGGGGGTGGGGGGGGGGGGGGGTGGGGGGGGGGGGGGGTGGGGGGGGGGGGGGGTGGGGGGGGGGGGGGGTGGGGGGGGGGGGGGGTGGGGGGGGGGGGGGGTGGGGGGGGGGGGGGGTGGGGGGGGGGGGGGGTGGGGGGGGGGGGGGGTGGGGGGGGGGGGGGGTGGGGGGGGGGGGGGGTGGGGGGGGGGGGGGGTGGGGGGGGGGGGGGGTGGGGGGGGGGGGGGGTGGGGGGGGGGGGGGGTGGGGGGGGGGGGGGGTGGGGGGGGGGGGGGGTGGGGGGGGGGGGGGGTGGGGGGGGGGGGGGGTGGGGGGGGGGGGGGGTGGGGGGGGGGGGGGGTGGGGGGGGGGGGGGGTGGGGGGGGGGGGGGGTGGGGGGGGGGGGGGGTGGGGGGGGGGGGGGGTGGGGGGGGGGGGGGGTGGGGGGGGGGGGGGGTGGGGGGGGGGGGGGGTGGGGGGGGGGGGGGGTGGGGGGGGGGGGGGGTGGGGGGGGGGGGGGGTGGGGGGGGGGGGGGGTGGGGGGGGGGGGGGGTGGGGGGGGGGGGGGGTGGGGGGGGGGGGGGGTGGGGGGGGGGGGGGGTGGGGGGGGGGGGGGGTGGGGGGGGGGGGGGGTGGGGGGGGGGGGGGGTGGGGGGGGGGGGGGGTGGGGGGGGGGGGGGGTGGGGGGGGGGGGGGGTGGGGGGGGGGGGGGGTGGGGGGGGGGGGGGGTGGGGGGGGGGGGGGGTGGGGGGGGGGGGGGGTGGGGGGGGGGGGGGGTGGGGGGGGGGGGGGGTGGGGGGGGGGGGGGGTGGGGGGGGGGGGGGGTGGGGGGGGGGGGGGGTGGGGGGGGGGGGGGGTGGGGGGGGGGGGGGGTGGGGGGGGGGGGGGGTGGGGGGGGGGGGGGGTGGGGGGGGGGGGGGGTGGGGGGGGGGGGGGGTGGGGGGGGGGGGGGGTGGGGGGGGGGGGGGGTGGGGGGGGGGGGGGGTGGGGGGGGGGGGGGGTGGGGGGGGGGGGGGGTGGGGGGGGGGGGGGGTGGGGGGGGGGGGGGGTGGGGGGGGGGGGGGGTGGGGGGGGGGGGGGGTGGGGGGGGGGGGGGGTGGGGGGGGGGGGGGGTGGGGGGGGGGGGGGGTGGGGGGGGGGGGGGGTGGGGGGGGGGGGGGGTGGGGGGGGGGGGGGGTGGGGGGGGGGGGGGGTGGGGGGGGGGGGGGGTGGGGGGGGGGGGGGGTGGGGGGGGGGGGGGGTGGGGGGGGGGGGGGGTGGGGGGGGGGGGGGGTGGGGGGGGGGGGGGGTGGGGGGGGGGGGGGGTGGGGGGGGGGGGGGGTGGGGGGGGGGGGGGGTGGGGGGGGGGGGGGGTGGGGGGGGGGGGGGGTGGGGGGGGGGGGGGGTGGGGGGGGGGGGGGGTGGGGGCGGGTGGGGGTGGGGGGGGTGGGTTGGGGTGGGGGGGGGGGGGGGGGGGGGGGGGTGGGGGGGGGGGTGGGGGGGGGGGGTTGGGGGGGTGGGGGGGGGGGGGGGGGGGGGGGGGGGGGGGTGTGGGGGGGGGGGGGGGGGGGGGGGGGGGGGTGGGGGGGGGTGGGGGTAGGGGGGGAGGGGAGTGTGCTCGCGGCTCCTCTGTGTGTGTGTCAGAAAGTTATGGGGATGGATGGAGGAGGGGAGAAATCTGTGTGCGCGCCCCCCTGGGGAAAGCTCTGCCCCCACGAAGGAAAATGAGGAAGTTATTGGCCACATGGAATGAATTTTAATAGGCTGGCTGTTCTCGCTAGCCGGGGGAACCTTAGAAGCACGCAGCAAAGAGCTGTTTCACTGGAACCATTTAATGAGGTACCAGCAGAATTACTCAGCTCTGAGTCTGTCCTTCTGATATAACAGCCAGTTATGTTGGCTGACAAAATTTCTGCCTTCTTAAAGTGGTGCTAATTGGAAAAGTTATGAAAAATTTCCAAGCGTGATGACCAGCGGTTATATGCTGCTTCCTGGGGGACTCTGGAGGTGCCAAAGCATCTTGACGTGGTTAGGCGGAGAGGTTGTCCTGGCCCTTGACTCCGCTTAACTTCACAGAGCTCCTTATTCCTTTGTTTAATTCTCATGAGGAAATCCACGTTTTTGTGGGTGCAAAGAAAGCACGGAGCCAGGAATCTGCAGGCGCCCCGTGGCAGGTGCTCCGGCTTAGAAATATTTAGCAGGGAGACCAGGAGACGTTTTCCATGCTTTGACAAAGGCTTTCACGGCCAGATTCAACTGGTTCTGGTGGGTTTTCCAGGCTGTGTGGCCGTGGTCTGGTGGATCTTGTTCCTAACGTTTCGCCTGCATCTGTGGCTGGCATCTTCAGAGGTGTATCACAGAGGGAAGTCTGTTACACACTGTATCCTTCGACAATATGTTTCGCCGGCATCTGTGGCCGGCATCTTCAGAGGTGGATCACAGAGGGAAGTCTGTTACACACACTGTGTCCAGAGAGAAGGAAATGTTTGGGGTATATATTGTCCATGTCCCAGGGTGGGGAACCAATCAGTAAGTGCTTGGGTGGTAACAGACTTCCCTCCGTGATACACCTCTGAAGATGCCAGCCACAGATGCAGGCGAAATGTTACAAACAAGATCTACCAGACCATGGCCACGCAGCCCGGAAAACCCACCAGAACCAATATTCCATGCTGTTCAAACTGCTCAAGTGCAGGGAACAGGCAGGGCAGGCACCCAAGAAGGAGGGCCTCCTCTTCGCCCGCCCCTTCTCTCTGGGGGCAGCTTGTCAAAAGTAGCTTCTATCCGCCCTGGTTCTGCACTCAGCCACGCTGGCTCTGGGAATCCTACAGGCGTGCAGTCCAGCCGTTTGCATCTGAGTCAGATCCTCGAAACGTGCAAATAAAAAAATATGGGTTGAACCACGAAGCATGCAACACCTTGTGCTCTTTCCCTCTCCACCCCAGAACTGACCCGAGCAGCAGGCCTCTGGTGGCTGTGCCGGTAAGGAACTACTCCCCATTCAAGAGGGTCCTGGAGTATTCCTCGAGAACGAGCACGTCCGCCAGCCCGGCTGACCCGGCCCTTCCTCTCAAGTGAGGAGCGTCTCGTGCCTCTCCTCCGTGCCGGAAGGCCGACCAGGAGGACGCGTGTCATGAAACCTGCCCAGAGCCTCTGGGGGTGCCGGGTGCTCCCCACGGGCGCTCCTTCGCAGGCGAGCAAAGGGTGGGGGGGCGCTGCGACTCTGGCCACATTTTAAGCATGCTTGAAGAGCGGGTCTCTGGGACGGTATGCCAAACAGCACAGCCCTCCGACTGTGAAAAGAAATGAGTTTATCTTTTGTGTTTCCACGAGGTGAGTTGGGGGGAGCTCTCCTTCTCCCCCCTGCCCCCCACTTGGCCCAGGGCACTTATTCCTGCTTGGAAAGGAATTGATGTGACTGCCATTTTTTGTAGCTGATATTTATACTTTGGGCTTCTATACCGCCCCGTCCCCGAAGGGCTCCGGGCGGTGATACTGCTCTAGAAGTGGTCTAGGGGGGCATGGAAGACCTTTCTAATTATGACTGAAGGGATACTTGCTTGGATTAAGATGCTGGTGGGGAGGGGGCGCCCCTAGAGCACTGGCTGCACGTTTCAGCCCTCTTCCCCTCCCCCTGGCCAACCCTTGCCGGAAGGGACACTGTGCTCGCCTGGAGCTACCGACAATAAATGGCTCAGCAAAGGTGGCCAGCGACCTAGGCATCTTCCCTGGAGACCAGGTGAGGTGTTGGCAGGCCTGCAAGCCACCGGTTTGGGCCCCAAGGGTCACATCTCGTACCCTTTTGCAAAAACGGGACTTCCTCCGTCTTCCACACATGCCAATCCGTCTCCGGAAAATACGGCATCCGTTACTCCAGGTATTTTGAGAAGTTTTTATCTGCTTACGTTTAATCGTTCTATTTAAGAAAACATATTTAAGGTTTTGTAATACTGGTCCATGGGAGGATGTTTAAAATCCTTTTTGTACAGTACTGTGTTTTTTGGAAGCCATTGATGGGACAGCATTGCCCGAGGAACCAGCCGAGGTTCGCTTTCCTCATGAACTTGCACAGCTCAACTGATCAGTGAAGGGAGGCCGCTTGGCGGGAGGGGACCTGGATCACCTCAGGTTGCTTGCAATGCAGTCCCAATCAGAGTTAACCCCTTCTAAGGCCAGTAACCAGCAGGCTTAGAAGTTTGCTACTGTCCTTGGGGTTGCCCCATCTGAGAAGTGGGGGCACAGTCCCACTGGTGTTGATGCTGGTCGATCCTAAAGGAAACATGTTTTTTTCTTGTTACCTGAACTCCTTCTCTGATTAGGCCTGTGCCATCCGTGCCCACCCCCGCACCCCCACTTTCAAACAACTGAAAAAAAAATCTTGCCTGGCTGTGTTATGCGTGCCAAAGAGCTGTTTGGGCACACTAGTTGTCGCCTGCCGTAGTTAGGGAGGGTGAGAAAATGTACACGCCTCTGGTTCCTCCATTCAGACATGCTTTCAAAGTGCTGAACGTGAAATGTGAAACCAACGACGTTCAATTAAACTGAAGGGTTCAAAAACAAATAAATAATGCAATCTCAAAATGAGGGTCAAAACAGCAGCATTCGAACCCAGGCACGGGGCCAGCTCTCGGAAGCTGGGCGGAAGGGTCAGTCTTGTGCAGTGCTGGGAGAGACCACTCCAGATCGACTGCCCGTCTGAAGACAGTTTTACAGTCCTGAGGCAGTGGCTGAGAAGTCCTGGCCTCTCGGATCAGGGGGAAGTTGCAACCTTTGACGTACTGTGAAGATTTTCAAAACACTTCAACCAGAAATCACTGCAGGCTCCATGAACTTGTTTGTTTATGGGACAAGCACAGCTCCTCTGGTCTTTGGGAAACTGTCCTAACCCTGCTGCTTATGATGAGGACCCCCCTGTGGTAGCTCGGCCGCAGGACCCATCCACACACCCATCCCCTCCCCCGCCTTCATCTCCCTTGGACTCTGGGCGTGGGCGTGTGCTGGCTGTAGACTCCTTGGCTGAATATATTTCGCTTGAATTGGCCTGCGCTGAGAAGGGAGTTCCTTTTCCCATTGGATATGTGGCCAGTTTTCATGACTCAGCTTCCTCTGTTCCGTCTTGAACTCGGGATGGTTTGACTCTTGGGCTTCAGCGGGTACCAGGAAAAGGATGTTAGAAAAGCCACCTGCAGGGTGCGCTCAGTACTAGTAACCTTGGCTATATTTGATTCTCAGAGTTGGGTCTAAAAAGAGCCATACAGACCTCAGTCTGGTATTGGAATAGATAGCAAGAGATGTCAGAGACTGATGAACTGAAACGATGTGTGGTCTTAGATACGTGGTCTTGGATACGGCCTCCGCTAGCCTGCAAGCCAAGTGATTTGCAATTTGTGTGATTTAATACGGCTTCTCCTGGAAGAGGAAGTGCAGAGTCCAGCAGACGTCATCAACAGGCAAAGCAAATTGAAACCAAAGAATTTATGAACGCAAATGAATTCCTCAACTCAGCTCAACAAAGGTCTTTATCTGGGTCGAAGTTAGGTAGAGGTTCTCCTCTCTTGCACGACTCAGTGTTGAGAAACCGCAAGTTTACTCCTTCCTTGCATTTATTCAGTTTTCCCTTGGCCCCCGTCTGGAGTTCCGTTTCTGTTTGTGGGTTTTCTGTGTTTATGTCTTGGGGGTGGGGGGGCAGGGCTTAAGGCTACTTGGGGCACCTGCCTCTCTTTTGGTCACTTCCCCCCCCTTCTTTGCAGGAGTCAAAGAGCAAATGTTTCTTGCTCCTGCATCGATAGCAATATAAGCTTTATTCTAACTGTGCCTTACGGTCCTTACAGTCTTCAGCCCAGCCAAAGAACTTTTGCAGTTTCACAAAAAACTATTTCCAAATATGTCGTGTGTGGGTTCCACTCATATTTACAAGTGTCCCTTTTTTGAACTGCCTTAAAAATGTGTATTGTATGATGTCATCTCCCTTTTGTAAGGGCATTTGGGTGACTCCTCCGATAAATACTGCGTGGAAGTTGTTCTGTGCATGTTCTGTGTTTTTAAAAAGAAAAAAAACTGCAATAATAAACATGAAGTGTACATTTTCTGTGCCTTAAGACGCTTTTCTGTCTATATCTGATGAGAAAATGCATTATGTTTGGCTAGTCAGCTCTACTGTAGAGGAAAAACATGAACATTTTTCAGTTTTGTTAAAATATTAGCTAGGGGCACCTCTCAAAATGCAGCTGCTGAATTAGATGGAAACACAGACTTTGAAGCAAGGTGGAAGTGTATGTTGTACAGTTGGATCTTACAAGTACAGCTGATTATTTGGGTATTTGTAAATTTAAATCACTTTAGATGTCGGACGCCACTTATAATTATTCTATCTCTTATAGTTAGTTTTCATTGTTTTTATCGCTGCTTTTATAGGTTTTAGCTATTTTATGATTGTCTTATGACTATATTATGATTGTCTGTTGTTCACCGCCTGGAGCCCTCCGGGGATATGGCGGTATAAAAATCTAAAGAATTAAATAGATAGATAGATAGATAGATAGATAGATAGATAGATAGATAGATGGTAGCCTCACACCATACGCGTAGGGGTAGGGAACCTTTAACACTCAAAGAGCCATTTGGACCTGTTTTCCATGGGAAAAGAAAACACTTGGGAGCCGCAAATAATTGTTGACATTTAAAATAAAGATAACACTGTATATATTGGGGTTTTTTACCTTTTACTCCGCTCATTCTGAGAAGCGCATGGATGCGTCCGCCCTGCTGCCAGCAGGGCGGGCAAGGATGGGGCCAGCGGCTCAGCTCGTGGAGCCGCAGTGCAAGGGCAGAAGAGCCGCATGCGGCTCTCGAGCCGCAGGTTCCCTACCCCTGCCCGTAGCCTGTCCTCAGACTTAGTTTAGAGTATGGAGGGTGTGTAGGAGGAAAGAGACAGGTGTGACCCCCCCCCCAACGAGTGGGGTGGAAGGGTGCAGTTGGGAGCTTCCTGGCCAAGGTGTGGTTGCTGGGAGCAGCCGTTGCTGACCCAGCCTTTTCAGCCAGTAGCCAGATCCTCCTTTGGCAAGGACAGCACCGAGCAGGTGCCTGAACAAAGACAGAGCTGCGCGGCCCTCCGGTCCTTGCCAGCCCAGCAGTTCAAGAGGGCAGAACACAGCTGCATAGAGCTCAGCGGCCGCTTCCACCCTGGGTCCTTTGTGGACGGACGGCATTCCTAATAAATGCCTTTTCAAAAGCCCAAGCTGTTGCGCGTCACCCCCACACAAGCCAAAGGGAGACTGGAGGCAAGAGAGCGGCAACATTTTTGCCTCTGGAAAGTACAGTGTGGGCTAGCTCAGACGAAACTTTGTTTTAAAAGTACAAGGAAGGGCACAGGGGGGCCTTCAAGGGAATGGGGGCAGGGGGACATGACAGCACAAAACAACAGCCCTGCAGGGTCAGACCAGTCCCACAGACCCGTCTAGTCCAGCATCCTGTTTCTCAGAAAAAGGTGTACAAGCAGGGCTTTTTGTTTCCTGCTGTGTTACTCAGTGGTACACTACACCTGCACATGGAGGGTCTACTCTATTTAGTCACCAGAGGTCTTGAAGGAGTGCTCCTCCTACAAATCCACCGTGGGTGACATCACTGCACACAGACACTTCCTTATGTCGCCTCTTCCAGAAGGACAAGAGTCATGACTGTCCCAAGAAATACACAACTTCTCGAGCACTTTGCACATGCTCAGAGCACCCTGTGAAGGTGCTCACTGCGGGGGCCTTCAGTCCCAGGAGGATCAGAGGCAGCAACTACCGACCCTCTCCCGGGTTCAGATTGGCCGCAGCAGCAAGGGGAGCTGCGAATTGGCGAACGCTCCGCGGGCGAGGAAGTTTGACCCTGCCGCGCCGCCGTCGCGCACTTCCGGGAAAATGGCGGCGCCCAGGCGGGCGCGGAAGTGGCTGCTGTAGGGGCGCCGGCGCTCCTCCTGCGGCCAGGTCCTGCGGGTCCTCCCGCTCCTCCGGCCAGGGCGGCGGCGGCGGCGGCGGCATCATGGCCGAGGCGGGGTCGCTGCGGGGCCGGAGCCGGCCGGAGCTGCTGGAGATGCTGCGGCGCCAGGAGAGGCTGCTGGCCGACCGGTGAGCGGGGCTGTGGCGGGAGGTTCCGCAGACCGGCGCTGACTTCGATGGAGACACGGTGTGTGTGTGTGGGGGGGGGAGACCCTCGAGGCGCACTTCCGGGTCTGCGCGCGCTGTCGGCTCCTGACAGTCGGCGGGGGACGCCCCCCACAGCAGCAGCAGCAGCAGCAGGAACCCACATTTTTCCCCCTTTGGTCTCTTTCAGGAACTTCATCTCGAGGCTTCCGGATAAAGGTCAGAAGATTTCTGCTTTTGCAGATGCGCTGAAGGCGGCGGTGGCCCGAGAGGAGGAGCGGAGGAGGAGGAGAGCGGAGCTGCTGTCCGTGGTCAGGCTGGAGATCCAGAAGAGGCAGGAGGAGCTGGGCTCTGTCCAGCACGAGGACCATCATTCAGCTGCTGGAGATCCGCCTCTGACGTCTGCCGGTCATGTGGGCGAGGGGCTCGAGACAGCCGAGCAGAGTCAGCCAAGCGCTTGGGCCACAAAAACCAGGACGGAACCAGAATCTGAACCAGCCGGGCAGACCCACCAGGACTCCGGCGCTCCTCACAGGGAGGACGGGGTCTCCCAGGCATCAGCCGCCTCCGAGTGGCCACACCGTGATCCTGTGGGCAGAAGCAGCGAGGCGCTGGTGGAGGCCTTGGGAAAGATGTCCCTTGCGGGGAGGGGGCGTGAAGAAGCCCCTGGGAAGGAGCCCGGCGTGGGGTGCAGTGAGGTCCCTTTTCCAGGTGACCCCCACTGGACACCAAAGACGCCACATTACATGCAAGTGCTGGACACGCGAGCGAAGAACCCCGTGGAGAGAAAGAGTGCCTTCAAACCCAACAGGTGAGCAGTGGGGCGGGAGCAGCAGTGGTGTAGGAGGTTAAGAGCAGGTGCATTCTAATCTGGAGGAACCGGGTTCGATTCCCAGCTCTGCCGCCTAAGCTGTGGAGGCTTATCTGGGGAATTCAGACTAGCCTGTGCACTCCCACACACGCCAGCTGGGTGACCTTGGGCTAGTCACAGCTTCTCGGAGCTCTCTCAGCCCCACCCACCTCACAGGGTGTTTGTTGTGAGGGGGGAAGGGCAAGGTGATTGTCAGCCCCTTTGAGTCTCCTGCAGGAGAGAAAGGGGGGATATAAATCCAAACTCTTCAAACTCGCTTAAAGGGCATCCTGGCAAAAAGGTTGCTCTTGCCGCACAAGTGTGCATGAGCCGTTTTTGCTGCCCGTTTGGGGAGGTTGGGCTGTGTGGCTCTCCCACCTGGAATCTCTTCTGACTTTGGATATGTGAATATGGGCAGGTGGGCGCACAGGTGTGTGAGTCTGGATCTGGTGGTCATGTTGGTTCCTGCTGGCCCAAGACAGTGCTGCACTCGAGGCAGGAAACCCACCAGGCACGGCCTGTGTCACCAGGGGGCCCGATCCGCTGGGAAGCCCTCATTTACGCCCTGCTCCCTGGAGGCTTGGTGCCTGCAGCTCCCAGTCCACGGCCTGAGGAGGAGGGCAAGGAGAACAGGCACCTTTCTTCTTCGATGCTGGGGGGCTGAGAGGGGAACGGTGATGCTTTGATCTGAGATTGCAAATGCCTTAGCAGACCTGGTGCTCGGGAGCAGCAGCAGCAGAAGGCCGTTGCTTTCACATCCTGCACGTGAGCTCCCAAAGGCACTTGGTGGGCCACTGCGAGTAGCAGAGAGCTGGACTGGATGGACTCTGGTCTGATCCAGCTGGCTTGTTCTTATGTTCTTATGCCCACTGAGGTTCTTGGCTTCTTACAGAATCCTGGCCGAGTCAAGCAAATCGTCTGGTGGCTCCTCTGAAGCCCCGTCCCCCGGAGGTGCCGTTTCTGCTGAAGAAAGACGCCGCAGAGAGAAGCAGCACTTGGATGACGTCACGGCTGCCCGCCTGCCCCCCCTGCACCACGCCCCTGCGCAGCTCCTCCCCCTCGGGGAGTCGATAGCACACCCGTGTCCCGTGCTGTGCCTGGCAAGCCTCCAGTGCCCAGGCTTTGTGCCAGGCTGCCCCAACCCTGCAGGCTTAGTGGTGGTCTGCCTGTGACTCCTCTGGCTGTCTGGAGTGTTGGGTGGAGGGCAGCCGAGGGCAAGGAAGCCTTCCTGGATCAGCATCCTCCGACTGTGTTGGTCTCTCTGGAGTAGTTTTTCTGCTGTATTCTGCTGCTAGACTACATTAGCTGATGCCGTGGTACTCGTTTGCTGTACTAGTTTGACAGCAGCATTTGAGGGCACAATTTTGTTACAAGCAAATGTTAGGAGAAATGTAGCTGCCAAGGCATAGTGGGAAGGCACAGAGCTGGTTTTGCTCTCTGATCTTTTTCTCGTGGAGTCAGGTCCCCTCAGTGTCAGCCTGTGACTTCGTATTCAGGGGAGGCAGGCAGAATGTTTCAAAGAAGAACGTGCGTGTTGCGTATCTTCTCTCTCGTAGTCAGTGACATGCGCGTGGTTCCCTTGGACTGTCTGCATCATTCGGGTGCCTTTTGGGGTCCTGCCCTGCCCTGGCATAAACTTGACCAAGTGGTCCCTGAGCTTCAATATGCCCCCGCCTCCTTTTGGGTAGGGGGAGGATCTTTAGTATATCTCCTACATTCCGACGTTCCATCACTGTCTCTGTTATATATCTTATCCCATTCTTTTTTGGGGGGTGCTCAGTGTGATCCTCTGGAGCAGGGGCCACATAAGAAACAGAAAATATTGTGGAGGGCTGGGCCAAAAGGCAGGGGGGCAAGGTGCTTTTGAAAGCCCCGCAGAAGCCGGCAGCCAAGGCAACCGGCTTCTGTGGGGCTTTCAAAGACGCCTCGCTCCCCAGCACGTCAGGGGGGCCAGTCAGGGCCGTATAATGCCCAGGTCTGCTCTGAAGTCTCCCTTCTTTATTTCGTCTGCACAACAATCCTGTGAGGGAGGTGAGGTGAAGGATGGCAGCGTGGGCTTGGTGCAACGTGTTAGGCAGCGTGCACAGCCCTTGAGGGAGCCCCTGGGGTGCAGCAGTCAACACGCACCTTGGCTCACTTTGACTTCTTGTTTCATGGGTGCCGCATACCGAATCGCCGCGCCTTCTTGTCCCAAGGAAATGGCTTCCCTCTTTGTTGCAGGAAACGCAGGCCAAACTTGCCGCCCAGAAGCTAGTCCAAAAGCTCGGTATTAAAATGGCTGCCTACGAGCCAGAAGGGGGAGCGGGAGGCAGCTACCGAGAGCGGAAGGATGAAGACGGCTACAGTTCAGCGGAAGATTGAGCCCAAGCCCGGACAGCACCAGTATCCTCCGGGGCAGGGGGGCCTGCCCTACAACCAGAGGCAGCAGAGCGCTCAGGCTGAGCACAGCTGAGGCTTGTGTCGCCCTCCCAGGGGGTCGGAGGTCACGAAGCGACCCATCGGGCCAAGGCCTGCTTTCCAGCCACAGTGGCCCATCCCTTCAGGAGCGGCAGTGGAGTGGGGCCCACTTGAAGTCAGAGGTGCGGCACTTGCTCCTGGACAGTCTTTTCTACCACCAGGTTTTAGAAGCCGTGTTTCACTATTTTTCTACTGTATTTTTCTGCTCGATCCCTGGAATAAAAGCCTGCCTCACACAGGAAGTTCTGCCCCAGGGCCCTCAGACGTGGTGCTGCAGAGAATTTCTGCTGGGCAAATGGAACAGCCTGGCCCTCCTTTCCGTGTTTGGCTTCCAGTGGCTACCAGGTAGAGCTAGAATGGAGCCCCAGAGCCCCTTGGACTGCAACGAGACTTCGGAGGTGTGAGCTTTCCAGAGTCTGAGCCCTGTTGGTCTCTAAGACGCCGGTGGACTCAAGTTTAGCTGTTCTACAACACGGCTGCCCTCTGGGATTGCTAGGTACGGGGCACTCCTGCTGAGTGGGGCTGACGTTATAGGCCTGGGCCGTGTGTGTGGGTGAGGAGGGGGCGGGGCTTCCTGAGAGGCAGACGGCTGATGCTGCTGGGCTCGCCGGAATGTTTGTGTGAGGCAGCAGCACTCAACTTTACCTGAGAAGGCCGAGGGGGCAGGTGGGACTCAGCCTTTGCTTGTAGCCGTCTGTTGCATTCCAGTTCTGGCTCACCAAGGCACGTTCTTGGGGCCCACTTCTGAACACCCCCACGGTGCTATATTTCCCTAACTGCAAAACGCTTTGGAGTGTCTTAGCCCTGCCACGGCCAGCCCCACATGAGGTTCTAATGAGAGCCCACGATCAACGGTCCCTTTCCCCAGCCTGCCCCCCCTCCCCATCTGTCACGTGCACAAGGGAAGGGGCCAGGAATGTCCGTGAAAGAAAACATCACAGATTCCAGAGCAGTGAGAGGCTCAGGGTCGTCTTGCTGTCTGATAACCCCAGCGAGCACCCGTCAGAGCTGGGGGTGGGTGGGGGGAGATCTGTGAGCAACATCTGGACAACGTGGGGCCACCCTCCCACCCCCACGCTGGAGCCAGGCCGCAATTCTAGCCTCGCAAGGAGAAACATCGCAGGGCCGGCCTCGCGCACCGAGTCAACATCCCTGCTTTCAATTATTCTCGTTTTCAGAAAGACATCAGAATTAATTACTTATCCATAAAGCCTCTTCTGAAGCTGATTGAGTTTGAGCCTCCGTTCTTTTTCTCGCCAGCTAAACGCTCATACTCGTTGGGTCAGGTTGACTTTGTTTACGACCCAGCCCGGCAGCTGGGGACTTGCCCTGGTGGCGCATCGAGGCAAGGGGCTGGGCGGAGGCTGGCACTGTGCCGGGCACAGGGAGGGAATGAGGCCCCCTGCCCTGCGCGCTGAAACCTCTGGGGCACGGGGTTGGTTTGTTTGGTGGGAACAACCGCGCAAGATATTGGGACGGGTCTGCTTGGCTGGGAACCGCTGGCCAGTGTCCACTTTCCTGCTTGTGTTTTCGCTTGCTTCGTGTGCCTTCTGGAAAAGAGCTCTGTTGAACTCAGAAGCTTGGGGCCGGAGGTGAGTGGCTGCCAGCATGATGTAGTGGTTAAGGGCAGGTGCACTCTAATCTGGAGAACCGGGTTTGATTCCCCACTCTGCCACTTGAGCTGTGGAGGCTTATCTGGGGAACTAAGGCTCATTCCGCACATGCAGAATAATGCACTTTCAAACTGCTTTCAATGCTCTTTGAAGCTGTGCGGAATGGCAAAATCCACTTGCAAACAGTTGTGAAAGTGGTTTGAAAACGCATTATTTTGTGTGTGCGGAAGGGGCCTAAATTAGCCTGCGCACTCCCACACACGCCGGCTGGGTGACCTTGGGCTAGTCACAGCTCTTTGGAGCTCTCTCAGCCCCACCCACCTCACAGGGTGTTTGTTGTGGAGGGGGGGGCAGGAAAGGAGATTGTCAGCCCCTTTGACTCTCCTACAGGAGAGAAGGGGGGGATATAAATCCAATTCTTCTTCCTCTTCTTCCTCCCTGCAAGAGCTGAGAGTTGATGGCAGCTGCTGAGGACAGAGGTCTTTGTCTAGTTTTTTTGGAGGGGTGGGGGGTGCCCAGATGCTGGGGAAGGGGCAATGGAGTAGACTCCCTGTTGGTCTCTCCACTGTGCAGCAGCCACAATGGGGCATCCCCTTGCAATTCCTGGGGCTGGCTGGCCTGCTGGTTTTCCAGGCAGCCAGCAGGGGGCAGCAGAAACACAGACGAAGAAGACTACTTACAACCAATGACCAATTATGCAGAAACAGGGATGCTCAGCTTGGTAGGAACCTGGGCAGGCAGTTCCGCTCATCTTCTTTTTAAAAACATGGAAACAAACCAAATGGTGGAAGAGACAGTTGCCCAAAGCGGAGCTGCCAGTCGGACAGCGCTGCATCCCGGTGGAAGTTCCGCCTCGGGCCTCCAGGCCGTCGGAAGTCTTCTTGTTTCTGATCACCCGTCAGCTCTTGGGAGTGGGAATGCTTCCCCATCTTGGGACAAATCAACCCTTGGGAAAGTCCCAGCGTGGAGGAGGCCAGGAGGGCGCTGAGCAAGGGATTGTGGAGGGCCCCCCCTGGGCTGCCTTGTCAATCTCCTTTCCCCACTGATAAGGGCCCGTTCTCCCCACCCAACCCCTGCCGGTCGTCCAGCCCCCTTGTTGGGGGAAAGGCCTGGAGGGAAAGCGCCCTCTTAGCTCAGGACGTGCACGTGGACCTGAATCCTTTTGAAGAAGCCCGTGGTGGGTCACGTGTGGCTCAGTGGCAGAGCCCCTCTGCTTGGCATTATTGTTATTTATTAAATTTGGTGTACTGCCCACCCTCGAAGGGCACTGGTTCCATCCCCGGCTGTTCCAGAAAATGGATCTGGACAGCAGGTGATGGGATCGGCCTCCTCCGCCTGAAACCCTGGAGTGGACCAGGGAGCGGAACAGACTCTCCTGGGCAAGATGGGGAGGGGCTCGGGCTCCAGCAGTGGCGTAGGAGGTTAAGAGCTCGTGTATCTAATCTGGAGGAACCGGGTTTGATTCCCAGCTCTGCCGCCTGAGCTGTGGAGGCTTCTCTGGGGAATTCAGATTAGGCTGGGCACTCCCCCACACTCCAGCTGAGTGACCTTGGGCTAGTCACAGTTCTTTGGAGCTCTCTCAGCCCCACCTACCTCACAGGGTGTTTGTTGTGAGGGAGGGAAGGGCAAGGAGATTGTCAGCCCCTTTGAGTCTCCTGCAGGAGAGAAAGGGGGGATATACATCCAAACTCCTCATCCTCCGGGTGACCTGTTTGCTCTCACTCCAGACTGGTATGAAAAGTCAAGTCATGTCGTCCTTCCCCCTCTCCCGTTACAGATCTGATGGAATGCTCCCTTGAGTCTTCCTGGGGTGGGGCAATCAGTAAAATGCCAGGGTGTAATTAGGCCGTACAAAAGGAGTGCCTGGCCGGGGTGGGGTGGGGGGGGGCACACTGGATCTATCCCCAAACTGATAATGACGTTGGGACTGTTTGTAAAACCCCACAAACCGTGTGGAGGCCTCTCTGCGCTTCCATCCAAGGATGATTGAGGGACTGGAGCACCTTCCTTATGAGGAGAGGCTGCAGCGTTTGGGACTCTTTAGTTTGGAGAGGAGACGTCTGAGGGGGGATAGGATTGAAGTCTATAAAATTATGCAGGGGGTAGAAAATGTCGACAGAGAGAAATGTTTCTCTCTTTCTCACAATACTAGAACCAGGGGGCAAACATTGAAAATGCTGGGGGGAAGAATTAGGACTAATAAAAGGAAACACTTCTTCACGCAACGTGTGATTGGTGTTTGGAATATGCTGCCACAGGAGGTGGTGATGGCCACTAACCTGGATAGCTTTAAAAAGGGCTTGGACAGATTTATGAAGGAGAAGTCGATCTATGGCTACCAATCTTGATCCTCCTTGATCTGAGATTGCAAAAGCCTTAGTAGATCAGCAGCAGCAGAAGGCCCTTGCTTTCATCTCCTGCACGGGAGCTCCCAAAGGCACCTGGTGGGCCACTGCGAGTAGCAGAGAGCTGGACTAGATGGACTCTGGTCTGATCCAGCTGGCTAGTTCTTATGTTCTTAAGGCCCTTGCTTTCACCTCCTGCCTGTCTCCCAAAGGCACCTGGTGGGCCACTCGCAGTGCAGAGCTGGACTAGATGACTCCTGGTCTGATCCAGCTTCGGCTAGTTCTTGTGTTCTGGCCCTTTGCTTTCACCTCCTGCCTGTGAGAGCTCCTGGAAGGCACTCCAGGGCCACCAAGGTAAGCAGAGTGTTTCTGACCACACTCTGGTCTGATCCAGCTGGCTAGTCTCTTTTTTATGTTCTGGCCCTTGCTTTCACCTCCCGCCTGTGAGCCTCCAAAGGCACTCTTGGGCTACTCAAGTGTAGTAGAGCTTGGACTAGATGCTAACTCCATTCAGATCCAGCTGGCTAGTTCTTATGTTCTTAAGGCCCCCCCTTGCTTTCACCCTCCTGCCTGTGAGGCTCCCAAAGGCACCTGGTGGACCCACTGCGTGTGAAAAGGCAGAGGAGGCTGGACTAGATGGACTCTGGTCTGATCCAGCTGGCTAGTTCTTATGTTCTTAAGGCCCTTGCTTTCACCTCCTGCCTGCCTTGGAGGCTCCCAAAGGCACCTGGTGGGCCACTGCAAGTAGCAGAGAGCTGGACTAGATGGACTCTGGTCTGATCCAGCTGGCTAGTTCTTATGTTCTTAAGGCCATTGCTTTCACCTCCTGCCTGTGAGCTCCCAAAGGCACCTGGTGGGCCACTGCGAGTAGCAGAGAGCTGGACTAGATGGACTCTGGTCTGGTCCAGCAGGCTAGTTCTTATGTTCGTACGTTCTTTTATCCGACTCTTCATGGACTTGGTGAGGACGGGAGGCAAGCTGGGTGTTGGCTGGCTTCAGAAATCCATGCTTGAATGGGGACCGGGGTGGGGTGGGGTGGGGGGCACATTAAAGCAAGGCCCGCTTTGCTGCTTCTGATGTGTGGCATCACGAACAACAAAGCGTTTGGTGCCAAGAAAGCTTAGTGGTGTCTCACACGGTCTACTTAGAAGTTCTGGTTAGAACTCTGGCCAAAAGCAAAGGGGGGGGGAGTGCTGAGGAATGGCCTCCCCCCCACCCCCAATTCCAGTAGATCTTTCCCCTCTCAAACAATCCCTGTGAAGGCCAGAAAGACGTTTACGTAGCAGGGCCACGTGCTAATTGTTTCAAACCCCCCCCCCCCGCCTTTCCTCTTCTTAAATAAAAAAGCTAACATTTACGCAGCTGTGTTTATATAATTGCTTGAAGATTTTTAAGGTGCCTGGTGGAATTCATTTTCCGTCCTTCTTGTGGTTCTGGGATATCTCCACTTGGAAAGAAACATCTTTTTCACTCCACAGTTTCGAGGCAGGCCAGCCAAGCGGCTGCACAACCACGCACATAACTCGAGCGGATTGGGACTGCTGGCACCAGGCGAAGGGAGTCCCGGTTTGCTTGGCTTTGGGAGCACAGCTGCCTGCCGCAGGAGCCTTGCTTATCCCCCGGTGGCTCCAGGTTCCTGCCAGAGGCTGCCAGGGAGCAAGCAGCCGGAAGCCCCTGGCAGGAAGAAGCCGACTCCCTCACCAACATGACATCCCTTCAAATATCTACCGTAAACACGGCTATCAAGTCACCCCTTAACCTTCGCTTCTCCAGACTAAACATCCCCAGCTCCCTAAGTCTCTCCTCATAGGGCACGGACTCCAGCCCTTTGACCATTTTGGTGGCCCTCCTCTGGACCCGTTCCAGCTTGCCAACGTCCTTCCTGAATTGCGGTGCCCAGAACTGAACACAGTGCTCTAGGCGAGGTCTGACCAGTGCAGAATAGAGAGGTACAATCACTTCCCTCGATCTAGACGACTATACCCAGTGGTCAGTAAGCGAAGTCCTTTTGGGGAGACCCAGTGCCTGGCGTTTGCAAACAAAGGCCCACTTATTTATCACAAAGCGACAACACGGCAATGTAACCTGAATACTGAGGTTTTAGTTTAGAAAAACTGGTTGGCTCTGAGGCGTGCGTTACTCGGGAGTAAGCTTGGTGGTAGCTGGTGGCTTTGCTTTGAAGCAACCATGCAACTCTCTTCCTAAACCAAGGTGAATCCACGCATCCCTAGGAGGGTTTACTGTAAAGCAAGCCCCATTTGCCAGCAAACCAAAGCTTACTCCCCAGGTAAAGGGATCACATTTTAGTTCCTTCATGCATGAAGAAATCAGTGGGGTTTAACAGCGCTTAACAGGGTTACCTACACTGCTTCCCTAAAACTAGGTCTTAGGTTTAATGCTAATAATCGAACCCAGTGGCCCAGAGCAGCCTAGATGTGTGTGGGGGGGGGGGGGGCGACTCTGTTTGCGTGTGCCCACAGAGAGGGCTCTGAGTGCCACCTCTGGCACCTGTGCCATAGGTTTGCCACCACTGCACTATACTATTGATACAGCCCCAAATCACATTGGCCAACAGGGGACCAACAGATGCACTCAGGAGGTTGCTGGGGGCTGGGGGGGGGGGGAGAGACGGGAGTGCCACTTCAGCAGTCAGACTCGGGGGAGTGGGGGCTCCCAAACAGACTTGGTGTCCCCAATCTTGCCCTTTTCCAAGTGCTGACGGGGACTTTTGCAGCCCTGCCATGTTTTCGGACCGGGGCTCCATCTGCTCCTCTGCTGGGTGCTGGAGAGCCGAGGCGGCAAATGGCAGAGGGAGCAGCTGCGGGGCTTGGACCTCCCGAGTCTTGCTGGGCCACACTGTGAGGACGGAGAGACCCTTCACCTCTGGGCAGGTCTAGGCCAGGAGGGGCCTCCGGAGGACCACCTGCTCCAGGCCTGGAGATGAAACTGAGCAGGCGCCTCAGCAACGCCCCCCCCCCCCACACACCTGCAATGCAGGAGGCCGGTCTTGGGAAAAAAACCCCCAGGACTGCAGCTAGACCCCCCCCCCCCCGAATGACGGATGGCTGGATGGATTGGAGATGCAAACCACTTTGGCACCTCGCTGCCATTTGCCAAGTTGCTCCAATATCACAAAATAAGTGTCACCCTTGAGTGTTTCTTAAAAAGAGACCTGAACCACCATGAGGTGAAGAAAACCTCTCCCCCGTCAGTCAGTCACGCGGGTGATGGATGAGGTGTGTTTCGGAGGGGGCGGCGGCAGCAGCGGCGGCGTCTGGGCCTTTTGCCATCCTCCGGCCTTGGGGAAGGGCCAAGGGGCACCCAGCCCGGGCCGGGGGAGGGGGGCACCGAGGCCCCTCACTTCACACCTCCCGTTTGCGCCACTCACTCTTCTGCCTGCGTGAAGCTTCAGGGGGGCAAACCCTTTGAAGAGGGGCCCCCCATATGCCCCCCTCCCCCACAGGGTGCCTGCAGGACCTAATGCACCCCCCAAAGAGGGACAGCTCAAGAAGAGACCGAACCTGAGCAGGGAGGCGGGATTTCTCTTCCACCTTTGCACAGGGGCCCAGCCAAGGTGCCACGCTGCACAGTGGTTAGAGAGGCAGACAAGAAGCCAGGAAGAGCCAAGTTTGAAACCCTCCCCTGCCAGGGAAGTTTGCTGGGGGACCTCCAACCAATCACGAGCTCTCGGCCTCACCTGCCTCACACTGTCTGAATGTGCCCAAATTTGCCCAGATTCCAGCCGAATCTGCTATTTGTTTCATCTGAATCTCCAACCTTCAAAAGTGATGCTGTTTCAGGGTGGGGGAGAATCCACCCCCAAACAGCATCACTTTCAATTTTGTTTTAACCGAGGACCCCAGATTCTCCCTTTAAGGTAGATTTAAAAGAAGAATCTGAGCTCCCTAGAAGTTTAAAAACACCATTGGAAAGTGGGATTCCACTGGAGGTGTGTTCTTCTTGTGGAGAGAGATGATGCTGACATTTTGTTTGGTAAATGTTTTTGCTTCAAGGGATGATTTGTGAGAGAGCCTTATATGCTTAATACCCACTTGCACTGGCTTGGAGTGGTTTCTCAGGCTAACAACCTACCTCATAGGGTTGTTGTGATTAGGAAATTAGGAAAAGAGTTGGTGGGTAGAGAGCCATGTATGTTTTGATGGGAGTGGGAGGTGATTTGTGAGCTGGTACAAAAAATCATTGTCTGGTCATGGTGGGGGAGGGTGGCCGCCCATACGCTGGGTGGGGAAGGCACCAAACTCAGGTTTTGTCCCCGGGCGCCAGTTTGCCTAGGTACGCCCCTGCCTCACAGGGTGGTGGTTGTGCAGATAAAGCGCAGCAGGAGAAAAACAAATATGCCCCCAAGGGAGAAGAGACGGATCCATAAATATTCATCCAGCCCAATTCTGTGTCTGGGCAGAGGAGGAGGAGGAGGGGGAAAGGTATCTTCCAGTGGTGGCAAACCTACGGCATTCCAGATGTTCATGGGCTACAATTCCCATCAGCCCCTGCCAGTGTAACCTCTATCTGTGGGTTCTGTGGGGCAGAACTTGGAATGAATTTGCAACAACAAATTTTTAAAAAACAAAATGGTTTACTTTCATAACATATAACATCAGCATTTAACATCACACTTCAAGGTCCTGTTCAGGTTGCATTTTCAAGTCCTTATATTTACAGTCTTCTGATACTGCCAAGTCCAATTCTTCTTTGCAAGTGGGTTGGCTCCTGAAGACTCCAAGGGGTTGACGAACAGGATTCAACATGATGAAGGTTTCCAGGAGAACTCTCACCCATTACAAACATAACAAACCCTTAACAAGGTGTTAAGGGCTTTTACAAACCAAGGTCCGAGTCTGGTAGCCTCGTCTCCTCCAAACTACATGAGCTCTGCAGCCTTCTGCTGCTTTGAGTCTCCACCCCTTTCTGGGTCAATCCATTCTGAGTATGGGGGTTACACCAGCATGGCCAATTGGCCATGCTGGCAGGGGCTGATGGGAATTGTAGTCCACGAACATCTGGAGTGCTGTAGGTTTGCCACCATAGGGTAGACTCTTCTGCAAGGGCTCTCGAGACAGCCAGGTGAAATAAGAAGGTGGAGACGCACCAGGTGGTCCAAGGAGACCCTCCTCACCTGGCCAGTGGTGCTGCTGTGATACCCAGAATGTGGGAGAGCCCTTTGCCCTTCCAAATGCAGGCCAGGTCAGGGGCCCTTCAGCCAGGGCCTCTTGGGCTCAGACCAGACCCCAATTCCCTGCTCTCTCTGCTCTGCCAGGCAAACAACAGGAAAGTGGCTGCCAGCCGACCTCCGGCCTTTCGTGGGCCTGCTGGCCTCTGGTGTTTTCCGAAGCTTCCCAAAGACCGCTCCAGACGGGGGTCCGGCTCCCTGGCTTTCCAGTCGGGGCCGGGCCTTTGTCGACCTGATTTCAGGAAGGCTTTCTGGAAATAATGGGATCCATTCACGGAGCGCGTCGTTTAGGATCACAGGATATATATTTTTGTTCCTGTTCAAGCTGCAAAGCGTGACCCCCGTTTGGCGCTTCCAGCTCCCACCGAGGGCTGCAGTTAGGAAGCGCACATCTCATCCATCATGTGCGAGGGAAGATCCTTGGCCGTGGTGCGCGTTGTCCTGGGACGGTCCTGGGCCCGTGTGACTTGGCAGGCCTGCCTGAGTCAGACGCAGGTGTCCTCAGCACCCCTGGCCGAGATTTGAGCGTCTCTTGAACTGATTATCTGCAACCGGCAAGACACCGTTTTGCCGGAGTGCAACAGGACGTCTGGCCGGGCCACCTCCTCCTCCCACATATACAGTCAGCACGGGCAGTCTCCCGGGTTCTGCCTCGCTTACACTCTCCCGTGTTAAGAACATAAGAAGAACATAAGAACTAGCCTGCTGGATCAGACCAGAGTCCATCCAGTCCAGCACTCTGCTACTCGCAGTGGCCCACCAGGTGCCTTTGGGAGCACACGTGCAGGAGGTGAAAGCAAGGGCCTTCTGCTGCTGCTGCTCCTGAGCACCTGGTCTGCTAAGGCATTTGCAATCTCAGATCAAAGAGGATCAAGATTGGTAGCCAGAGATCGACTTCTCCTCCATCAATCTGTCCAAGCCCCTTTTAAAGCTATCCAGGTGAGTGGCCATCACCACCTCCTGGGGCAGCATATTCCAAACACCTATCACACGTTGCGTGAAGAAGTGTTTCCTTTTATTAGTCCTAATTCTTCTCCCCAGCATTTTCAATGGATGCCCCCTGGTTCTAGTATTGTGAGAAAGAGAGAAAAATTTCTCTTTGCCAACATTTTCTACCCCGTGCATAATTTTATAGACTTCAATCCTATCCCCCTCAGACGTCTCCTCTCCAAACTAAAGAGTCCCAAACGCTGCAGCCTCTCCTCATAAGGAAGGTGCTC
The DNA here is from genome assembly GCF_021028975.2 of Sphaerodactylus townsendi. NCBI lineage: Eukaryota > Metazoa > Chordata > Lepidosauria > Squamata > Sphaerodactylidae > Sphaerodactylus > Sphaerodactylus townsendi. The sequence goes on from NC_059441.1 coordinate 7,198,533, forward strand.
CAATCCCTCAATCATCCTCGTTGCCCTTCTCTGCACAGGTGTTCTGCCTCACCTGTCAGGCTGGCCCCCTTCCTTTGTCAAATGAAAGGTGTGATCTGTGCTTCTTGGGGCACAGTGAAGCCGGGCAAAATCTGACCAGGATGTCTGCAGCTGGGCGCTGCCGTTTCTCAGCAATCTGCCCCTTTGGGCCAGGAGGCCAGGGCCCCTTGACCGGAGACCTGTGCCACCTGTGCACATTGTGGGTGTTGTCACACCAGGCCCACAAGGGCCACATTTGGCTCAATTAGTGCTCAGTGGTTCCACTGGGAGTGCCACTAAACCAGTTAGCCATCTGCGAAGGGTGGGGGGACTCACCCCTCTCACAAAGCTGCTATGAAGGCAAATGTGTTTCTTCATCCCACCATTCAGGCTGGGTGTTCAGAGACAGGGCGCTGATGAGCCACTGACCCCCCTGACCCCCAAAGGTCAGAGACCCCTGACCCCAGCCGTCAGCTGTAGCCAAAGCAGGCCAGGCGGGCGGCCCCAGAGCTCAACGGGCCCGCTCTTCCGAGGCCCGGCTGCTTTCTCTTGGGTCCAGCTGCCACCAACACCCTACATCACAGGAGTCAAACTCGTGGCCCTCCAGATGTTCGTGAACTACAATTCCCATCGGCCCTTGCCAGTATCGCTAATGCTCATGTTGGGAGGGACTGATGGGAATTGAAGTTCGTGAACATCTGGAGGGCCACGAGTTTGACACCCCTGCCCTACATGTTTGGCATGATGCAGAACAAACCGCTGCAATGGGGGTGATGGGGGGAATCACTATAACTCGGTAGGCCTGGTGTGGGGGGCACAGGCTGACTCGCCAGCTGTTCTCTTAGGCACCCGGCTTGCTGTGTAGCTCGGTCCCTACCGAGAGGAACTCTCAACTGTGCCTTCACAACAGTCCCTAAACCCATGGTGGCGAACCTTTGGCACTCCAGATGTTGTGGACTACAGTTCCCATCAGCCCCTGCCAGCATGGACAATTGGCAGGGGCTGATGGGAATTGTAGTCCATAACATCTGGAGTGCCAAAGGTTCGCTACCACTGCCCTAAACAAAGCTGGCCGGCCGGCTCCACTCGGCGCCACCTCTCTGCTGGCAAAGGAGGAATCTGGCCGCCAAGGCAGAACGGCTCCTGCCACACCTGCAAGCCATATTCTGCCCAGCTCACAAGGGAACAGGGAGGCCGGGCTCCCCAGGGCCGCGCCGGCCCTGCGAGGAGTGTGAACGGGGAACGACGGAAAAGGCCTTGTTATCAGATGTCACGGCGGCTATTTGAAGTTCGGTGCCCTCTAACCCAAGTGGGACCGGCAATCATTTATCATAGCACAGCAAAAGCCACAGGAGGGAACAACTCCGCCTCCCCTCCCCCCTCCAGCCCCCTCTTGGTGCCTTTCCTGTTTTTTAGAACAAGCAAGCTTGGGATTCACACAGGATGAGAAACTCTTTGGCACGGAGACCCCCAAGAGACGGCTCTTGCCTGATACTGAGCAAACCAGTCCATGAAGGGGAAGCGTCAGAGGTGGGATCCAGCAGGTTCTCACCAGTTCCCGAGAGTGGGCTACTAACTATTTGTGTGTGCCGAGAGGGGGTTACTAATTGGGTCTGCTTTTCCATTAGAAATCCCATTAGGTCCAAAAATCACAAAGTCCTGTTGTTTCCTATGTGGCTGGTGAGCGAAGGTAGGAAACGGGACAATTCTCCCTGTTGTTGGGCTGTTTTAAAAACATGTTTCAGAAATATGGAAAAGTTCCTTGTTTAAGGAAAGTCTCCTTCTTTTGATTTCTAGAAACAAAATTAAGTATTTGAAAGTATTAAGTATTTGACAGGCAGTCAATCAGAGGAGAAGTAGTTGTTTCTGTTGGAAGCAGACGATAGGACTTGCTGTAATGAGTTTAAATGATGGACAGAAAGATACCAGCTGGAAATTAGGAACTTTTTTTTTACAGTAAGAGTTTTTTCACAGTAACAGAGAAATTATTAATGCCCCGCCCCCGGAATGCCCGGCCACGCCCCCGTCGTGCCCCGCCCAGCCCCATTGGCGCTACGCCACTGTTTGAATCCCACCACCATGGGAACCTGGTACTAAAATTTTTGGATCCCACCACTGGGCAGGGTGGGGGGCATTCCTGGATGAAAGGCACGTGAACCGGGGGGGGGGGATGGCAAGCCATATTTCCCAACAAGGTCCGAGGGCCCAGAATTGTTCCTGATGCTAAAAGCAGACTCTCCCCCCACCCCCATCACATCTGTGCTGATGTACATAACCAGGAAAACTAAAAATGAAGGTGACCAACTTAATTTTTGCCCCGGTGGTCGCCCAAAAGGGTTCCCGTGGTGGATTCAGACACATCCGTCATTCCCATCTGTGCGACAAAACATGTTCCTGGTATCTGTTCCCCCACCCCACCCCCCACAAACACAAATCCTAGCAGTTGAAAGAGTTTCCCACAGAGCTCCCCCCCCCCCCCGAGCCCAGGAAGCTGTTCAGGGCACCTCTTGTGGCGTGGGCATGCAGCCCCCAGGGAGGGACCCTCACTGGGCCCCATAGGCGCCGGGGACCGAAGTATTCCAGGATGTCCTGGGGATCCAGGCTGCCTACGTGAGAGCCGGGCTCTGCTTCCATAACATGTTTTTCAGAACTTTGGCCAAAAGAGGCACTTTAAGCATAAGCATTTAAGCATAAGCATCTTATTGTCATTGTGCAACACACAACAAAATTTGCAGCAGCATTCCTCGATGCGCACAATTCCAGACTCATACCCCACCCTCACTTTCCCCTTCCTCCACCCATCCCAACACAGCCCCAAACACATCAACACGAAGCCGCGGAGTTCGGCATAGCCACAGCTCTAGAGTCGAAGCTGTCTCTAAGTCTCTTTGTCCTAGTTTTGATAGACCTGTATCGTCTGCCGGATGGTCACAGTTCAAAAAGAGAGTGTAGATGGAGGAGCTATCATATGATAAATGCATTCTTACCAGGTGAGCACAATATCCCTCCTAAAGAGGCCAGACGACCCAATTATGGACTCTGCTCAGAAAGGGTCGGCCCAAGGAGGGGCCCACTTGGGGGGGGGGGGAGGCTTTTAGAAGAAGAAGAAGAGTTTGGATTTCTATCCCCCCTTTCTCTCCTGCAGGAGACTCAAAGGGGCTGACAATCTCCTTGCCCTTCCCCCCTCACAACAAACACCCTGTGAGGTGGGTGGGGCTGAGAGAGCTCCGAGAAGCTGTGACTAGCCCAAGGTCACCCAGCTGGCATGTGTGGGAGTGCCCAGGCTAATCTGAATTCCCCAGGTAAGCCTCCACATCTCAGGTGGCAGAGCTGGGAATCAAACCCGGTTCCTCCAGATACACGAGCTCTTAACCTCCTACGCCACTGCTTCTCCTTTTACAGCTTTCTTGTGTGTTAAAAAAATGGAGAAAATTCTGCCAAAGTTAAAAAAATAACCTGGGCAAAATCCTGCCAAAATCGACCATCTTTGAGTTATCATTCAGTGGCTATTAAAATGTGATTGAATTTAGACGATGAGTTTGGAAGAGCTTGAATTTACACCCTGTCTTTCTCTCCCTTTAGGGAGTCTCTCGGCAGCTTTTGAACTCCTTCCCTTTCTCTCCTTACAATAGACACCTTGTGAGGCAGGCGGGGCTGAAAGAGTTCTGAGAAAACTGTAACTAGCCCAAGGTCACCCTGCAGGCTTCATGTGGATGAGTGGGGAATCAAGCCCGGCTCTCTGGATGAGAGTCCACCTGCTCCTAACCCCGACACTAAGAATTTAGCCGCGTGCCTGATTAAGCAGAGAGCAGATTTTGAACAACTCATTCCCTACCATGACACTGCAGGGGCCTCTGAAGATACACGCACACACACCCACGCACACCGGAAGGAAGGAATTTCTGTCATGAGGAATGCTGCCTATTAGGACAAGGTTACTCTCCCCCATCATCATGCAAATGTATGCAAATCAGGTCCCTGTGGGGAGAGAGGCAGGGAGTAATTGAAGTGAATAAATCAATAATCCATGTATGCTTTGCATCGAGCGCCTCTTCGTTCTCCTTTCCCTTTTGATCCCAGCTCCTTTCCGAGGCCCTCGTCCTCATGATCCCCCTCCGGAGGCTCATTGCAGAGTGGAAATTTGAACCCGGGTCTTCCCAACCCTTGCCAGGACAGACACCACCAGCCCTGCTCAGACGAGCGCGTGGCTACTATCTCTGGTCCAGCCCCACCACGGAGCCTGGCAGGCAGGGAAAAAGCATCAAGAGTTCATCTCTGGAACAAGCTCACAGGCCTTCAAGGGGCTCAGCTGTTTTATGCGCTGGTTGGAGCAGAGAGTTCCACATGCTCTCTGTGCCTACGGATCATGCACAAAGTGCTTCTTGCTGCCCCAAAGGGTGTACAGATTCCAAACCAGAGGATAGTTTCTGGGGGCAGCTGTGGTGCGTCTGCAGTCAAACAGCACAGCTGGAGTTCAGGAGCAGCTCTGAGACATAAGAACATAAGAAAGAGCCTGCTGGATCAGACCAGCGTCCATCCAGTCCAGCTCTCTGCTACTCGCAGTGGCCCACCAGGTGCCTTTGGGAGCTCACAGGCAGGAGGTGAAAGCAAGGGCCTTCTGCTGCTGCTACTGCTGCTGCTGCTCCTGAGCACCTGGTCTGCTAAGGCATATGTAACCTCAGATCAAAGAGGATCAAGATTGGTAGCCCTAGATCGACTTCTCCTCCATCAATCTGTCCAAGCCCCTTATAAGAACATAAGAAAAGAGCCTGCTGGATCAGACCAGAGTCCATCTAGTCCAGCTCTCTGCTACTCGCAGGGGCCCACCAGGTGCCTTTGGGAGCTCACAGGCAGGAGGAGAAAGCAAGGGCATTCTGCTGCTGCTGCTGCTACTCCTGAACACCTGGTCTGCTAAGGCATTGGCAATCTCAGATCAAGGCAGATCAAGGTAGCCATAGATCGACACTTCTACATTCCTGCTGGGTGACCTTGGGCCGGTCACAGTTCTCTCTGAATTCTCTCAGCCCCACCTGCGTCACAAGGTGTCTGTTGTGGGGAGAAGAAGGGAAAGGCCACCTTGAGTCCACCTTGAGAGAAAGATGGGGTATAATAATTCTTCTTCCTCTTCCTCTTCCTCTTCCTCTTCCTCTTCCTCTTCCTCTTCCTCTTCTTACACTCCCACACACACCAGCTGGGTGACCTTGGGCTACTCACAGTTCTTTGGAGCTCTCTCAGTCCCACCCACCTCACAGGGTGTCTGTTGTGAGGGGGGAAGGGCAAGGAGATTGTAAGCCCCTTTGAGTCTCCTAGAGGAGAGAAAAGGGGGATATAAATCCAACCTCCTCCTCCTCCTCTTCCTCTTCCTCCTCCTCCTCCTCTTCCTCCTCCTCCTCCTCCTCCTCTTCTTCTTCTTCTTCTTCTTCTTCTTCTTCTTCTTCTTCTTCTTCTTCTTCTTCTTCTTCTTCTTCTTCTTCTTCTTCTTCTTCTTCTTCTTCCAATTTGAAAATCAATTAAGGGGCATACCCCCCCCACTTCATTTCAGACACTGCCCATGGAGCGGAACACTTGAAGATCAGTATCCCAGAACCTTCCCTGGGATACTGAGGTCACCTTTCGGAGCACACAGAACGCTGCCACGTGGCTCCCTGGTGAACTCCGCAGTCGCTCTGCAGGGCAGCCAAGTCCTGGAGGCCGTGAATTCCTTCCCCCACCCCCCCACCCCACCCCGCGGCTGTGACTTGTCCTCTCCTGCCACCCTTTTTGCACCTAGTTCAGAAAGCAAAAGGCCTTGACTGGAATCCCGGAGCCCAGCCGGACGGCTCCCCAGCGCCGGGAAATCCTGGCCCCAGGTGTGAAGCATCGCTCCGGGTGGGCGGGGTGTGAAAGCCAGGGACTCCTCTCCTCCTCCTCCAGCTGCTCAAGAGCTCCCATTTGACACAGGGGCAGGGAGGAGGGCCTGCAGAAGGGTGGACCCTGCCCGGCCAGCCCTGCCTTTGGCCAAATGGGCAGCAAACCGCTCTTGGCATGAAGGGACGGGCACCTTGACGCCTGCAGCTGGGATCTGGGGCCGTGTAGCACCTTCAAAACAAGGGAAACCCCTCCCTCCCCCCAAACAGAGATCTGGGATTCTTATCTCACTATACTGTTGAAAGCTCATCCCATGACAAGCCGGTCTTACATCTAGCTTAATTTATGACAGAGGCAGATTCTCAGGCTCTGAGCGTTTCCCCTCTGCTGTGATCAAGGCAACTACACTTTACACCACACCGTGCCTCTAGTAGCGTTGGGTCCTGAGCCTCTCCTCTCCTCTCCTCTCCTCTCTTCTCCTCTCTTCAACAGCCCCTCTCACTTTCAGACTGAGATATAAGGACGCAGAGGTCTCCAGTGGCGTAGGAGGTTAAGAGCTCGTGTATCTAATCTGGAGGAGCCGGGTTTGATTCCCAGCTCTGCCGCCTGAGCTGTGGAGGCTTCTCTGGGGAATTCAGATTAGCCTGTGCACTCCCACACACGCCAGCTGGGTGATCTTGGGCCAGTCACAGTACTTCGGAGCTCTCTCAGCCCCACCCACCTCACAGGGTGTTTGTTGTGAGGGGGGAAGGGAAAGGAGTTTGTCAGCCCCTTTGAGTCTCCTGCAGGAGAGAAAGGGGGGATATAAAGCCAAACTCTTCTTCTACTCTTCTTCCACTCTGACCCATATCTGATGAAGGGACCTTCCACCCCGAAAATCTGGTTGGTCTCTCAGGAGCTGCTTGGCTTGAACCCAGCTGTTCTGGTGCAGACCAACGCAGCTGCCCTTCGGCCACCTCGAAGCTTGTGAAACACAAGAGCGGCCTTCTCTTCCACAGGGCCCATTCTGGCCATCAGCAAGAGTGGACTGATTGGGAAGATTATGTGGCAGCATCCAAAGCGCTTCATCGAGGCGACAGACGCCGGAGAACTCAGTGCCCGAAGCCTAAAGCGACACAGGTTTCAAAGACAATATCAAGACCCAGCGGCAAGGAGTGGTCAGAAACGTGGCCCAGTCTAATCGGGCCCAGAGGCAAGTGGCCCCCTCCCTTCCAGAAAACCAAGAGCTGTCCTTTGGCAAGGGGAGGTGGTTGGGGCAAGCACAGAAAAGGCCCTGCTTCTCACCCTCTGGGAGCAATAAGAGCCCCTTCAGTTCTGTGGATCTCAGAACATATCCACAATGTGTGTTTTTTTTAGGGTTGCCACCGCTGGGTTTGGAGAGCTGAGGGGCAGGGTTTGGGGAAGGGGCGAGCCTCGCCCCGGGGGCAACGTCAGCGGGTCTCCCCTGCAAAGCACCCATTTTCTTCGAGAAAACTGTAGTTTGGAGATCAGCTGTAATTTCAGGAGAACACCAGACGGTCACAGGCACCCAAGAGCGTTCCCTGCCTGGAGGGGCTCAGTAGATGCCTCCCCCCCCCCGCTTCCACAGCTCACCCCATCCCTCAAACCAGAGGGGCCTGGGTGCACACTTTGGGAGGGAGACGCTGAAGGGGTCCGAAAGGGGCTTCCTTGACAAGAAGGGCCCGTCTCGGCCGGCTTCGCCCCTGCAGCCCCCACGCCTTGGCAATGCTCACTCCCATCCCGCAAGCCAGACAAATGAGTTGCCACATTCCTCTGTCTCTGAAAGGTCAGAGGGCCACTCTTGTGCCAGGAATGTCTTTATGGAGCAGCTGTGGCTAAAAAGCGCAGGGCGGGGGGGGGGGGGGCGTTGGTTAAGCAAGAAAAATGTACCTTCCCCAACCGTTCTGCCCGGTACTCGCTCCTGCAGAATTGATGGTGCCGTCTGCGCACAACGGAGCTACTACGGGGCCGTGCGCAGGCCTTCAAACTGCATTTCTGCAGGCAGGCTGGGCAGAGGAACCCAAAGGACTGAACTCACACCCTTGCAAGAACATCTTCCCTAGAAGCTAGTGTGACTTGGAAGCAGTGGTGGGATCCAAAAAATTTAGTAACAGGTTCCCTCGCCAGCCCCCCCTCAGCAAAGGGGGCAGAGGCGTACCTAGCAAACCTGAGCCCTGGGCAAAACCTGAGTTGGATGCCCCCCCCCATGGGCAGCCACCCCACCACGACCCCCCCCCCCAATTTTTTTTTTGCACCAGGTCATTTCTAAATCATCATCACATTATAGAAAATGCCCCAACTCACAAATCTGAACACAGCAATGGTGAAAACACACAGGTTCTTTGATAGAGACAGGTGAGATAAAAGGTACGAAAGGCTGAGAATCCATGAATTGCAGGACCTGGAAGGGATGAACCCAGTTCAGGGAGTGACATTATTAGTCGCAATTGCTATATGGAACCTTCACGTTCAAAGGCAGTAGGCCTCTCGGGGAGGCGAGGGCGTGGAGGCGGAAAAGCGGACCCAATTAGTAACCCCCTCTCGGCACACACAAATAACTAGTAACCCCCTCTCGGGAACTGGTGAGAACTTGCTGGATCCCACCTCTGCTTGGAAGCTTTCTGATTGCAGCGTTTCATTTCGTTGCTGGCATGAGGTCCCCCCCCCCACCCACCCCCGCAAACTGGTTAGCTGATGCCTCTTCTAGGAATGTCAGGAACATGTCAGGAATATCAAGGGCTCGCCTAGTTCCCAGCCTTTGTTTTAAGGCAGCAAAGAACTCGGAGGTAGACTGCTACTGGCTGTGGAGGTTCCCTTTTGCTGCCATGGCTGATAGCCGCCGACGTCACACGGTGCTTGCTGCCAAGGGGTGCTGCTGTCAAGGGGCGCCCCCCTGATCTCTTTGGGGCACTTCTGGGTTACCAGAAAGAAAATGGAAATGGTTTTGCTCACGGTCCGTCGCAAGTTCAAGTTCTGCAGAGGGAAGGGAAGGAGGAACCGCTAATCCGGCCCAGCTGGGGATTTTGCCCCGATAGCCTTTGAAAAATATTATTGCTCTCCTCCCCTCCCCTCACATCTGCGCAGCGTCTCCCCCCTCCGTCCTCCGTCCTCCCCCTCACTGGCTGACAGCTGCGGCTCCCAGGGAATTCCTCCATCATGCCTTGGAGCCGCCCTGCTCAGAGACTGTGCCCAGTGCCCACCTCACCCGTCCGTTGGCTGCCATGTGCCCTTCCCTGACCTCCCCTATTGCCACGGCAGAGTGTGCCAACGGGAGGCAGCTTAGTCCAGTGGCCGCCTCTTCCTGCCCTTGTAACGAAGAGGTCTGGCTGAGTCGGACCTCTTTCTGGAGGAGCATCAGTGGCGTAGGAGGTGAAGAGCTCGTGTATCTAATCTGGAGGAACCGGGTTTGATTCCCAGCTCTGCCGCCTGAGCTGTGGAGGCTCATCTGGGGAATTCAGATTAGCCTGGGCACTCCCACACACGCCAGCTGGGTGACCTTGGGCTAGTCACAGCTTCTCGGAGCTCTCTCAGCCCCACCCACCTCACAGGGTGTTTGTTGTGAGTGGGGGAAGGGCAAGGAGATTGGAAGCCCCTTTGAGTCTCCTGCAGGAGAGAAAGGGGGGATATAAATTTAAACTCCTCCTCCTCCTCCTCCTCCTCCTCCTCCTCCTCCTCCCTCCCTCTGTCCCCTCCTCCTCTTCTTCTTCTTCTTCTTCTTCTTCTTCTTCTTCTTCTTCTTCTTCTTCTTCTTCTTCTTCTTCTTCTTCTTCTTCTTCTTCTTCTTCTTCTTCTTCTTCTTCTTCTTCTTCTTCTTCTTCTTCTTCTTCCCAGGATTTGGGGAGCCCTTCCAGGTGGCTGGGGGGGGGGAGCCAGATCTGAGTCCCAGGCCTGCCCTCTTTCTGCTCCCCACTGGCAGAGTGAAGGGCCACCCCCCCCACCCCCCACCCCGGCCGTGACCTGTTTCCAAGCCGGTTTCTGGAGCTGCTGCTGCTGCTGCAATGCTGGACGTCTGTCTCCACCTGGCCTCAGCCCACACTCGAGGGTCCAGGCCGTCCCCAGCCTTTCATCACCTGCCTTCCTATTACGGGGAAACAGCTGGAAAGGATTAAGGGCGAGGGGGGGGGTAGGTCTTATCCCCCCACTCTAATTTCATAACCGTCTCAGGGCCTTTGCTGCGCCTCAGGAGATCCCACCTGGCTGCTCCAGTCAGGGCCTCGCTGCCTTCCAGGACCGGGCCACGTCCCGTGGCCTGCAGGAGAAGACCCGGAAGAGCAGACCAACGGGTTGCCTCCACCTTCCCACCTTCCCTTCGCGCCCTCTGCCCGCCACCGTCCACCGGCCCTCCTCCCGCAGTTGGCATAAACTGGCAGCCCTTGGACGGCGCTCCATGGCCCTGCCCTGCTGCCACGTCAACACTCAGGTGCAAATCTTCGTGAAATGGCCATGCACAAGACCAGAAGCATCCAAGACGCACAAGACACACACAACAGAGGGACAGCAACTCCAGGCAGCCGTGAAGCCCCCGCCAGAGACAAGGAGGCAGGCAGGGGAAGAAGAGAAGGGAGGCCCTCTTCACGAGGGCAGCCAGGAAACACGAGCCGCTCTCCCCTGTCAGGACGAGCCAGGAGCGGCCCGCAGGCCCCGGAGTTTGCTCGCAACGGTGCTCACACCGTTTTCTCAGCCAAGCATGGCTGCAAGAGCAGGTGGCGCCATTTCCGCTCCTCGGCAACCGAGGGGGCTGTGTGGCTTTCTCATCCAGGGACAGGCAGGGATCCCTTTATGCCTTCCCTCGCCGTTGCGCGGATTCCGCTCTCTCGCAGCAGCCCTGCTAGGAGGAGAAGTTGCCAACAGGTGGACAGGAAGCACTTTGTCACTCCGCCGCGCATCGTTAAGCCCCAGGAAGCCATTTGCATGCAACGCGGCGGCAGAGGGCTTGGAGAAAGGATGGCACACGAGTGCGCAGCCTGGCTATGAAGCCCCAGAGCCCGCAGGGACCTCTCTGTGCAGTGGCCAGCTTGCCTCCCAGCGCCTGGTGGCAGTCAGCGCTAGTGGCCACAGCACAGGGAGGTCATGACCTTTCTTCCTGCAGCGTTTGGGACTCTTTAGTTTGGAGAGGAGATGGCTGAGGGGGGATATGATTGAAGTCTATAAAATTATGCATGGGGTAGAAAATGTCGACAGAGAGAAATTTGTCTCTCTTTCTCACAATACTAGAACCAGGGGGCAAACATTGAAAATGCTGGGGGGAAGAATTAGGACTAATCAAAGGAAACACTTCTTCACGCAACGTGTGATTGGTGTTTGGAATATGCTGCCACAGGAGGTGGTGATGGCCACTAACCTGGAGAGCTTTAAAAAGGGCTTGGACAGATTGATGGAGGAGAAGTCGATTTATGGCTACCAATCTTGATCCTCCTTGATCTCAGATTGCAAATGACTTAGCAGACCAGGTGCTCGGGAGCAGCAGCAGCAGCAGAAGGCCATTGCTTTCACATCCTGCATGTGAGCTCCCAAAGGCACCTGGTGGGCCACTGCGAGTAGCAGAATGCTGGACTAGATGGACTCTGGTCTGATCCAGCAGGCTAGTTCTTATGTTCTTATATTCTTATGTTCTTCCAGGCTCTTTCTGGAGCAGTCCTTTTTCAGACATCAGCCAGTGGTGGGATTCAAATATTTTAACAACCGGTTGTTTACAAGCACCATTTTTACAACCAGTTCTGCCAAAGTGGTGCGAATGTAACCTCTATCTATGGGTTCTGTGGGGCAGAACCTGGAATGAGTTTGCAACAACAAACTCTAAAAACAAAATGGTTTACTTTCTTAACATATAACATCAAACATCAGCATTTAACATCACACTTCAAGGTCCTGTTCAGGTTGCATTTTCAAGTCCTTATATTTACAGTCTACGGATACTGCCAAGTCCAATTCTTCTTTGCAAGTGGGTTGGCTCCTGAAGACTCCAAGGGCTTGATGAACAGGATTGAACATGATGAAGGTTTCCAGGAGAACTCTCGCCCATCACAAGCACAAAAAGAAACCCTTAACAAGGTGTTCAGGGCTTATAGAAATCAAGGTCCGAGTCTGGTAGCCTTGTCTCCTCCAAACTACATGAGCTCTGCAGCCTCTTGCTGCTTTGAGTCTCCACCCCTTACTGGGTCAACCCATTCTGAGCAGGGGGTTACATGAACCGGTTGAATCCCACCATTGCCCCAGACCCTGCAAGGTTTCCAGACGGAGGTGGGTGACATGATCATCACCATCTTCAGGTGTTTGAAGGGCTGTCGTGCAGAGGGTGGGGTTGGAGTCGTTTTCTGTTGCCCCAGAAGGTCAGATCAGAACCAAGGAGATGAAATTAAATCAAAAGGGTTTTGGGTTCACTTTTAGCAAGAACTTCCTGACCTCTGGAGGGTTCCTCAGTGGGCTTCCCAGGGGCTCTGGAGGTTTCTAAGCAGAGGCTAGACGACCATCTGGCAGCAAGGCAGTTTCTGTGCACTGATCCAGATCAGGAGCAGGAAGGTTACATCATTACTTGGTTCTCATGGCTCTTTCTGACATGTCCTGGGTGAAGCGGATCAACACTTCGAGGTCAGGAAGGAATTTTCTTCCAGATCAGATCTTGGAGTTTTCCTACCCTTCCTCTGGGCACAGAGCTGGGGGTCACAGGCTGAGCAGAGGGGAGGCAGCTGTGAATTTTCTGCAGGGGGTTGGACTAGAATTGTGCAGGGGGTTGGACTAGATGACACTTGGGATCCCCTCCCAGTTCTATGTTCCTGTGCTTTCCTGCCAGCCAACCTGAGGCAGAGTAAAGACCTGGCCAGAAGGCAAGATGCAGAACCAGGCTTCAGAAGGCAGCAAGTACAAACACAGGAGCCTCTGAGTGTTTGCAGAGTGCCTTAGCCCCCAAATCATCCTTTCCTCTTTCTCCTTCTCCTCCCCCACTTTCCCGTCAAATGTTCATTCATTCATTCATTCATTCATTCATTCATTCATTCATTCATTCATTCATTCATTCTCATCTGTCTGTCTGTCTCATTCTGTCCGGTCGCCCTTCCTTCCTTCCTTCCTTCCTTCTTTCTTTCTTCCTTCCTTCCTTCCTTCCTTCCTTCCTTCCTTCCTTCCTTCCTTCCTTCCTTCCTTCCTTCCTTCCTTCCTTCCTTCCTTCCTTCCTTCCTTCCTTCCTTCCTTCCTTCCTTCCTTCCTTCCTGGGCCACCTCTCCCCTTCCTTCCTTCCTGGGCCACCTCTCCCCTTAGCAGGCTTGGGGTGATGCACAATGTCTGTAATCCATACAAACAAACAAAAATAATAAACATTTAAGAAAAACATACCAATTACTAAGATGGCATTTGTATTCTGGTCCCTTTACCACAATAAGACTCTCCACACCCTTGTGCGAATAATAATCTGGAGATGAGTTGTAAGGTTCCCAGGCTGTCCCTGGAGGGTGGCAACCAGTGGTGGGATTCAGCCGGTCCTCACCACTTCGGCAGAACCGGTTGTAAAAATGGTGCTTGTAAACAACCAGTTTTTAACATTATCTGTATCCCACCACTGGAACCGGTTGTTAAATTATTTGAATCCCACCACTGGTGGCAACACTGAATTTTGGGCTGGACCTTCTACTGTGGGGCGGGGGGGGGGGGTCCCTTACCATATTCAGCCCACCCCCTGCCAAAGGCCATAGCAAAATGCCGTTTGAATCCGTTCCTTGTGGGGTGGATTATGCTCGAGTCAATCTCGGGAGGATGTTTGGAAAGTCCATTGTTCTGTGACGTGGCTTTCTGCCCGTAACTGTGTGCGGTTTTTCAACAGGATCTTAACACTTCCGAACAGATGTATTTTTATTGGGCGGGGGGAACCCCTGGCTTAAAAAATGTAATACGGAGAGAGCTTCGTGTCTGTTTTATTGCAGATGTCGAACGTGTCAACGCGGAGAGGAGGGGAAACCATCTTTGGGCTAATCTGACACCTGGAGCGAAGAAGATGCGCCGCCGTGATCCTTCCCAGAATCTAATTCCAGGTAGGGGGGGATCAAGATGCAGTATGCAACACACACACACACACACACACACACACATCTAGAGTCATCTACACATCAGAAGGGAAGGGCACTAAAAAACACGAGGCAATGGTACACATTAAAAAGCAGCTTTTCTTAATTTTTTTAGTAGTGGTTTAAAAATAAACCCTCACATAAGTGAACCCACACTTGTGTGAATAATGTTTTAAACAGTCTTTGTTCGTGCCAAGAAGGAGCAGTTTAGCCCAGCCCCTCCCGCAGCAGCGAGGAGGGCCTGAAAGCTGGGGGGGGGGGGTTGTTGCAGGGTTGGCGTTGCTGCTGGAATCCCTCTGTCAGCTGCTGGACCCCTTCTTTTGCTATGGGGTGCCATGATGGCATGGAGGCCAAAACGGGCGCCCTTCAGAGAATTCTGGGATCCATCTTGTGTGGATAGGGGAGTTGGCAAGTGAGCTGTCCCCCTGACCCAAAAGTGTGCCACCTCTTGCCTGGCTAACCTCCACTGTGCCACCCGAAGGTGATTTAATCAGTGCTCCGAGCAGCAGTGGCGTAGGAGGTTAAGAGCTCGTGTATCTAATCTGGAGGAACCGGGTTTGATTCCCAGCTCTGCCGCCTGAGCTGTGGAGGCTTATCTGGGGAATTCAGATTAGCCTGTGCACTCCCACACACGCCAGCTGAGTGACCTTGGGCTAGTCACAGCTTCTCGGAGCTCTCTCAGCCCCACCTACCTCACAGGGTGTTTGTTGTGAGGGGAGACGGGGCAAGGAGATTGTCAGCCCCTTTGAGCCTCCTGCAGGAGGGAAAGGGGGGATATAAGTCCAACTCTTCTTCTCTTCTTCTTCTGCAATCAATCAGTACTCAGGAGAACAGCCCAGGCCTTCTCTGGGGTCCTGAGGACTCATCAAGCATCTATGATCTTTTTATTGGGACCTGGCAGAGGCGAAGCTACAAGGGGATCCAGGGGGGCGCCTTGCATTGGGCGCGTGACTGCACACACACACACACACACACACACACACACACACACACACACACACACACACACACACACACACACACACACACACACACACACACACAAAAATTCAGGTTTCTGTTTTTTGTATTTTTAGTGTTTTTCCAGTTTTTGCCCCTCAGGGGGCGCAGTGTTTAGGCTAGCAGCACCAAAGTTTCAGGGTATCTTTAGGAGACTCTCCTGATGATACCACTCTTGATGATACCACTAAAAATACCCAAAAATGAACCCTGCATTTTTGGTGCCCACCACAAAGTGGCGCCCTGGGCAGATGCCCACCTTGCCCAATGGGCATTACGCCCCTGCCGGCTCTCCACTGCTGGCTCTGCATTCAGGCATATCTGCGCTTACAGGCGGGGGTGGGGGGGTGACACTAGGGCCGAATCCCCACTGAAAATTTAATCTCGATACAACCAAGTTTCAAAAGAATCGGCACCTTTTCATCCAGGTTCCAACATCCTCACTGCAGCATGTTTATAGTGAAGACGTCTAGGCCTGCCGCTTGGGGTGTGTGTGTGTGTGTGCCTGCTGTTAGGGGTGCAATTGTTAAGCTAGCAGCACCAACATTTCAGAGTATCTTTAGGAGACTCTCCGGATGATACCACCCAGGTTTGGTGAAGTTTGGTTCATGGGGGCCAAAGTTATGGACCCTCAAATGTGCCGCCCCTCTCCTATTAGCTCCCATTGGAAACAATGGGGGCACCCCCTTTGGAGTCCATAGCTTTGGACCTCCCAGACCAAACTTCACAAAACCTGGGTGGTATCAGTAGGAGACTCCCCTAATGATACCACCCAGGTTTGGTAAAGTTTGGTTCATGGGGGCCAAAGTTATGGACCCTCAAATGTGTAGCCCCATCTCCTATTAGCTCCCATGGGAGTGGTTTTTTTTTTCCAAAAAGGTGCATATACAAGCAGGTCCAGGAAAATCCCTTGATAAGGGGGGGGGGGGGCGCCAGAAACGGGATTGATCTGTATTCCTGCGATTCGGCAGTGGGGAGATAGCGAGGAAACCTCGATATTTCGGGTGACTCTCCCAGGATTAATCGCCAGTGGGAAATCGCCCTGGAACAGAACATCTTGGGAGTGTGTTGCCAAATTGTTCAAAAGTGCTTTGCCTGAATCTGTGCCAATGTGCGTGCATGTGTGTGTGTGTGAATGTGTGTGTGTGTGTGTGTGTGCGCGCGCATGCACATAGGTGTTCGGTTGCTTAAAATTCAGGCACACTTCTGTGCCAGGACTGCTGGCAGCTTCTCCTGCTTATGACAACCTACTACCAGCTGTGGCTTAGCTGGGATTAATCTGCCTCCGCAGGGCTCCAACACTCGCGTTCCCTTCGGGCTCTGAGTTCCTGCCGTGTCATGGACTCGTGGTCGGAGCATTTGTGTCTCAGTCTCTGGCAGTGAGGTAAGAAGAAGAAGAAGAAAAAGAAGAGGAAGAAGAGGAAGAAGAGGAAGAAGAGGAAGAAGAAGAAGAAGAAGAAGAAGAAGAAGAAGAAGAAGAAGAAGAAGAAGAAGAAGAAGAAGAGTTTGGATTGATATCCCCCCTTTCTCTCCTGCAGGAGGCTCAAAGGGG
The DNA here is from genome assembly GCF_021028975.2 of Sphaerodactylus townsendi. Taxonomy (NCBI): domain Eukaryota; kingdom Metazoa; phylum Chordata; class Lepidosauria; order Squamata; family Sphaerodactylidae; genus Sphaerodactylus; species Sphaerodactylus townsendi. The sequence continues at coordinate 7,215,003 of NC_059441.1, forward strand.
CTGACAATCTCCTTGCCCTTCCCCCCTCACAACAAACACCCTGTGAAGTAGGTGGGGCTGAGAGAGCTCTGAGAAGCTGTGACTAGCCCAAGGTCACCCAGCTGGCGTGTGTGGGAGTGCACAGGCTAATCTGAATTCCCCAGAGAAGCCTCCACAGCTCAGGCGGCAGAGCTGGGAATCAAACCCGGTTCCTCCAGATTAGATACACGAGCTCTTAACCTCCTACGCCACTGCTGTAAGAGGAGAAAGGAAACGCGCTCATCATTCCCGGCCAGTTGACTGACCAAGAGGTGAAATTCATCTTGGCCTCCTCCCAGCTGGGCCCTGCGAGAGAGGACACTTTCTGTGCAAACATTTGCCTCGCTTTGCTGTGCTCCCCAACCCCACCTTGCAAGTTGAAGGTTGATTCACTGATAAGCGTTATTACAAGGCAAGATTTAATGTGAAATACGTGAGAGCAAAATAGAAGCTGGCGTTGCTGGCAGTTCTGGAACCGGGTTTGATTCCCCGCTCTGCCGCCTGAGCTGTGGAGGCTTCTCTGGGGAATTCAGATTAGCCTGTGCACTCCCACACACGCCAGCTGGGTGACCTTGGGCTAGTCCAGGGGTAGGGAACCTGAGGCTCTCCAGATGTTCAGGAACTGCAATTCCCATCAGCCTCTGTCAGCATGGCCAATTGGCCATGCTGGTAGGGGCTGATGGGAATTGTAGTTCCTGAACATCTGGAGAGCCGCAGGTTCCCTACCCCTGGGCTAGTCACAGCTTCTCGGAGCTCTCTCAGCCCCACCTACCTCACAGGGTGTTTGTTGTGAGGGGGGAAGGGCAAGGAGGTTGTAAGCCCCTCTGAGTCTCCTGCAGGAGAGAAAGGGGGGATATAAATCCAAACTCTTCTTCTACTCTTCTTCTTCTGTCCAGTTGTGCTGAAGGGGCTCCGTAGACGCCGATTTCACCCTCTCTTGCGCCAGTTGGTTTAATTTCTTTTTAAAAAATCTACATCCTGCCAAAATGGCAAGGACTATTTGACCAGATGTCCACCCGTGGGTCTCCAAGCAGTTCACTGACACGAAGTCTCAAAGCCGGACCTTCCCCGATGCGGGGGTGAGGGGGGATGCCCAAGTCCTTGGTTGGCAGCTTGACCCCCAGCAGATGCCAACGGCGGGCACCTCTGGTCAGAGGCCGTGCTCAGGCCGCTTATCACCTGAGAGGAGGGTGGATGCTTGCTTGGTGGCTGCAAAGGGGGACGCTCTGATCCCACCAGGGCCATCAGATTAATAGTTACCAGGTTGGGAGCCCTTTTCACTCATTGTTATTATTCAAAACGGGAGCCTGAAGCCCAGGGAAAGGTAGAGGCAAGACGGACCCTGGGGGTGGCTTCCACAGGATTAATAATTCCCTCTGGAATTTACTTACTTTGTGTGCACCATCATGATGGAGAAACGAGATGATGCTGTTGCCAGATTGTGGCAGTATTCTCCAGTCTTTTTGAAGCTCTGGTTTGTGAGGGTGTTTCTGTTTCACAGCACAACTGCAGTGCTAGCCTGTCCAGCGTGGACTGGGAAATTGTGCCTCCTGGGTAGGCTGGCACGGCTGAGGAAAACTTGCCTTCTCTTCCTGCCCCATTTGCATTGTCTTGTCCTATGTAGCTCCTGCCCCCAAAGAGCAGCGGGCAAAGGGCCAGCCTGAGTCATCGGGCACAATCTGCCGTGCCATCCTCCCAGAGGTGGGATCCAGCAGGTTCTCACCAGTTCCCGAGAGTGGGTTACTAACTATTTGTGTGTGCCGAGAGGGGGTTACTAATTGGGTCTGCTTTTCTGTTAGAAATCCCATTAGGTCCAAAAATCATAGAGTCCTGTTGTTTCCTATGTGACTGGTTAGCGAAGGTAGAAAACGGGATAATTCTCCCTGTTGGGCTGTTTTAAAAACATGTTTTAGAAATAGGGTAAAGTTCCTTGTTTAAGGAAAGTCTCCTTCTTTTGATTTCTAGAAACAAAATTAAGTATTTGAAAGTATTAAGTATTTGACAGGCAGCCAATTAGAGGAGAAGTCGTTGTTTCTGTTGGCAGCAGACGATAGGACTTGCTGTAATGAGTTTAAATTATGGACAGAAAGATACCAGCTGGAAATTAGGGACTTTTTTTTGCAGTAAGAGTTTTTTTTCAGTAACAGAGAAATTATTGATGCCCCGCCCCCGGAATGCCCGGCCACGCCCCCATTGTGCCCCGCCCAGCCCCATTGGCGCTATGCCACTGTTTGAATCCCACCACCATGGGAACCTGGTACTAAAATGTTTGGATCCCACCACTGCATCCTCCTCCACGAGGCCCACCAAAGTCTGTCCACGGAGCACTCAGGCACAGACCCTGTTGAGTCCCCCAAAGCCTAACAGCTTGCTCGTCACACGGATGGTCAGCAAAGGTGGAAGGCACATTTCAGGTTTTCCATAATATTCTGAGCCAAGCCTGCAGAGACCTGAGTTGTGCCAGCCACGCGGCTGTCCAGCAGGTCAAGACGAGGGAAACGTCCAGTGGTGGGATCCAAACATTTTAATAACAGGTTTCCGATGATGGTGGGATTCAAACAGTGGTGCCGCCGCACACACGCCCCTCCAGTCCCTATTGGGCAGGGAGGTTGCTTTAGTAGCCCCTTCTCAGCACTCAGAAAAAATCAGTAACCGCTTCTAGAGAAGTGGTGAGAACTGGTTGGATCCCACCTCTGGAAACGTCCATCTTCCTCTTAGGCCAGTGGTGGCGAACCTTTGGCACTCCAGATGTTATGGACTACAATTCCCATCAGCCCCTGCCAATTGGCCATGCTGGCAGGGGCTGATGGGAATTGTAGTCCATAACATCTGGAGTGCCAAAGGTTTGCCACCACAGTCTTAGGCCCTCCTCCATTCTGGGGGCATGTTTCATGCTGGACTCAGCTGGAGCCCCCAGGACAGCCTTTTAACTTGTTGCTGGCCGCTCTCTATCATGCCAAGAGAAGTCCTGGAGATTTATAACTCTGCCTTGCTGGAGCTGATACTTCGTTCTTCAAAAGAGAAAGAAGCCACTGTCCCTGGTGTGGGTCTTCTGGTCACTGTAGGGGGTGGGGCAGGGAGGGGGCGAAAGTGCCCACCAGTTCAAAGAGGCAGGACTTCTGCCAGCCAAGCCTGCACTGAGTCTGTGCATCCCAAACACAGCCCACTGAGACAATTGCCCTGTGCGGTCTTCCTGACCCTCCTCATGCCCCACAGAGGAAACAGTTAAGGGGCAGCAGCAGGAGGCTTCAGAGCAAAGGGGGCGTCTCTCCCATTTGCCCTGCTCTGTCCTCCCCCTTCCTCTGCAAGGCAGCGCGATGGGAGACCCTGGAAAACGACAGCCCTGGAATCAGTCCTTCCCAGCAGTGGCACAGGAGGTTAAGAGCTCGTGTATCTAATCTGGAGGAACCGGGTTTGATTCCCAGCTCTGCCGCCTGAGCTGTGGAGGCTTCTCTGGGGGATTCAGATTAGCCTGTGCACTCCCACACAGGCCAGCGGGGTGACCTTGGGCTAGTCACAGCTTGTCGGAGCTCTCTCAGCCCCACCCACCTCACAGGGTGTTTGTTGTGAGGGGGGAAGGGCAAGGAGATTGTCAGCCCCTTTGAGTCTCCTGCAGGAGAGAAAGGGGGGGATATAAATCCAAACTCTTCTTATTCTTATTCTTCTTGGCTGTGGCGGGGAAGGCTCTGATTTCACCTGCCACCAGCAGGTGCCCCTATGCGTGCCACTCAGCCACAACGCCACGTTTGCCAACTCCCGCTCTTTGGCACTCTGGCTACTCCAGTCCCATATTGTTTTGTAGCCTGACTGAGCGTGGGGCCGGCTCTGCCCCCCAAGGCAGTCGAAGGATGAGTTCCCTCAGGCCCCCTCCTCCAGCCCATGGGTCCCTCTGCCTGTCTGCTGGGAGGGCCCCCGAGGAGCCCTTGCAAAGTGTTTGTGCTGCCGAGTGAGATCACACACACACACACACACACACACACACACACACACACACACACACATACACAAACACACACACACCATTAGCACATCAAATGGAGCAGGGCTGGGAGGAGGCCCTGGGAAACGCTGTCCTCAAACCGCATGAGTCCCTCTGCCGAAGCCAGGATCGCTTTACAGTCTTCGCCGGGTTATTGGACAGATTTAACGTCCCCCCCCCCAAGTTCCCCTGCAATTAGGCCTTTGAAGTGGATAATGTTTGGATTATGTTTCCTTTGGCCATTTATCTGTGCAGCGGAGCAGCAACCAAACACCCCGGGCAGGCGGGAGGGAGAGGCCGTTTCAAAGGCCGCCAGATGCCGAGAGCCCCCCGGCCCAGCAGGGACTTCGAGGGGACCCTGCGCGGCTGCCCGACTCCTGGTGCTAGAACAGGGGGCCGGAGCACAGCGGGGCGGGGCGGGGGGAGGACATGAAGACCACCCCCTCACGAGTGGCGGTGGCTGGTGCTACCTGAACTTATTTGGCAAGCCAACATCTGCTTCAGCATCTGGCAGAGGGGAGTGGAAGGATTCGGCCCTCTGCAGAACTGGGCGGAGAGAACGGAGTCCCTTCCACGAGGAGACAGTCAGTGTTTTGCTGTCCTGCCCCATGGCTTGGGGCCTCAGGTGTTGACTGCAGAGGACTCCCCATCTCCCTCCTGTCGCCAAAGGGCCCCTTCCTGGCAGCTGGTTCCAGTGCCCATCCACACGGAAGGGCATTGCTTTTTTAAAGCAAGCCTTTATTGGCATAGACAGCAGTACAACAATAATAAAACAGATTAAGAAGAAGAAGAAGAAGAAGAAGAAGAAGAAGAAGAAGAAGAAGAAGAAGAAGAAGAAGAAGAAGAAGAAGAAGAAGAAGAAGAAGAAGAAGAAGAAGAAGAAGAGTTTGGATTTATATCCCCCCTTTCTCTCCTGCAGGAGACTCAAAGGGGCTTACAATCTCCTTGCCCTTCCTCCCTCACAACAAACACCCTGTGAGGTGGCAGGTGGGGCTGAGAGAGCTCCGAGAAGCTGTGACTAGCCCAAGGTCACCCAGCTGGTGTGTGTGGGAGTGCACAGGCTAATCTGAATTCCCCAGATAAGCCTCCACAGCTCAGGCGACAGAGCGGGGAATCAAACCCGGTTCCTCCAGATCAGATACACGAGCTGTTAACCTCCTACGCCACTGCTGCTCCTAGCATATACAATACAGGAAATACATGTTAGGACGAAAGAAATCTACTGGCGTTTGGTAATTTCCAGGATAAAGTCTGCCACTATCCTACAGAGAGAAGGATCAGGGTTGTCCAACAAGTAGCGTAATCTAAATAAATCGGGGAAATGGGGTAAATGTAAAGGAGTGAGATTCACATACTTGGATCTGATTTCCTTGAATCTGAGACAGTGTAGTAATCGGTGGGCCAGAGATTCAACTGAGCCGTCGTTACATGGGCACAATCTTTTAGCCTTTTCTTGCTTATTAAATCTGCCATGTAACAAGGCAGAAGGCATAACATTAAACCTGGCGAGCATTATGGCTCTCCTTTGAACAGGGTTTATGACATGTGGTTGTGGGACATCCTGAGTGTGGCGTAGTGGTTACAGCACCAGGGCCGGGAGGGAGGGCCAGGTTTGATTCCCCACTCTAACATGGAGGCTCGCTGGGTGACCTGAGGCCTGTTTTGCATCTAATCTACCTCGCAGGGTTGTTGTGAGGGCAAAAAATGGAAGGGAGGAGTATGATGTAAGCCCCTCTGGGTCTCCAGTGGGAAGAAAGGCGGGGTAAAAATCACCCCAGCCCCAAGCCTGGTTGCGTAGCCCCGACCTCTGGCCCGTCCGGAGCCTGCTCCGGCTGCTGTTCTGCCCAGAGGCAAAGGCCGTCCCCGCAGCTGTTGTTGTTTGGGAACAGGTTGGCCCACGACCAGCGATGACGAAATGCCGGTGGGCTCCGCTCTCAAAACACTGCCGAAGGTTTCTCACGAGAGTCTCCGGCTCGCTCAGCTGCGCTCCGAGGTGGGACGGCAACAAATGGTTTCTCCTCCGAGCTTTGTTTTCGCAGCGTCCGCTGTGGGAAGACTAATCGCCCTTCCAGCCTAGCTGGGTGCATTTCCAAATGCCAGAGGCCCACTCGCTTCCCCAGGGCTTCAGAGGCAGCCCTGCAGGACGGCGGGACTCCCACGGCATCCAGAAACCTTTCACTGGGCTTGCCACAAAATAAATGCGCGGGTTCAATAGAGCCTCCCTCACACTGCTGGGCTTCAAAGGGGTCAGAGGAGGATCCCGCAGGAGCAACGCGGGCCAGAAACGTCAAAAGGAAAAACGCCGGATGGGCCCTGGCCAAGCCACGGGAGGCGCCTCTAATAGCCCCAGTCCGGCAGGATGGCCTGAAAATGGAGGCCGAAGCCCTCCGTGCTCATCTCCAACAGAAGATAAATGTGAGCAACTCCCTGGACTCACACAAACAGTGGCTAGCCTGGCTTCGACAGGGGTAGCTTCTTTCCCGTCAAGCCTGCATATAAATTTCAAACTCTGTGGGGCTATAAGAAAAAGAGAGGAAGGTTTGCCATTTATTCTACTGCGTGGGCACGCCTGCAAAAAAAGGGAGAAAAAGAATGGGACACTTCAACAGGCCAAGTTGCCCAAAACATGGCTTGGCTGGCATCTGGCATTGTGTTGTACCAGCTACATACACTGTGCACGGGACACAAACTACTCCCTCTCCAAAAAGAGTTCAGCGTGCTTGAACCCATAGCAATCGCTGGCCTCTAACGCTGAATGCAGAGGTGGACCGTGGCCAGGCGGAACAAAGGCCATTAAATAAATCTACTGTGATCAGTTTCCAGCCGTCCTGCGCAAAAGACCTTAATAAACAGAGAAAATGTTTATTTCCAGTGTTATGGATTAAGGCTGCTCAAATAGCTGCATTAATGTTTGTTATGGGAAGAATAGAAGGACCCTGTTTGACTCTTGTTTTGGACTCGGCACGCCCAGATTCCTGCTCTCGGGTTCTTCTGAGGGACCTTCCCTCAGCTGCTTGGAAGAAGAAGAAGAAGAAGAAGAAGAAGAAGAAGAAGAAGAAGAAGAAGAAGAAGAAGAAGAAGAAGAAGAAGAAGAAGAAGAAGAAGAAGAAGAAGAAGAAGAAGAAGACGAGGAGGAGGAGGAGGAGGAGGAGGAGGAGGAGTTTGGATTTATATCCCCCTTTTCTCTCCTGCAGGAGACTCAAAGGGGCTCACAATCTCCATGCCCTTCCCCCTTCCCCACAACAAACACCCCATGAGGTAGGTGGGGCTGAGAGAGAGCTCCGAGGAAAGTAGAAGAGATTCTGAAGCTGCAAAGAACAGGAGACATTTGCAATGTTGCTTGTGGCTTGTTGTGAAACAGGTCAGTCAGTCACAAAGAGTGACTCCTTTGCTGGAGGGGGGCTTGGAATGACAGGCAGAAGTCTAGCCCCAAAGGAGCATTTCTCAGCACCCTTGACTGCCACCAAAAACCACACATACCAGCTAGCTTCCATCACCCCCAACATTGGGTTGCTGCTGCTTGGGACACTAACCCACCCCCCTTGCCAATCACATGGGGGAAAGGGGGAGGTTAATTTGAACGATGCTTCCAGGTCTGGAGGGCCAGCGACGTCTCTTGTGCAAGCGACCTGGGTGTGTGAACTTCATCATGCAATTCATCTGGAGAGGAAATAAAAACCATCACTCCTCGATTCTCGATCCAAGGCCCCCGCCGAGAAGCCAGAAGACTCTACTGAGGCCCGGGCTTTCGCTGATAGCTGAAGTCTACAGCCACAGTGGGTGAAGGGCAGCAGGCCTGCCTTTGACCCGGATCCACAATCCAGAGCGTTTGGTTTGTTCCTTTTTAATACAGCTGAAATAATATTTTTTAAAAAGCAACGTAGCTCACTCTCTCTTTCATTTTGCAAATGAAAACACGGCTACTGCGAGAGCTTCGCCGCTGTTTGGACATGCCGTGTCCGGGGCCCAACAACCAAACGCGACAACCCAAGTTCAGCTTGAAAAGTTTTTTTTAATGGAAAGCTGCATAGAAAATACTCAAGATTTTTTTTGGGGGGGGGGGGGGGGGGACAGGACTAATTTTATAGCTATATACATGATTAAAATGGTAACAACAAACTTCCCAGACTCAAAAAAGACAGTCAGTGGCATGCATTTAGCAACTTTAAAAAAATGTATCGCACTAACTCATGTGCATTAAAGGTGTGGGGCAGGGAAGGGGGGGGGATGTCAACTTTAATCGTTACCGGAATTCATTGGGGTGGAGACACAGACGACGACACATACAATCCAGAGGAAATACACAGGGACCACGCTTCTCGTGCTAGCACCAGCTCCCTTACAAAGTACCCAACCAAAAAGAGAAAGAAAGGTCTCCTTCCAAAATGAACGTTGGAGAGAATAAAGAAAGCACTTTCTCAATACAGTCCTTTTCTTTTAAAAGGAAAACCTCCTCCGAATTAACACCACAGTAGGAATACGAGACATTCACATCGCAGAAGCTCAGGGAATTAGTTTGCTTGCAAAACAGTTGGGCAGCATTGAGCCAAACAGGACTGGGGAGGAACTGAGATCCTGGGAAGGCGCAAGGGGAGCACTGAGGCCCCAATCCATGCCAAAGGAGAGCCACGACGGAGCAGGTCTGTGGGGTGCAGTCCATGGGGAGCCCTCTTGTGCAAGACCCCTGTAGATAGGCTGCTTATTTTAATTGGCCTTGAACAGGAGGGCTTCCTGATTGGCTGTGCCCGGTGTCAGTTGGTGGGATGGTCTGGGGTGGGGAGGGGTGCATTTGCCTTAGGGTCCAGGCAGAGACCAAAGGGCTCTTGGGCCGGTCAATGCTGCATTCTGCCGACCTTCCTGGGGAGACGTCCTGCTTGGGAGAAACAGGATCCACCCCCGGTCTCAGCCCCAGATTCCCTGAGCAACCCTACCTCTTCTTCCCTGCTTGAGAGGGAAAATGATATTTTAGGTATATTATCCTAAGCTCGTTTTTTTGCAGGGTTTCCCCCCTGTTGACTCTGCCCCTGTGACGCAGCCCCCAAATTTGCTTGGCGAACATGGGAAGAAACCACAAGGTAGCAGAAGTCCCAGAGGCCAGCAACCCCTGGCAACCGGACCCCAAATCTCCTCCTCCCGGACACACGGCAAGGAGTGAGACACAGGTTGAGTCCAAGTGGGACGGGCCAACGGGAATGAGAAGACCCATCACCTGCCACACTCGGAAGCTCAGCCAATCCCCTGCCAGTCCCAAGAAGGAACAGAGATGTCATGCCTTGTTTGGGCGTGTCCAGAGGTGGGATCCAGCAGGTTCGCACAGGTTCCCGAGAGTATTTGTGTGTGCCGAGAGGGGGTTACTCATTGGTAGTTTTGCCATGTGATTTTTGCCTTAGTTACGCCCCTCCTCTCAGCAGTAGCGCACAGAACTGGAAGCAGTCTAGCAGGAGGTGCACCGGCGTGCGTGGCAGTCTGCGCCATGCCGTCGCGTTCAGTTTCCAGCAAGGACCGTGCGGGGGTCATGACTCGTGCCCTTACCACAACCCCGCCAGAATGCCCGCCCCAGAATGCCTGGCCACGCCCCATGCCCCCTTGCCCTGCCCATTGGCGCTACGCCACAGTTTGAATCCCACCACCATGGGAACCTGTTACTAAAATGTTTGGATCCCACCACTGGGCATGTCGAGTCAGCCGGAGACAAAGCTGCCAAGTTATCCGGGACATTTTCGTTTTTAAAATGACGACGTTTGCACAGAGCATGGATTCTCAAGGAAAACTTCAGCCGCGGGGTCCATTTCCAAAGTGCCCTGCAACATCCCTTGCACGGTTTTGACAGTGGCCTTATGCAGCATCTCCCAACCCCACCACCACCACCACCACCAAGTGGATCCACACACTCCACGTTGTGGCTGAAGTTGTGGCCATATCCTGGCAGCTGGACGGTGAGAACACCTGCGAAGAAGCACAAACTCCAAAAGAGGCGGCTGCTGTTTGCCTCGGGCTCTGGGGGAAAGGAAGGCAGTAGAGGGGCAAGCGCAGAGCTACAGTTTTGGAAATGCAAACCACTCTGACTCAACAGAGAGCATTTGGAACGTGCTCTAGAAGACAGGAGGGCAGAGAGGGTTGGGAGAGGTGTTGTGTCCTGTGAGTGCCCGTCTGGTCACTGGGGTCTGGCTCTCTCCCTGCTCCCCCCGGCCGTGGGCTGAGATTTCTCTTGTCAACAGCCCACCAATCCAGCGGAGCAAAAGGCAGCCCTCCCGTGGGTTGGAAGCGCTGGTCCTTCCAGAGTTGCCTTTCTCCTGAGGCGAGGGGGGTGCTGGATCGGCCGGCCCTGCAGAGGAGAGCCCCCTGGGCCGGGTCAGGGATGAAGCAGCTCCCCACCGGCCTGCATGAACACGTGGGTTTCTGGGTGCACAGGTGAATTCTGAGCCAGGTTGCGATGGTAGGGTCTAAAAAATTCTCTTTACAATTCCTGAGCGCACGTCCGCATGAATGAAGGAGTCCCGAGGGTCACGTGGCTGCCCGGGACTCCTCGCCTTCCTTCTTACGAGTTCTTTTGAGGGATCTTTATCGTCACCGTCTTCACTTCGGAATATTCCAGCAGTCCGCACTCGCCCCTGGAGAGCAAGCAGAGCACGGGTGAAATTGGGGCCCTCCTCACTGGCCGAGCACAGAACGGCTTCCGGAGCCAGGAGGAGGAGGAGGAGGAGGAGGAGGAGGAGGAGGGGGGGAGGAGGAGGAGGAGGAGGAGGAGGAGGAGGAGGAGGAGGAGGAGAAGAAGAAGAAGAAGAAGAGTTTGGATTGATATCCCCCCTTTCTCTCCTGCAGGAGGCTCTCAAAGGGGCTGACAATCTTGCCCTTCCCCTCACAACAAACACCCTGTGAGGTGGGTGGGGCTGAGAGGAAACTCCCAAGAAGCTGTGACTAGCCCAGGTCACCCAGCTGGCGTGTGTGGGGGAGTGCACAGGCTAATCTGAATTCCCCAGATGAGCCTCCACAGCTCAGAAGCTGACAGAGCAGGAATCAAACCCAGTTCCTCCAGATTAGATCCACGAGCTCTTGACCTCCTACGCCCCTGCTGCTCCACAGGCAGTTGGCTGCGAGGGCGGAGAGACAAGGGCAAATGGCAGATCGGAGGAGGTTCCTCGTAGGACAGCCAGAGCTGGCGATGACTGCAGACCACCAAGAATGTCTCAGCGCATACACCCCCATGGAGATTCGCTAACAGGGGTGCTTTGAAGGGGTCCCCCACCTGGTGCATGTCATTGAGACTGCTGCCTTTCTAAGCGTTGTGGGAAGGGGAAAGCCCGGCTTCACTTCTTATTCCCTGCAGAATCTAGATGAAGCGAAAGCCCACTCCACTTGGGGGGCCAGGTGTACACCGCCAGCTGGAGAACAGCAGCTCCAGCCCTACACACCTTTCATCTGGCTGGTGTGTTCTTTCAGCCTAGCCTCTCCTGCCCATGCAAACCTCGTGTGTTTCTCAGCTCCCAACCCACCAGCCTGCATTCAAGCAACAGCACCCTGCTTACATTTCTCTCCCGTTGCCAGACATCTTGAACCCGCCGAAAGGACTCTGGGCATTTAAGGCATTGTAGCAATTGATCCTGTCGGAGAAAAAGAGAGAGCAGCGGTCCCACTCGCCGTGGCTGTGAGCAACTTGCCCCCTCCCCAATTCACACGCAGCATCGAGTTCCCCCCTCCACGTTACCAGGCATGGACAGGAGCATTGGTTAAAACAAGAAACAAAGGACAGGGATTGAATGTCTCCTGACATCAAGGTGTTTTACTGAGGCGTACAGGAACCTCCCTGATGGACAGAAAATCTCTTGATCCAGCCCTCTACATCCCTGCACGAAGACTGCTTTTTTGCCTTGTTTTACCAGTGAGCACAACTGTAACTGAAATCTGTGGCAAATTTCTAGCGAGCAGCATTCTGGGTGAAATTCGCTTCAACGGCACATTGCTAGCACATTGGCTGCACACCACAAACAAGACTGGGGACTCCAGTATCCTGGAAGAAATTTGAAGCATGATCCCTTCGGGGGTAGGGTGGTCTATCACATAACAACAACAACAACAATAATGGGGTGCTGTGTGGTTTCTGGGCTGTATGGCCGTGTTCTAGCAGCATTCAGTAGGCGAAACGTCAGGCGAGAATGCTGCTAGAACATGTATACAGCTAGCCACAACTAATATTCGACCGTGAAAGCCTTGAATAGAAACAACAACAGCAGCAGAAACAACAACAACAACAACAACACGAATAATAATAGTAATAGTAATACTACAAATATGTAATAATGTGTGTAATGTATGTAATAATAATAATATTACTCACGAATAATGCCTACGAATATGCAGATACTATGAATAATACGAATATCACGAATACTCATGCGATACATTACAACTTCCTAAGGCCACTCTGGGTGAGGGCTCGGTGTAATGAAGGCCAACAACCAGCTAAAGATCTGGCAGCTGTGAAATCTACAATAATAATAATAATGGAGGAGGAGGAGAATTTTGGAAACCGCCCAACGGCCACCTTACCAGACAGTCCCAGCTTGCATTGCTGCGGAGACAGTCAGGGCCTTGTTGAGAGTGGATTGGTGAGACTAGCTGACTACCAGTCCAAAGTCAGAATTGTTTGCCCTCTCGATCACTTCATCCATGGTCTTGAACCGCAGAATTTCTTGGACAGGCCCAAAGATCTGCAACAGCAATGGAAGAGGGTTCTGCCAAAGAGTTTGGAGGTCTTGTTGGTAGTGTAATCAGCACCTCATAGAAATAACTTAATTTGGGTGGGGATGGGGAAAGGCAATGGCCGCTTTTGAGTTTAGCTCCTTCATCAGAGTTCTGGTGGTCTGCCAGGGCTCACCACCAGGATTGGCCTCCCTTGCCTCAACCCGAGACCATGGGGCAGAAAGAAGACTGTGCCTCTGAGCATGTGCAGATCACATTTCCCTCACCACTGCCAATCCCCACATACCCTGTTCAAAGGTGCCCAAAGCATCAGGGGAGATTTTGTCACCAGGCAGTAATGAAGAATGTGGGGGGCAGCCTGGGGAGTTGTGGGGGAGAGGAGGGGCACCCGGAGGCACAGTGATGCTGTAAAGTGCTGTCAAGTTCCAGCCAAGTTATGGCAGCCTGCAGGGTTTTGAACAAGGAACTAACAGAGGTGGTTTGCCACTGCTTTCGGCCGCGGTGTTCCTTGGTGGTCTCCCAAGCTAGCACTAACCACGCGTGCCCTGTTTAGCTTTCAAGATCTGAGGAGATGGGGTTGCGAACCTATGGCGCTCCAGATGTTCATGGACTACAATTCCCATCAACCCCTTGGCCATGCTGGCAGGGGCTGATGGGAATTGTAGTCCACAGTACAGGTGCCATAGGTTCGCCACCACTGGCCTAAGCCATCCAAGTCAGGACATGGCAGCCGAGGACACAAAGACACAAAGTGTGTGGATTGGGGGAGGAGACGTTTCATTTGAAATGACCCAGAAAGGAGCTACCTCTTCTTTAGCAATGCGCGTAGGTGGTCACGTTGCGGTGGGCTCGATGAAGAACCCTTTGTGGCCCAACCCTTTGCCGCCACACTCCAGCTGGGCCCCTTCGGCGATGCCGCTCTGGATCAACTCCAGGATCTTGTTGTATTGCTTCTTATCGATCTAAACACAGAGGGAAAAGGCAGAGGTGGGATCCAGCAGGTTCTCACAGGTTCCCGAGAGTAGGGGACTAATTATTTGTGTGTGCCCAGAGGGGGTGACTAATGGGTGAATTTGCCACGTGATTTTGGCCTTAGTTACGCCCTCCCTCCTCTCAGCAATTGTACTGGGAACTGGAAGCAGTCTAGCAGGAGGTGCACCGGCGTGCGTGGCAGTCTGTGCCTGCATGCATTCGTTTCCTGTTCAAGGACTGGTGCAGTGGCTGCGTCCTTGCTACAGCTCCATAGCTATACTTAGCCCCGGAATGCCCGGCCATGCCCCCGTCGTGCCCCGCCCAGCCCCATTGGCTACGCCACAGTTTGAATCCCACCACCATGGGAACCTGTTACTAAAATTTTTGGATCCCACCACTGGGAAAAGGGGGGGCTTCAGATGCCCAGCAGAACTCAGCTCCACTGATAAAGCTCCAAAGAAATCCCTGGGTGAGGCTCTCCGTTGGCTTTTGGCATCCCAAGACTTTGCCCCTGGCCCTACATAGTTCCTCCTGGGACCCATGGAAACATTCACTGAATGGAAACCCTCCCCTGCCCCACACACAGGTGAAGAAGATTTGGGCCACTGCCTGCCACAAAGGGTACCTTGTCAGGTGAGCAGCCATGAAGAAGAAGAAGGAGAAGAAGAAGAAGAAGAAGAAGAAGGAGAAGGAGAAGGAGAAGAAGAAGAAGAAGGAGAAGAAGAAGCAGAAGGAGAAGAAGAAGAAGAGGAGGAGGAGGAGGAGGAGGAGGAAGAAGAAGAGGAAGAAGAAGGAGAAGAAGAGGAGGAGTTTGGATTTATATCCCCCCTTTCTCTCCTGCAGGAGACTCAAAGGGGCTGACAATCTCCTTGCCCTTCCCCCCTCACAACAAACACCCTGTGAGGTGGGTGGGGCTGAGAGAGCTCCGAGAAGCTGTGACTAGCCCAAGGTCACCCAGCTGGTGTGTGTTGGGAGTGTACAGGCTAATCTGAATTCCCCAGATGAGCCTCCACAACTCAGGCAGCAGAGCTGGGAATCAAACCCGGTTCCTCCAGATTAGAGTACACTTGCTCTTAACCTCCTACGCCACTGCTGCTCCTTTCCGGCTGCCAGCAATCGTCCACACGAACACAACCAGAGTGGCTTTCTACTGAATCAGGGCCTTCAAGATCGGTATTGTCCCGGGGGTCCGGCAGAAAAGGGTCTTTCCGCATCATCCGCCGGCTGGTTCTTTCAACCCGAAATGCAGAGGATTGAACACGGGGCTTTCTGGGTGCGGCAGCGGACGACCAAGTCGCCTCCCGGGAAGTGGAAGCGTTTGCCCTCCCCGGCTCTCCTCGTACCTGCGGCCCTTGCTCCGTGGCTGGGTCAAAAGGGCTCCCGACGGCTCTCCTCTTGGCCCGCTCGACGCTCCTCCGGACAAACTCCTCGTAGATGGACTCTTCCACGTAGATCCGTGAGCCGGCGGTGCAGCACTGCCCCTGGTTGAAGAACACCCCCTGGTGGGCCTGCTCCACGGCGTAGTCCACTGCAAAACCAGAAAGCCACACGCTGAATTGCCTGCCCGACATCTGCTGCGCTTGTGCGTCGGTTCCGCAAGCAAACGACGCTGCACAACTTCAAAGCGGAAAGCACTGGGCGGCTGTGTGTACGTGTGAGGCAAAGGGGGCTCCGACATCAAAACATCCCCACACATGGGCTGAGCGGACCCTGCCGGGGCCGAGGATGATTCATGCCTTTTACGTCGGGATTCCTGGACGAACGGGGCCAAGATCAAACGGGCCTCGAGGCCTGGGGAGAGCCCAAAGATGCACAGCAGGAGGTGAGTCGCATTTGAACCAACCGTTGAGTAATTAATACTCGGCTCAGACTTTGCGGGGTGGTAAAACCACAGGCCCAGCCCTGCTCGGTGGAACTACAAACAGAGGAGCCGAGAATTCCCCTCCCGTGTCCGAATATCAGAGAGAAAAGTCCTGCGTCAGACATACAGATGGGAAACCGACGGCTACGTCCCCCAGGGTGAAGCCGGAAGCCGGCAGGAATGGCCCTTCGCTTCTCCATCTTCCTTTTGTGGATGTTATGTGAGCAGTCTGAGCCTCTCTAATGGACTGCTCACACACGGAGGCTTGTGGGGGCTTCTTCGGGGCTCACCCACACTTCAGGAAGTAAAGTAAAGGGACTATGACAGTGGTGGCGAACCTATGGCACGGGTGCCAGGGGTGGCCCTCAGAGCCCTCTCTGTGAGCACATGCAAACAGAGCCCCCCCCCCCCACACACACATCTAGGCTGGCCTGGGCCACTGGACTCAATTATTAGCATTAAACCTAAGACCTAGTTTTGGGGAAGCAGTGTAGGTAACCCTGTTAAGCACTGTTAAACCCCACTGATTTTCATGCGAAGAACTAAAGCGCGATCCTTTACCTGGGTTGCTGGCAATGGGGCTTGCTTCTGAGTAAACCCTCCTAGGGTCGTGATTCACCCGTTGGAAGAGTTGCACGGTTGCTTCAAAGCAAAGCCACCGACTACCACCAAGCTTACTCCCGAGTAGCGAACAGAGCCAACCAATTTTTTTCTAAAAAGTGCCGTGTGGTTTGGGGTTGCAATTTGGGCACTTGGTCTCAAAAAGGTTCGCCATCACTGGACTATGACAAACAGGGATCGGGGAGCACAGACTTCTCCAAGAGTCCAGATGGCTGCAACTCCTCGCGGACGGATCTCGGAGCTGTTGCCGTGTTGTGTGTGAGATGGGCCCTGGCAGCCGAAAGGGGCAACCTCGGAGCAGCCTTGCAAAGCCACCCAAACAGAGCCCCAACAGAGCCAAAAGGCCAGTGGTGGGATCCAGCCTATTCGCACCAGTTCGGTAGAACCGGCAGCTAATTTTCTGTCTAGTTCAGAGAACCGGTTGTACTTCCACCACTACCGTGTTTCCCCGAATGTAAGACAGTGTCTTATATTAATTTTTGCTCCCAAAGATGCGCTATGTCTTATTTTCAGGGGATGTCTTATTTTTCTGTGTTCTGTTCGTCAGGCATGCTTCCAAACCAAAACTTTGCTACGTCTTACTTTCGGGGGATGCCTTATATTTCGCACTTCAGCGAAACCTCTACTACCTCTTATTTTCAGGGGATGTCTATATTCGAGGAAACAGGGTAGAAGTTCAGAACCGGTTGTTAAATTATTTGAATCCCACCACTGCAGAAGACCACTTGGCCCCACTCACGCCACACCAAACCCAGGCCTGCGCTGGATCACAAACGGCCTCAGTTACCCTGACAGACAGTCATTCCCAGGACAGAGACGGGGGCAAGCCCCCAGTGATTCTACGGCACCCTTGGTGGCTTTTGACCTCTTTGTCCAGCATCTGGAGAGGCTGGCTGGGGTGAGAGGGGTGGAAACCAGGGAGCAGCAGTGGCGTAGGAAGTTAAGAGCTCGTGTATCTAATCTGGAGGAACCGGGTTTGATTCCCAGCTCTGCCGCCTGAGCTGTGGAGGCTTATCTGGGGAATTCAGATTAGCCTGTGCACTCCCACACACGCCAGCTGGGTGACCTTGGGCTAGTCACAGCTTCTCGGAGCTCTCCCAGCCCCACCTACCTCACAGGGTGTTTGTTGTGAGGGGGGAAGGGCAAGGAGATTGTCAGCCCCTTTGAGTCTCCTACAGGAGAGAAAGGGGGGATGTAAACCCAAACTCTTCTTGTTGTTGTTGTTCTTTTGCATTTCTGCTCGGATTTGACCGCCTGATTCCACAATCTGGAATCAGAACAAAGACACATGGGGGCGGGGGGGGGGGGGGGGAGCGGAAACAGCTCAGTGGTCAAGTCACACACACCCCCTTCTATCCCTGGCATCTCCAGTCCCAGGGGTATGGAAGGACTTTCCTCTCCATGAGACGATGGAGAACCCCTCCCAGGGCAAGTGAGAACGCCTGGGCCGACAGAAGGCAGCCCCGCAGATTCCAGAGAAATTCTTCCATGGAAAGAGGCAGGGACAAGTAGTCAGCTAAACCTGCCTGCAGCCCCCGGAGATCCCCGCATGGCCCTCGGGAAACCCCAGAGAAAGACAGGAAATCCCTTGCGGAAGCGCAGAAGCCAAAGAGGCTTCCTTTGCGCACCGGAACCAAGTCCTAACTTGCAAGCCGTTCCCGGAGTCACCCTTCCCCTGGGCCAATGAGTTATCCCACGCAGCTGAGGTCTGGATCCACCCCTTTTGTGCAACAAGAAGCCAAACATTTGGGGAACTCAGGGAGGGAGGTGTTAACAAAGAGAGGATGGCGGGAGCACCATGATAAGAACATAAGAACATAAGAACAAGCCAGCTGGATCAGACCAGAGTCCATCTAGTCCAGCACTCTGCTACTCGCAGTGGCCCACCAGGTGCCTTTGGGAGCTCACATGTAGGATGTGAACGCAATGGCCTTCTGCTGCTGTTGCTCCCGAGCACCTGGTCTGCTAAGGCATTTGCAATCTCAGATCAAGGAGGGTCAAGATTGGTAGCCATAGATTGACTTCTCCTCCATCAATCTGTCCAAGCCCCTTTTAAAGCTATCCAGGTGAGCGGCCATCACCACCTTCTGTGGCAGCATATTCCAAACACCAATCACACGTTGCGTTGCGTGAAGAAGTGTTTCCTTTGATTAGTCCTAATTCTTCCCCCCAGCATTTTCAATGGATGCCCCCTGGTTCTAGTATGGTGAGAAAGAGAGAAACATTTCTCTCTGTCAACATTTTCTACCCCGTGCATAATTTTATAGACTTCAATCATATCCCCCCTCAGCCGTCTCCTCTCCAAACTAAAGAGTCCCAAACGCTGCAGCCTCTCCTCATAGGGAAGGTGCTCCAGTCCTTCAATCATCCTCGTTGCCCTTCTCTGCACTTTTTCTATCTCTCTGCACTTTTTCTATCTCCTGATAGCAGACCGTTCTGAACATCTGGAAAAGCGGAGCAGCGCTTGCTGCCCGTGGGCTCCCAGTGCCCAAAAGGGTTGAAGCTGCTGCAGAGTCTGAGGTATGTACGTCGGATTCCCTGAATGCTCAGACATGCGTTGCAATCCTCTATTATCCTCAGCAGCCTCTGAGATGCCACCGCTTATTGGGAATGTTTGCAACAGGGGCCTGAGTGTCAGGAAGAAAAGATGCTTTGTAAAGCAAGCACGGCTCATGCACGGAAGGCCAGGGGGCTGCCACGGCCGAACTTACGGTCTGCGTCGGCAAAGATGATGTTGGGGCTCTTCCCCCCCAGCTCCAGAGTCACCCTCTTCAAGTTGCTCCTTCCTGCTGCTTCTTGGATCAGCTTCCCAACCTGCAAGGGAAAGGAGAGGCCGTTTCCACACACGACGCCAAGCCCAGAGGGTTCTCGAGAGCAGCCCTAGCCCTCTCCTCCCCAACTCCAGCGCTTTCCCCGAATTCTGTGATGCAAAGTGCAGCATCCTCAGCAACCCCCCCCCCCCCGGCCCCTGTTCACAAGACCCTCTGAGTGACAACCAGAGGTGGGATCCAGCAGGTTCTCACCGGTTCCTGAGAGTGGGTTACTAATTATTTGTGTGTGCCGAGAGGGGGTTACTAATGGGTGATTTTGCCACATGATTTTTGCCTTCGTTACGCCCCTCCTCTCAGCAGTAGCACGCAGAACTGGAAGCAGTCTAGCAGGAGGTGCACCGGCGTGCGTGGCAGCCTGCGCGCGTTCGTTTCCTGCCCAAGGACCGGTGCAGCGGCTGCGTCCTTGCCACAGCCCCGCCCTGGAATGCCCCGCCCCCGTAATGCCCGGCCACGCCCCCGTCATGCCCCGCCCAGCCCCACTGGTGCTACGCCACAGTTTGAATCCCACCACCATGGGAACCTGTTACTAAAATTCTTGGATCCCACCACTGGTGACAGCTAAGGGGGGGGGGAGGCAAAGGCTGCTGTTGCTTGCCCCCCCTCCCACCGAGGGTAGACACGCAGCTGCCCACATTCCCCCAGTTAATCTGCCCTTAAAAAACCAGAAATTTTGCTACTTTTTCCAAGAGCATGGCCTCTGTGTTATTTAACAAAAGCTCCACAACAGAGTTGTCAGAGTCTCCTTCAGGTTTGTCTAAGACCCGCCCAGGAGAGAAGTTCCTAATACCCACATATCTCGAACCGTCAAGTATAATGTGAGCAAGAGTCTCCACTTGGTTTTTACAGTGTGGACAGACCCGATCCTGGAGAGGGATAGATAGGTAGCGACCCTTTGTAATGGCCGATGGGAAAGCATTGCATCTGGCCCTTGTAATAATCCATCTCTGTTGGGGTTCAGTTAATAGTTCAAGATATTTGGCTACGTGCCCCTGTTCTGGTACTATTCCGACAGAAAGGGATGAGCATGATTTATTTGCTTGCCCCAACAAGATATGGTATTCCTGTCCTAGAAGTCTGCTTTTTAAGGTTTGCAGAATCTCTCTGGGTGACAGCATACAGAGATCTTCAAGTATTAAACCTAGAGAGTAGATTTTTGATTTAAGAAGTTGATACCATTCCGAGGCAAATAGGTCTGGGCGCACAATATATGTTAAACTGCGCTCATCATTAAACTGTGCTGAGGGATCCACGGGGCTCAGAAGTGCTCCGGCCACAAGCCCCAGGCAGGGCTCTCTGCCCCTTTCCCAGTTCCCAGAGCCTTTGCCTGGGTGGGGGTGGGCGTGGGTGTGGGGCATACTGGTCTATAGGTGCCCGTCGGCCTCATTGCCTCAGCACAAGACAGGATTCCAGCCCTCTGCTTTAAATTATTGCAGCCGACGTTGGGGGCCTCCTTCGTAGCTGAAAGGAAGCGGGTTAAAACATATACAAAGCTGAAAATATAAACACTCAGCCTGCAGGTATTGTGACATTCCCCAACGGTTCTGTCAAGCTCGGGCTCACGCCAGAGTCCCGCACACCTCTGGGAAGGGGGCCTGTTTGTTGTCCAAACACAGCTTGACCCCGGAGGAAAGATCACAGCACTTGTCAATCCTTACAACAGATGCCCCGCTGGGACGGCAGGGAGGGGCTGAACCGGGCTGCCTCGTCCTCCAGTGAGGTGAGCTGCAAGGGAGAAGCCGGGGCAGCTGAAAAACAGGGGCAAGCACGGCTGCTCCCCACCCCCTGCCCCACAGATCCAAGGGGCTGCCAGCTTTTCCATTTCCCAACGGGAGCTGCGTTTGGCACCTGGCCCTGCTACACCTGCCCGACCCCCGCCTCCCCTCCTTCCTGCAAACTACAGACCGCGGGGATACACCTGCCTCCTCTCACCCCTCGACGTTCTGCCTGAAGAAGAGCCCTGTTGAACTCCGAAGGCTTGCCCACTGGTGCCCAGCATCTGCCTTGCCCTCCAGGGGCTGCGGAAACAGACACCAGAGCCGGCAGCTAAGAGCTGTCACTCAGATCTCCCCAGAAGTGCGGGTGTGGGGGGTCAGAGTTCCTCCGAGAACTTGCAAGGCCAGTCCAAAACCTTGAGATGTCTTTAGGGGGGAGGGCCCCCGAGTTCTTCCCTTCCCCGGCTGACACAAGCCAGAGGGGACGGCAGGAAGGTCTGGATCTGGCACCCGGGCATCCATCACGCTGGGCGAGGAAGAAGCAGCAGCAGCAGCAGCCTCCCTCTCACAGCTGTTTGTGGCCAACATTTGCTTGGGCCTCTCCTGCCGTTTGCTTTGATGCTCCGGCCCAGCCTCCGTTTGACGAATGTTGTGCTCCAGTTTTGTTAATCTAAGCACGGAAAGAAAACAGCCGGCCCGGCCCTCCTCGTCTTGGGCGCCAGATTGCAGGGGTGGAGGGCCCGCCCCGCCAAGGCACGCCAGCACCCAGCCCCACCCTTGTCCGGGGAACCAGCTGCCTTCCTTCTGGGGTCCTTGGTTTCTCTGGGGGGCTGTTAACAGGATGCATTATATGTGGCCCGGAAGCGCCTTGGAAACCAGCAAGATTTTTGGTGGGTTATTATGATGCACGCGATTAAATAAAAAGAATGAGACCGCGGGCGGGGCTCCTGGGCCTAGTTTATATCGTCTGTTCGATGCTTGTTCTGGCTCCCACCACAACATTGTCTACCTGTGTAATTCTGCCTCTTGGCCCTGTTAACACAACACGCCTGATTCTGGTGCTTCGCTTTCAAGTTGCCGTAACGAGGGTCCTACCACTTCATTTATCAGGCATCTTATTCTGCTAATCCAGGGGTCTGCAACCTGCGGCTCTCCAGATGTTCAGGGACTACAATTCCCATCAGCCCCTGCCAGCATGGCATGCTGACAGGAGCTGATGGGAATTGTAGTCCATGAACATCTGGAGAGCCGCAGGTTGCAGACCCCTGTGCTAATCGTACCGACTTATATCTGCCTTGAATCCAGAGGTGGGATCCAGCCGGTTCTCACCGGTTCCCAAGAGTAGGTTACTAATTATTTTGTGTGTGCCGAGAGGGGGTTACTAATGGGTGATTTGGCCACGTGATTTTTGCCTTAGTTACGCCCCTCCTCTCAGCAGTAGCGCACAGGACTTGAAGCAGTCTAATAGGAGGTGCACCGGCGTGCGTGGCAGCCTGCGCCTGCGTGCATTCGTTTCCCACCCAAGGACGGGCCACAGCCCCACCCAGGAACGCCCTGCCCCAGGAATGCCCAGCCACACCCCCGTCGTGCCCCGCCCATCCCCATTGGCGCTACGCCACAGTTTGAATCCCACCACCATGGGAACCTGTTACTAAAATTTTTGGATCCCACCACTGCTTGAATCTTAGTGAGAAAAGGTAAGTGCATGCAATACATTGACTCAGTCGGGACTAATAGCCCCTGAGAATTTGTCCCACGGTCACCCAGAGCTGGTGACTCACAAACTCAAGGAGACCACGGGGTCCTTCCTTTCTGCACCACGCCAGACTCGGAGGGTTGGAGGAATCAGAGCTTCCAGCTGGCACTGCTTGTAAACTCTGCTTCTTCGACACATACAAATTGGGCCTGGGTTGACCTGAGAGGAGCTGGTGTTGGTCAAAATCTGCTCTGGTGCTCAGTTTGTTTGCTGGGGTCTGGCTTGCTCTCCCCAGGGCTGCCCCCCCCCCAATATAAAAGCAAGGCTCTTTGATCCTTCAGGCTGACTCTAGCAACGTCTCTCCCAACCCGTGAATATGTTGTGGGCTTGTCTTGGGACCTGAAGGACAGCTGGAAATCCAGGCACCAGGACACGGGGAAAGGTCTGGGCAACCAAGACAGGCCAAAACACGCCAGCCCAATTCCACGCTGGTCTCCTTGAAGCCTGCAAACAATACTGAGGCAGCCAAACTGGGCAGTCTTCTGGGGCACACAGCTGACCTCACCAGGCTGTTTTGGAAGTGTGACTCTGCCGAGTTGCTGCTACAAGGAATTCCACGGCACAGGAAATCAAAACCAGTACGGAACAGTTTGCACTCGCGTTGCACTAAAACATCCCAGCTGTTCCCACTTTTTGGCTCTTGCGGAATTGGCCTCTTTTTTTTTTTCATCTCCGCAACGCTTTTCACTTCCTATTAGCAAGGCTCTTAAAGGCAGGTACTGAGTCAGGGCGAAATCCACAGCGTTTGAATTTAAATGCCTACTAAAACAAAAGCCCTCTGGAATGAGGCTCAATGTTTATTTTGGCTGCGAGAGACAATTCCAAAACCGAGGCCGTCCGTCCCGCGTCTTCCCTTCCTGTCCAAAACAGCCTCTTGCAAGAGAACATGAGAGAGCCATAGAGCAATTCACAGGGTCACCTACCTTCTCACAATACTAGAACCAGGGGGCATTCATTGAAAATGCTGGGGGGACGAATTAAGACTAATAAAAGGAAACACTTCTTCACACAACGTGTGATCGGTGTTTGGAATATGCTGCCACAGGAGGTGGTGATGGCCACTAACCTGGATAGCTTTAAAAGGGGCTTGGGCAGATTGATGGAGGAGAAGTCGATCTCTGGCTACCAATCTTGATCCTCCTTAATCTGAGATTGCAAATGCCTTAACAGACCAGGTGCTCAGGAGCAGCAGCAGCAGCAGCAGCAGCAGGCCCTTGCTTTCACTTCCTACATGTGAGCTCCCAATGGCACCTGGTGGGCCACTGCAAGTAGCAGAGTGCTGGACTAGATGGACTCTGGTCTGATCCAGCAGGCTCTTTCTTATGTTCTTAGGTTCTTACCTGCCCCCCGCCCCGGCACTCACTCAGGGGGGCAATGGGATGATGCCACCTGGGCACCCATTTCCATCTCTGGCACCTGTGCTCCCAAGTAAAACATTGTCTTGATCTTACAGGCCAAAGCTTTTGTTTTGAACGCCAGCTTACCTCTGTGGATCCGGTGAACGCAATCTTGTCTATGCCCGAGTGAGAAGCAATCGCAGCGCCTGCAGTCGGCCCAAACCCCGGCAAAATGTTGACCACGCCCGGTGGGAACCCAGCCTGTCACAACAACAAAGTGAGGGGGAGGTAGGGCCACTTGGTGAGCAGGGACCGCACTGCAAGACACGGCCACTCCTGGGCTGCCCCCCCACCCCGCCAGGCTTACCTCCTTGATGAGGGCGCCCATGTAGAGCGCCGTGAGCGGCGTCTGTTCCGCCGGCTTGATGACCACGGTGTTGCCGCAGCAGAGAGCCGGGGCGATCTTCCAGGCGAACATCAGGAGCGGGAAGTTCCACTGCGGGAGAGAGGCTGAGGGTACCACGTGCAGAGCGCTGCGCTGCCCACCCTCAAAAAGCGGGCTTGTTTTGGGGAGGAGAGAAGCTTGCCCACCCTCCGAGGAAGGGCTCAGCCCCGGGACTCCCCACTCCCAGCCCAGCCCACCCTTTGCTGGAGGAGACCTACTCATTAACCACGGAGTCCTGAAACACTGGACCTCCTGGTAGACAGGACAGGAAGCGGAAGGAACGGACGCTCACCTCAAGGGACAGGAACCCCCCAGGCAGAGGTGGGATCCAGCAGGTTCTCACAGGTTCCCGAGAGCAGGTTACTAATTATTTGTGTGTGCCGAGAGGGGGTTACTAATTGGTGATTTTGCCACGTAATTTTTGCCTTAGTTACGCCCCCTCCGCTCAGCAGTAGTGCGCAGGGGGCCAGAACTTGAAGCGGTCTAGCAGGAGGTGCACTGGCGGGCGTGGCAGCCATAACGCCTGCGTGCATTCGTTTCCCGCCCAAGGACCGGCGCAGCGGCTGCGTCCTTGCCACAGCCTTGCCCCCGGAATGCCCGGCCACGCCCCCGTTGTGCCCCGCCCAGCCCCATTGGCGCTACGCCACAGTTTGAATCCCACCACCATGGGAACCTGTTACTAAAATTTTTGGATCCCACCACTGCCCCCAGGTACTTCCTACAGGGCTCTGACTGTCCACATGGGACAGCCTGGAAGCGCAGTTTTAAAAAATCACCAAAGACCGGTTCTTAAAGAGGGATAGCCGGACAGTGGGGGGGACGCCCCGTCCTGTTGCACCCAACCCCTTCTCCGTACTTGCACAAAGAAGGATGTCGCCAGGGAGGTTTCTGCCTGCCTGCCTTCCTTCCTCTCTGACTGGAGGGAGTCTTGCCTGGCACCAGGTGTTGACACAACAGAGGGACACTGAGAGAGTTGTTGGGGACAGAGTCAGATCTCCCAGTCTGTGGCACAGAAAGCTCTTCCCTGTTTGCCCCCCCTCCCCCCGGTCCCGAGGCCCTACAAGGGAGGCGCCAGGGACTGAGCTGAGGTTTCCCTTGGGTGGGCTAAACAAGCAGCTTTTTGCTGAGCCATGGTGGCCCAGGTTGGCCACCAAACTAGTGGCAGGACCACCGAGCTTGGCTGAATCAGTTGGCAGGTTGGACACTTGGCCAAGGTTGTCTCTGGCTGCCCTAAAGCTTGCAGGACTGTCAGGTAGAGTTCTCTCGGTAAAGGGGTTCCACAAGATCACTAGCCTACGGAAGCCCTTCGGTTTGTCTCAGTTTTCGGGTGCAGCAAAGCGTGTACTTTGATGTTCATCCAAGAGTGCTCCCAAGTCTTCACACCAGAAGACTTTGGATTTAGAGTTTGGATTTCTATCCCCCCTTTCTCTCCTGCAGGAGACTCAAAGGGGCTGACAATCTCCTTGCCCTTCCCCCTCACAACAAACACCTTGTGAGGTAGGTGGGGCTGAGAGAGCTCCGAGAAGCTGTGACTAGCCCAAGGTCACCCAGCTGGCGTGTGTGGGAGTGCACAGGCTAATCTGAATTCCCCAGACAAGCCTCCACAGCTCAGGTGGCAGAGCTGGGAATCAAACCCGGTTCCTCCAGATTAGATACACAAGCTCTTAACCTCCTACGCCACTGCTGCTCCTGGACTTCTGGAATGGACCCACTGGAAGGCAGGCAGGCAGGCTGTGTGTGTGGTTGGGGGGGGGGGGTGTCACAGGAAATGCCTTCTAGTCCCCGGACTGCTTCATCATTCTCCTTCGGGGATGTTTATGTGCCAGAAGACAGGAGAGAGCGTTCTGGCCCTCCCGTCCCATCTCTAAGCTGTGAGCCTGGAGGTGGCCCTGTTGGGATAACAGCCGCTGACAGCATCGACACGTCTCTCCCAAAAGTCCTAAAACTTTTATTTCCTTTACACTTGGCCTTTCTCCCCAGTGGGAACCCAGAACGGCTTCGATGGCTCTCTTCTCCTCTTCTGCACTCCTTACAGACTGTACTCCTTACAGACGTACTGCCGTTTGAATTGGGAGTGGCTGCCCCAAAGTCACCCCGTGACCTTCCATGGCGGAGCAGGGGTTCAAACCTGGGCAGTGGCGTAGGAGGTTAAGGGCTCGTGTATCTAATCTGGAGGAACCGGGTTTGATTCCCAGCTCTGCCGCCTGAGCTGTGGAGGCTTATCTGGGGAATTCAGATTAGCCTGCGCACTCCCACACACGCCAGCTGGCTGACCTTGGGCTAGTCACAGCTTCTTCTCGGAGCTCTCTCAGCCCCACCCACCTCACAGGGTGCTTGTTGTGAGGGGGGAAGGGCAAGGAGATTGTCAGCCCCTTTGGGTCTCCTTACAGGAGAGAAAGAGGGGATATAAATCCAAACTCTTCTTCTTCTCCCAAGATCCCAGTTTTGCCTTCTGGCCACTGCACCGTGCTGGCTCACGTGCCAAGGCAGACTGGGACACTAAGAAGGACCATCTCCTGTGGAGGCAGAAGTTGGGTGCAAGGAGAGCCACTTACCGGGATGATCTGTCCACACACCCCGACTGGCTCGTGTCTGGTGAAGGTGAAATAGTCCCCATCTGGAAGAGAAAATTGGAACCCTGCTTACTCTCAAAGGCACTTGTGGGGGGGACGGGGGGACGGGGGTTAGGGGTTGGGAAAGAAACTCTTCCTCCAGCTGCCCGGGCCCTGCGGGATCTTGGTGATTTCCACAGGGCCTGTAAGACTGAATTGTTCCACCGGGCCTTTGGAGTGACCAGCCGCTGACTGCAATGCCCCCTTTTATTTTCCATACATCTGGGGTCCCTTTAACATCAATGGGACCCACTGTTCCCCGCTCCTTGGGAGGGTTTTCATAAGGGTTTTATCGCTGGACGATGCTTTATTGTATTGACTGCTGTATTTTAATAGGTTTTTTTTAATTTTTTTTATAGTTAATGGAGCCTGTGTTGTTTATTATAGTCTGTATTTGTTGTTTGCTCCATCAGTTGTGGTTGTGTTTTGTTGTGAAGTTATGTTGTGCACCGCCCAGAGCCCTCCGGGGGTAGGGCGGTATATAAAACTCAATAACAGACAGACAGACAGACAGACAGACAGACAGACAGACAGACAGACAGACAGACAGACAGACAGACAGACAGACAGACAATAGAAGATAGATAGATGAAAGATGATAGATAGAGGATAATGGATAGATGGATAGAGGATAGATGGAGAGATAGATAGAGGATAATGGATAGATGCATAGATAGAGGATAGATGGATAGATAGAGAATAGAGGGATAGAGGGAGGGATGGAGGGATAGAGGAGAGAGGGATAGAGGAGAGAGGGATAGATGGAGGATAGAGGATAGAGAGGGAGAGAGGGATGGATGGATGGATGGATGGAGGGATAGAAGGATAGAGGGATGGATGGATAGATGGATAGATAGAGGATAGCTAGAGGGATGGATGGATGGATGGATGGATGGATGGATGGATGGATGGATGGATGGATGGATGGATGGATGGATGGATGGATGGATGGATGGATGGATGGATGGATGGATGGATGGATGGATGGATGGATGGATGGATAGATAGAGGATAGATGGATAGATAGAGAATAGATAGAGGGATAGAGTGAGGGATGGATGGATAGATAGATAGATAGATAGGGGGATAGAGGGAGGGATGGAGGGATGGAGGGATAGAGAGATAGATGGATAGAGGATAGAGGATAGATGGATAGATAGAGAATAGAGGGATAGAGGGAGGGATGCGGTTATAGAGGGATAGAGGAGAGAGGGATAGATGGATAGATAGAGGATAGAGAGGGAGAGAGGGAGAGAGAGAGGGAGAGAGATAGGGAGGGAGAGAGGGATGGATGGATGGATGGATGGATGGATAGATGGATAGATGGATGGATGGATGGATAGATGGATGGATGGATAGATGGATAGATAGATAGATAGATAGATAGATAGATAGATAGATAGATAGATAGATAGATAGATAGATATAGATAGATAGATAGATAGATAGATAGATAGATAAGATAGATAGATAGAATAGATAGATAGAATAGATAGATAGATAGATAGATAAGATAGATGAGAGAGGGAGAGATGGAGAGGGGAGAGGAGGGAGGAGGAGAGGAAGAGGCAGAGAGAGAGGGAGGAGGGAGGAGAGGAGATGGAGAGAATGGAAGGGACGGATGGATGGAGGATAGAGGGATAGAGATACAGGAGGGATGGATGGATAGAGGAGAGATAGAGGAGAGATAGAGGAGAGAGGGAGAGAGGGAGGGATGGAGGGATAGAGGAGAGAGGGATAGAGGATAGATGGATAGATAGAGGATAGAGAGGGAGAGAGGGAGGGATAGAGAGGGATAGCGGAGAGAGGGATAGAGGAGAGATGGATAGATGGATAGATGGATAGAGAGGGGGGGAGGCCTCCCAAAGTGCTCATGCTAAGACTCCCTGCTAGAGTTCCCCTTTTGCTCTGTCCAGGGCGCCCTTCTCAGCCAAGGACCAGAAGGCGTCTTCCCTGCTTCCAGTCTTGTGGGACTTCACCCCTACCCCCACCCCATGCTTCTCCATGAACCACTGTTCTAGGCATGCCTGGAAGTTGTAATACATGCAGAGACACCCTGGGCAGACTCCTCTTGTGCAGAAGGGGATAGCTCTGCCGAACCCCTCTGCACTAAGAGTCACGGAGGCACCCATTCCCCTCTCACGCAATAAAAGATCAGGAGGAGGAGGAGGAGGAGGAGGCCAGCTCAGGGCAGCAGTGGCCGTGCAGAGACCACAGGCAGCCCCCTCGGACAGCTGATCCTCCCTTTGCCCATAATCCTTCTTGCACCCAGAGCTGGGGCAAGGACCCCGATTGAACTTGCAGCAGCCAGGCCAGACCAGGAGAGGAAACCACAGAGAGAGGCCGACGGTCTCACAGAACTTTGTAATTTCTCACTTCACACCCAGCAGATGTCTTGTGGCTTCAGGGGACTCCCTTTGGGGAACAGCTAGACATTCTGCAAGTCGGCAACTGTACAAATTGCATCACTTCTGGGGAGTTTCCCCACACTGGTTCCCTCCCTTGGACCGGAGAGATGCCTTCTCTGGCGTGTTGGAAAGATGGCTGCCCTTTCTCCTAGGATATTTTTGGGTGAGGGGCTATGATCAGGCTCGTACCCGGAGGGCTTCTCAGAAGATCCTGCCCCTCCTGGGTAGGTTGTGGCTTCCCCTCCGAGGGCAGGTAGCATTCCCAGCCCCCTCCCCCCTGCACCAGGCCTGTCCTGCCCTCTATGGCTACCAATCTTGATCCTCCTTGATCTGAGATTGCAAAGGCCTTAGCAGACCAGGTGCTCAGGAGCAGCAGCAGCAGAAGGCTTTCACCTCCTGCAGGTGAGCTCCCAAAGGCACCTGGTGGGCCACTGCGAGTAGCAGAGAGCTGGACTAGATGGACTCTGGTCTGATCCAGCAGGCTAGTTCTTATGTTCTTATGTTCTTATTTGCAGCCAACATGAGAAACCCATCCAAGTCTCGTCAAGGCTGCCTCTTGCTGACCCCAGTGAGAGCAGGAGGCGTGCAGGTGGCCTTGTACTCAAGGCGGGTTAGGATCTGTGCTTGGTTCCCCCTCTCCCCATCACTACCGGTGCTACAGGAGTGGGGGGCCCCACGGGCTTTTCTCACCAGGTGAGATACCCTCCACTGTGGATTGGGTGGGTGGGTTGAGTGGGGGTCAGCCTGCTGACCTGGCTACCTTCGTTATTCACTCGTTTAATTTGCCAGCCTCTTTTCTCCCTGAGATTCCAGGCAAATTTCACCAGAGGTGGTTGATGGATAGGTGCCCTGCTTCGTGCCTGATGAGCCCCGTTCCCAAGTCCAGAGAGTGGTGAATAGTTGCAGCCGGCTGGCAGGCCAGGGGCGTAATGAGGCAGCCCTGGGCAAACTGTAGCCCTGGGCAAAACCTGAGTTGGATGCCCCCCCACCCCCCCCATGGGCAGCCACTCCACCACAACCAATTTTTTCTTTGCACCAGGACATTGGTGCCTGCAGGGGGTGCATTTTTAGACATATCAGCACCAAAATTTCAGCATATCATCAGGGGACTGTCCTTATGCTACTCCCCCAAGTTTGGTGAGGTTTGGTTCA
Organism: Sphaerodactylus townsendi; assembly: GCF_021028975.2. Taxonomy (NCBI): domain Eukaryota; kingdom Metazoa; phylum Chordata; class Lepidosauria; order Squamata; family Sphaerodactylidae; genus Sphaerodactylus; species Sphaerodactylus townsendi. The sequence continues at coordinate 7,245,407 of NC_059441.1, forward strand.
AGGAGTCCAAAGTTATGGGCTCCCCAAAGTGCCCATCCCCCCATTGTTCAATGGGAGCTAATAGGAGATAGGGCACTACAGTTTGAGGGTCCTGCTTTGGCCCCCCAGACAAACTGCACCAGGCAGGGGGGGGGCATCATTAGGGCAGTCTCACAGTGAACCTGAGTTTTGAGACTGTGCAGCTTCAGAAATGTGCCCCACAGCCTACAACCCCATTTAGAGCAATGCAAGAAAACTCAATGCAAAACAAAGATTCTTGGGCAAATTCAGGATGTTCCTGAAGGGGTGCATTTTGGATATCAACACCAAATATCAGGGTATCATCTGAAACTATCTAATGGGATCCCCAAAGTTTGGTGGCCAGTTTGGTTTAGAGGTCCAAAGTTATGGACCCTCAAGTAGAATTTACCCCATCTCACATTCTTTGCTAAGAGATGGGGGCTACTGCTTTGAGGGTGCAAGCACGGACCTAATGGCTGCACCAAACAACAGAAATACATGGGCAGTTTCAGATATTTAGTGCTGATAAATCAGAAACCCTCCCTGCAGAACATCCCAAAGAGTCGCCAAAAGTCTTTGAGACACATCAATGGGGGTTTGCAGGAGGCTGAGGGCACATTTCTGAGGCGCAGTCTCAAGCAGAGGTCTCATCGAGAGACTGTGATAACAAGTTTGGTGCAGTTTGGTTCCGGGGGGGTGAGATTATGGACCCTCAAGGCTGCCTTCCTGTGCTCCATTGGTACAATGAGACAAATTTTTTTTTCAGGGATCCATGGCTTTGGTTTCGAACAAACCTCACCAAACCTGAGGGGTGGCATGAGACAGTGCTGAGCAGCACGGTGCTAACAAAACTGCGCCCTGCAGGCAAGAAACCACTAAAATGCCAAAGCAGACGGCATTTTGATGCCCCACAGGAGTGCCGGGCAGCTGCCCAATGGGCATTACATGGTCTGGCAGGCAGGCAGGCAGGCAGGCAGGCAGGCAGGCAGGCAGGCAGGCAGGCTTTGCTGAAGAGAGCATCCCCCGTGACCTCCCCCCCCCACCCGCCCTGCCACATAGATGTCCAACTCAAGACTCTGGCCCAGTCCCCCTTTCTCAACACCTTCCGCCAGCATCCAGCATTTGCAATTAAGGCGGGTTTTTAACAGTGAACTTCCTTTTTCTGGCAAAGGGCTCAGCTTCTCCCTTTCATGGGGGCGGAGGTGGGAGTCCAGTGAATGTGCGAGTGCGAGTCCATCATCTACCCGTCTGCCATACGATGCTTGCTATAAAATGGGCGTTTGTGAGACCCGAATAACCGAGCTTGACAAAAAATGGGCCCCACGGCCGGCCCCGAGAGGAATCTCTGCAAAGCTGGAAGCCCTCTGGGCTCCAAGGAAACCAAGGAGGCAGTCCTAGAAGTTTTGCTCTTGCCCTGTGTCTTTTGGGAACCTCCAGCACAGACAACGGTCCTCCAGGAAGGGCAGAAAAAGACGCGTGCAGGGTTTGGGGTCCTTATCTGCATTCTCTTTGCTCCTCGCCTTCTCCCCTGCCTGGCAGACCGGCTGCTCTCCCGTCACTGAAGCGCTTTCGAATCTGCTGAGCAGCCTTTCCAAAGGGGCCAAATTGCCCCCTCCTGTCCTGGGGGTTTCCAATCAGGAAGATGGAGAGGGGAGGGAGGCGGAAGCACACCAGTTCACATTGAGCCCCACACGTTGCATCCGCGGAGACTGCAACCCAACCAGTGTCGTCCATGATGTATGAATTGGGACAGTGTCCACTTACCTCTCAGAGTCACTGTGAGAATCCAGGGCAAGAGGAGGAGGCCTGCCTGCCTGTCACCCTGGCCCCTTCCGCACCACACGCAGAATAATCCAAGACTTTCCCAATCCACTTCACAATTGTTTTGCAGAGTGGCTTTGCTGTCCCGCTTTAGTAAAATCCAGCTGCAAGAGATGCACACTGAGGTGGAGTTGAAAGTGCATTATTGCTTAACATGTGCTAAGAAAGGGTCTCCTTGGAGAGGAAAAGATGGGGTAACGGCAGGATGGGAAGGGTCCCCAGTTTTCCCCTCTGTCCGGGCCCTGCGGGATCTTAATGAGTTCCACTTGGGGCCTTGTAAAAGACTGAAACTGTTCCACTTGGGCCTTTGGGGAGACCAGCCGCTGATGGGCCCCCCTCCTTACTAACATCAAGTGGATCCTGCATGCCCCTTCCTTCTGGTTTTTTGATAGTAGGGTGCCATCTTTTATGTTGATCTTAATAATGCTGCATTTTAATGGGGTGGGGTTTATTTTTTAGAGCCTGTATTAATCTATATTTAACGGATTTAATCTGATAGATGTGCTCTATTTTACATGTTCACCGCCCTGAGCCCTCCGGGGAGAGGCGTATGTATATAATGCCCAACCAGTAAGTAAGTAAGTAGCAAGTGAAGTGAAGTGAAGTAAGTAGCAAGTAAGTAAGTAAGTAAGTAGAAATGAGAGTAAAGAAGGGAAGGAAGGAAGGGAAGGAAGGAAGGAGGGGAGGGAAGAGAGGGAGGGAAGGAAGGGAAGGGAAGGGAGGGAAGTGAGGGAGGGAGGGAGGAAGGAAGGAGGGAGGGAGGGAGGGAGGGAGGGAGGAAGGAAGGAAGGAAGGAGGGAGGGAGGGAGGAGGGAGGAAGGAGGGAGGGAGGGAGGGAGGGGAGGGAGGGAGGGAAGGGAGGGAGGGAGGGAGGGAAGGGAAAGGAAGGGGGAAGGGAGGGAGGGAGGGAAGGGGGAAGGGAGGGAGGGGGGAAGGGCCAGAGGTGGAGGGGCCAAGGGACGGGGTGAAAGAGGAGGGGAGGGGCGGAGGAGACGGAGGGGACCGGATGGTGCCAGACAATGTGAATGACGGACGGAGAGGACCAGACAGATAGGAGGAGGAGGAGGGGCAGAGGATGGAGGGAGGAGAGGAAGAGAGGAGGGAGGGAGGAGGGAGGAAGGGGAAGGGAGGGAGGAAGGGAGGGCCGAGGAGGAGGGAGAGACAGTGACAGAGCAGGGAGGAGGGAGGGAAGGAGGGAGGGAGGGAGGGAGGGAAGGAGGGACAGAGGGAGGGAGGGACGGACAGACGGGAGGGAGGGAGGGAAGGAGGGACGGAGGGAGGGAGGGAGGGAGGGACAGAGGGACGGACAGGAGGGAGGGAGGGAGGGAGGGAAGGAGGGATGGATGGACAGACAGACGGACGAAGGGAGGGAGGGAGGGAGGGAGGGAGGGAGGAAGGAAGGATTGGACTCACCCACAGGGATGGTGGTCCCGTGGATCTTGTCTGCCCAACCAGCATAGTACCGCAGGGTCTTGATGACGCCTTGGAGGTCCACGTAGAAAGCCTGGAGGAAGGGCTTCCCAGTATTCAGCGACTCCATGGTCTGGGGGCAGGAGAGAGAGAACAAAAGGAAATGCGTGGCCTGCAGGAGGCCACCCCATTTCTGCTGGCCTTACATGCCGGTGCATGGCGCACCCCTGTCCCCGCAGACTCTACATGGCGCCCCTCTGCCAGCTGGGTGGAGTGGTTTCATCCGTGGGGGAGTGCTTCTTCACGACTTTGTATCCCTTCAAAGCCACTCAGGTCCACCAAAGGCATCCTCCCAACTGGACCCTCAGCCTGCCCCAGACAATGAAAGGGCCCCCTCTGGGTGCCCCCCACTCTCCAAACCAGCAGAAGGACGCCCAGAGATTGCATGAGCCACCTTAGTCATAATGTGGAAGGGGTATGTAGGGTGCTCCCCAAATCCTGTGCCGCTTCACACCTGCACCTCAGCCTCCCCGCCCCGACAGCCCCGCTAAGGATCCCTGCAAAGGGCACGAAAATGTCCACGTGCTTTTGAAGAGTGTTCCAGAGGTAGCCACAGAGGTGGGATCCAGCAGGTTCTCACCGGTTCCAGAGAGTAGGTTACTAATTCTTTGTGTGTGTGTGCAGGGGTTACTAATGGGTGATTTTGCCTGCAGTGATTTTTGCCTTGGATTTAAGCCCCTCCTCTCTCTCAGCAGTAGCGCCACCAGCATGAGGCTCTGAAGCAGATCCCTAGCAGGAGGTGCACCAGGCGTCTTGTGGCAGCCTGCCTGGTGCATTCGCTTCCATGCCCAGGACGGATCATGGCTGGGCGTCCTTACCACAGCCCTTGAATGACTGCACCCATGCATGAGATGCCCATGCAGCCACGATGGTGTTCCACCCAGCCCCATTGGCGCTACGCCACAGTTTGAATCCCACCACCGTGGGAACCTGTTACTAAAATTTTTGGATCCCACCACTGGGTAGCCACGCTGGTCTTCAGTAGAAGAGCTAGATCTGAGTCCAGTGGCACCCTAGAGACTGAAGAGGTTTTTGGAATGCGAGCTTTTAAATGCCAGCGCTTCTTTCATCGGATGCAGGTAGGAGTCTATATCTTGTTAGCCCCCAGCCTGCTACTGGACTGGATCTAGTTATCCAGGTGCCTTTGGAGTGTGATAAGCTCAGCCAGAGGGCAACTTCCAAGACTCTGGCCGATCTGTGGAGGGCCCAGAAAGCATCCCAGAAAGGGAAGGGACTCTTTGACCTACTCTCGGATCTTAAAAAGGGCAGAGCCTCTCAGGAGGTCTCTCGGATCCAGAACTGCTCAACTGCACGGAGGCTGCTGGGTCACAGGCCGTCTGTTTGGCCTCTTGACAGACAGACGCCTTTATTGGCATCATAAATTACTACATTACAATATTAAAAACAAAAACAGGGAACGTTTATCTATTAACTGAATCCATTAAAATACATTTAAAATATGGATTAAACATCTACGTATACAGACCCTTACCTTTTGCTGCCCTTTGCTGCTGCCTTTTCTCTCAGCCGCTTGAGCATCTCTGGCTAGCCCCAGCCAGGCGTCCCCATGTGGCCCTTGAGCTCTGAGGTCATCAAAGAGGCATGCCACGAGGGATACCTATGTGATGCTCTGGAGTATGGCCCTGACAGCAGCATCCCAGGGGTGGCTGCTGTCAGCCCCTGTAGTGGGGAGTGCCGAGAGGGGACCCTAGGCTACTTGAGGAGGAAGTAGCTGGCCGAGGGCTTCAAGGTAAGAAGTGGCGAAAGAGCCAGGAGAGAACTAAATTTACGCATGACTATTTTATGGAGAACAATCACATTTAGCCAGGTAATGCTTAAGAAAGTTTGCAACGTTTTCACAGATAAGTTCACAATGACCATTAAGTAGGAAGTTCACAACAGATGATGACATGTCAATATTTAACCTCTCCATCAAGGGATGAATATACATAGGGCGTGGGAGATCATATATAGAACACTCTAAAAGGGTATGTTGGACAGTCGACAACAGCCATTTTACTAACCGATAGAGCCCTATTCTCATAGAACAGTGGTGGCGAACCTTTAGCACTCCAGATGTTATGGACTACAATTCTACTTGCCATCATTGGCCAATTGGCTGCCAGCAGGGGCTGATGGGAATTGTAGTCCATAACATCTGGAGTGCCAAAGGTTCGCCACCACGGTCATAGGGGATATTACTGTATCAGCCAAATGTCATGGCATTAGGCAAGGCATTGAATCGAGCTAGTGAGTATGCTCTGCGTTGTTTGGGATCGCTCAAGATATACAAATAGTTGGCACAATAATCTGTCAATTCCCAAGGACTGAGGAGAGCAAATTTTCCCCCTCTCCTGCATCATTGCCTGTTTCTCTTGTTCTATTAATGCAGATTTGATTTCATTATAGATTCCGGTGGCAGACATGTTTTGGAATTGGCCAGTTGTTAGACCTATGTTGTTGAGCTTCTTATGTATGTCTGCTAGCCATTTTACAGACACAGATTCTGACAGAAGTTGATATAAAAGACTGGTAGGACTACCCTGTTTCCTCGAATATAAGAAATCCCCTGAGAATAAGACGTAGTCGAGGTTTTGCTGAAGTGCGAAATATAAGGCATCCCCCGAAAGTAAGACGTAGCAAAGTTTTTGTTTGGAAGCATGCCCGACGAACAGAACACAGAAATATAAGACATCCCCTGAAAATAAGACATAGAGCATCTTTGGGAGCAAAAATTAATATAAGACAGTGTCTTTATTTTCGGGGAAACAGTATCTGAAAGCTCTTGTCCATGCCATCAGTTCCATGTTATTTCGCCCCAGTTTCTCTACATAAGGTGACATATGAGACACACCTTGGCCACCCCAGAATTCTTTGTAAGAAATATGACTGTACAGACTCGAGGGATGACTTAACTTGGGTAATCCATATTGGAGCTCCATATAGTAACTGAGGGATGATCTTGGCATTAAAAATTCTCAGTGCAGAGGGGAACAAACTTTAGAGTAGAAAAATCAGAGAATCGCTGCAGCGTTCACCTTAGCTTTGTTCTCCACTGATTTACAGTGAGGATAGATTGGAGCGGAATCCAAGATAGATTGGAGCGGAATAGGAGCCCTAAGCATCTAAATTGGCTTACTTGCTCCAGGACGTGGTTGTTCGCTTTCCAACTTTGTTTACACCTAGATTTTGCAAAAATCATGACTTCTGATTTGTCATAATTGAGAGTCAACCTATTTGCCTGACAGTAGTCTGCACTGCAATTTAGTGGGAGTTTCAAACCTACTTGAGAAGATGACAGAAGGACAGCATCATCCGTGTAAAGCAGGGTACAGATGTGTAGGGAGCCCAGTCGTGGGGGGTGGCCATCTGTTTTAGTTAAGGTTGCAGGGAGATCATAGAGAAATAGGCAGAATAGACTGGGTGCCAATGGGCAACCCTGCTTCACCCCTCTATTGACCTGAATTGCTTCTGTTAATGTGCCGTCCCTTGAGGTTCTGACTTGGCAAGTTGTGTTTGTATGGAATGCTTTCATTAAAGCTAAGAGTCTTTTTTCCATATGTAGAGATTTTAATTTGTGCCATAGAACTTCCCTATCTACTGAATCGAAGGCACCCTTCAAATCAAGGAAAGCAGCGTAAAGCTTACTTTTCCTTGTATATACATATTTACTTGCTAGATCAATGATGGCGAACCTTTTCGAGACCGAGTGCCCAAATTGCAACCCCAAACCCACGTATTTATCGCAAAGTGCCAACACGGCAATTTAACTTGAATACTGAGGTTTTGGTTTAGAAAAAACGGTTGGCTCCGAGGCATGCGTTACTCGGGAGTAAGCTTGGTGGTAGTCAGTGGCTTTGCTTTGCAGCAACCGTGCAACTCTTTGAACGGGTGAATCACGACCCTAGGAGGGTTTACTCAGAAGCAAGCCCCATTGCCAGCAACCAAGCTTACTCCCAGGTAAAGGATCGCGCTTCAGTTCTTCGCATGAAAATCAGTGGGGTTTAACAGCGCTTAACAGGGTTACCTACACTGCTCCCCCAAAACTAGGCCTTTAGGTTTAATGCTAATAATTGAGCCCAGCAGCCCAGGACAGCCTAGAAATGTGGGGGGGGGGGTGCACTCTGTTTGCGTGTGCCCACAGAGAGGGTTCTGAGTGCCACCTCTGGCACCCGTGCCATAGGTTCGCCACCACTGTGCTAGATGTTGGAGGATTAGACAGTGGTCTAGAGTGGAATTGCCTGCACGGAACCCAATTTGTTCTGGGCCAAGAAGCTGGTGTTGGTCTGCCTGGCCTCTTCTTGTCTCGAAGGAACCCCAGAAACCAGAGAGGCAAAGGGTGACACTCTCTTGACCAAGCAGCACCCAGCGGAGTCTTGGCATTCTTGTCTGCGAGCCTCAAAGAAACAGAGGCCTCTTGCAAGGGGTTCAGCCCTTGGATTCCCTTCCCTCCCATTTTGCTGCTCCCCCTCCCGGGGTACCCAACATCAGTCACCCCGCCTGGGAGGGCACTTTGGCTGCTGCTCCCAGGTCAGCTGGCAGGATGAACCCCCCCCCCCCCGTTTCCTCTGCTATTCTAATGACCAGGTTTGGGGACTCCTGTCCCTCCTAATCAGAACCCAGAGAGAGAGAGAGAGAGAGAGAGAGGCGGGCAGACCCCTCCCAGCCTGGAAGGAGAACGACTGCCAAGACCCCTGCTGAGAGCTGCCCTATCTGCGGCTAACAGCCTGTTATTTACTGCCATCCAATAAAGACACCCTCCTCCCGAAAGGCTCGGAGCTAGCCAAGGGCCCTCCTTCACAGGGATATTCCGTTCTCAGTGTGGGGGGGGGGGAGGTCTTAAAGATCCTCTTAAGGGGCCCCATAAAATTTTCATCAATCGCTTAAATCACTTTTAAGAGGCATTATTATCTGCTCCAAGCGAGGGGGAAATGCTCTTCGTCAAGCAGGTATAACATCCAAATGGATGCGAGCCATAAATCCCACAGACCTACTCAGGAGCAAGCGGCCGTCTTTCGCCCGCCCTCCCGCCTCCACTCCACCGGGCGCAGACGGAGCCTGTTCAGAGAAGGACTTGGCTCCTAAATCGGAAAATCAGCAGTGGGCCCTTCCCTTTTCCCCGTGGCGATTTTACAGCATTCGCTGGTGGTGAGATGATTTAAGTGTTGACAAAGCTGGAATTAAGATGTTTGCTGGCTTAGTTCAAAGCACTTGACATGTGGAAAATAACATTAACGGGGCCACCGTGTCGGTGCCGGTCACGTGAGCCGAGACAAGTTGTGCCTGGACGGCGCAGCAGGCCCGAGGAAGCGAGGGTTGCGTTGCACACAACAGATTGTGACACTGGAAAAGCATCCAACGGCCTCCCTTCCTTGAGCCACAGGTGACCCACAAACACGGGCACTGCCCAGCGCCAACCGAGGGCCCGCTCTGTGCGGGACGCCAGCACTGCAGCTGTCAGAATGAAATGCCGTGAACACAGAGACCAGCTTCCAAGGGTGTCAAACTCACGGCCCTCCAGATGTTCATGAGCTACAATTCCCATCAGTCCCTCCCAACATGAGCATTGGCTATGATGGCAAGGGCTGGTGGGAATTGTAGTTCATGAACATCTGGAGGGTGCAAGTTTGACACCTGTGAGCTAGTGGCACCTGCATCAGCTGTTCTCTTACCCAGTGGCACCTGACTGGCTAAACGACGGAGAGCTCACGTTTCTGGAGCACAAGACCTGTCGAGAAGGATGCTCCCGGCATCACACCTTTCCCCAGAACTAGTCCTGCTGCAGCTGACCTCTGGGTGTCCCTTCTCCACTTCTGCTCCATCAACCTCCTCTTGCCCCTCCCCCCTCCCATGACACTCCCCACACCCCCCTCCAGCTGCTTCCCAAACTCCAAGCAGGGCTCAGTCAGGCAACTAGCAAGCACCGCCTGCACGGCCTCTTATCTGGGCCTCAACATGCCCATCGTGGACCAGGAGGGCCTCCAAAAGACCCCTGAAGAGTCGGCCCTGCCAGCCCTACCTACTGGCCCAGCCATTTCGGTGCCCAAGAAACTGCCTGGGCTCTCCAGAGTGCAGGTGTAACCCCCATGCTCAGAATGGGTTGACCCAGTAAGGGGTGGAGACTCAAAGCAGCAGAAGGCTGCAGAGCTCATGTAGTTTGGAGGAGACAAGGCTACCAGACTTGGACCTTGATTTGTCTAAGCCAGGGGTAGGGAACCTTTAACACTCGAAGAGCCATTTGGACCCGTTTTCCATGGGAAAAGAAAACACTTGGAGCCGCAAATAATTTTTGACATTTAAAATAAAGATAACACTATATATAGGTTTCTTTAACCTTTTACTCCGCTCATTCTGGAGAAGGCTGCAAGATGCGAGGGATGCCCCACCCTGCCTGCCTGCAACGGGGCGGGCGAGAGGGGAAGCCTGCGGCGGGGCCTAGCCGATCGTGGGCAGTTGGTGAGCCCGCCCTGCTGCCTACAGAGGCTGGCCCAAAGGATGAGGAGGCCGGCACTCCGGCTTTCGGCTCGTGGAGCCACAGTGCAAGGGTAGAAGAGCCACATGCGGCTCTCGAGCCGCAGGTTCCCTACCCCTGGTCTAAGCCCTGAACACCTTGTTACGGTAACTGCAATGTTGTTGGGAACTACTGGGAAGGTGGTAGTTTATTTTTGCTATGTTGTAAATGTTGGAGTTTATTGTTTCAGGGTTTCTTTTTGTGGTTGTAATGGGTGAGAGCTCTCCTGGAAACCTTCATCCTGTTGAATCCTGTTCATCAAGCCCTTGGAGTCTTCAGGAGCCAACCCACTTGCAAAGAAGAATTGGACTTGGCAGATTCAGTAGACTGTAAATAGAAGGACTTGAAAATGCAACCTGAACAGGACCTTGAAGTGTGATGTTAAATGTTGATGCTTAATGTTGTATGTTAAGAAAGTAAACCATTTTGTTTTTTTTTTAAATTGTTGCAAACTCATTCCAAGTTCTGCCCCACAGAACCCACAGATAGAGGTTACACAGGCAGAAAACAACGGGCGTAGAGGAAACACATCTGTGCAAGAAATCTTGCCGCAACTGACATCCGCCCCCACCAAATAGCAGACACCTTGTGCATAATCAGCCAACCACGCAGAGGCGTAGCTCCAAGGGGAGGGGTGACACACCAGGCGTGCCAGGGCATCCCGGGGGTGGGACGGGGGCGTTCCAGGGCGGGACGGGGGTGGATGGACTGGGCGCTTCCCCCCCCTTGCAACCGTGTTTCCCCAAAAATAAGACAGTGTCTTATATTAATTTTTGCTCCCAAAGATGCGCCATGTCTTATTTTCAGGGGATGTCTTATTTTTCTGTGTTCTGTTCGTCGGGCATGCTTCCAAACAAAAACTTTGCTATGTCTTACTTTCAGGGGATGTCTTATATTTCGCACTTCAGCAAAACCTCTGCTACGTCTTATTTTCAGGGGATGTCTTCTATTCGGGGAAACAGGGTACGCCTCTGCAACCCCGGGCCACTCTCATGCTGGCCCCACGTGGCGAGATTGTCTCCCCCCCAGCAAGAGCAGCAGCAGCAGCCGCAACTGTCGCAGGCCACACAGCACTCACCGCCAGCAGGGTCCGGTCTCTCTCCACCAGGTCCGCCAGTCGGTCCAAAAAGCGGCCCCTTTCCGAGGCATCCATCCGCCTCCACACGGAGCCCAGCGAGAAGGCCAGGCGCGCGGCTCGCACGGCTTTATCAGTGTCCAGCTGCCAAGGGGGGGAAGCACACACACAATTCAGGTGCAGTGGCAGCCACCGCAGCAGAAGCACTGGCAGGAAACTCCGGGAATACTCCTCAGGGACAAAGAGTTGTTTGGGGGTGGGGAGGGGGTCTCTGAATCAGGTCCGAATGCCTTCAGTGGCTCCCACCAGAGACTCCAAAGGCCAGAAGGGGCAGGGAGAGGAGGCTGAAGGGCAAATGCGAGGTTGCCGCTCTGTGGTTTGCAGAATGGCCGAGAAACACAGGATAACAACAGATTCAGAAACAGAAGTTTCATGTCAACGGATGAAATGCATTTTCATTTCAGGAAGAGGGAAAGACGTACGGAACGACTTCGCAAGGGAGTCCCAAAACTTCAGTAAATTTAGAAGTGAGTCCCATTTTGAAAAGCCACTGGAGATTGATTGATTGATTGATTGATTGATTGATTGATTGATTGATTGATTGATTGATTGATTGATTGATTGATTGATTGATTGATTGATTGCTTCCAATTGCTCTGGGGAAGGTGGCTAGAGAGAGCAGCAGTGGCGTAGGCGGTTAAGAGCTCATGTATCTAATCTGGAGGAACCGGGTTTGATTCCAAGCTCTGCCGCCTGAGCTGTGGAGGCTTATCTGGGGAATTCAGATTAGCCTGTGCACTCCCACACATGGCAGCTGGGTGACCTTGGGCTAGTCACAGCTTCTCGGAGTTCTCTCAGCCCCACCCACCTCACAGGGTGTTTGTTGTGAGGGGGGAAGGGCAAGGAGATTGTTGAGTCCCTTTGAGTCTCCTTACAGGAAAGAAAGGGGGGATATAAATCCAAACTCTTCTTCTTCTTCTTCTTCTAAAGAGATTTGGGTTCCTTCAATGGCCCCTTCACCATCCTCTTCTGTCTGCAGTTAAAGCAGAGATAAGGAAAGGCCTATCAGTGAACTCCTTCTGGTCCTTTGCAGAAAGACTGGCTGCAGTCAGTGAGGCCGATCTGCCAGACAGGGAGATTTTGGCCAGCTGATTGGGGGGGGGGGGTTTGAGGGTAGAAGCCCCACTCCAGTGACATCACCAACACTTACATACTTGACCTTGAATGTGGTCTCGCTCTGCTTGTAATGCTTTGGTTGCAGCATCTAAGATCTGACAGACCTGGGTTCAAGTCCTCCCACTGCTGTAAAGCCTCCCTTTAGGCTCTCTCAGCCTAAACTGACTGCAAAGGATTGTTGTGAGGATAAAATGGAGAAGGGAAGAGCATACAGACCCCTTTGGCGGGCGGGCAGGGTGGTGGTCAAAAATGCACTGGATAGACTGACAGAACCAAGCCATCCCCCCACCCCCAATGCAAACAAAGCAGCCCCCCCCCCTGCTCCTTGAATTCCCCCATTGCAACATGTTTACCTTGTCTGCCTCCTGTACTTCACAGATCTGCTCTCCGGTGGCCGGGTTGTACACAGGAAAGACTTTACCGCTCTCAGAATTTTGCCACTCATTGTTGATAAAAATCTGGAAACACAAAAGGGATTTCTGTGAATGGGGCCTGATCAAAGAGGATGGTTTCGAAATTATTGGTGGTTTGCGGGCTTATGGGTAGGTTATAGTCGCAAAAGCCACAACTATCATCTAGAGAAGTTGCCCACCCCCACGCGTCTGTCACTCCAAATCAACAGCCCTTTCGCAGCCGAAATGGGATTTAAAGCCTTAAGTGGATTGCCAGAGGCTGAAATTGGGATCCTCGGTCGCACAAGGGAAATTGCAAAACCCAAATCATTAAAATCACACACCTATCTGGAACGAAGGCGAAGCGGCGGCGACGGGCACCCGCCCACCCCCATCTCAGAACATAAACCGTTTTGTCATGGGAATCACTCAGACAATGTGAAATCATCTCCAACACAGCTCTTCTTCCCAGAGAGAGCCGGTCGATTGAGATGCAACGGCCCAGCGTGGAATTGAGGATGGCATTTATCCCCAGCGCAGGACTCGTCTCACCGCCGCAGTGGAAAATCCTAGCAGCGCACGCTCCAGCCCCACACGCCTCTTGCCGTGAGACGACGTCTGCTCTGCTGCACAAACCTCATGGAAACTGATGCCAGGCAGACGGTACCCGAGGAACCAAGTCCCCCTGCATTCCAAACAGGCCCATCTTGAACAGAGCCTTCCCCAATATAAAAAGTAAAGTTTCCCCTTCAATCATGTTCGACCCTGGGGTACCCCTGCGAGCAGTGATTCTTTAGGCAAGCTGTTTTTGTGGGGTAGTTTGCCATTGCTTTCCCCAGCTATTCTTTACCCCCTAGCTATGAGCCAGGAGGTACTCATTTACCGACCAAGGAATGGATGAATGGCTGAGTTGACTATGAGCCGGCTGCCAGGATATCTGACCCACAGGGGCCCGAACTCCTGACCGTGTGAGTGGCAGTGCAAGCACTTTACCGCTACGCCACGCAGCTCTTCTCCCCCATGATAACAAACCTCAATATAAGAACATAAGAACTAGCCTGCTGGATCAGACCAGAGTCCATCTAGTCCAGCACTCTGCTACTCGCAGTGGCCCACCAGGTGCCTTTGGGAGCTCACCTGCAGGATGTGAAAGCAATGGCCTTCTGCTGCTGCTGCTCCTGAGCACCTGGTCTGCTAAAGCCTTTGCAATCTCAGATCAAGGAGGATCAAGATTGGTAGCCATAGATCGACTTCTCCTCCATCCATCTGTCCAAGCCCCTTTTTAAAGCTATCCAGGTGAGTGGCCATCACCACCTCCTGGGGCAGCATATTCCAAACACCGATCACACGTGGCGTGAAGAAGTGTTTCCTTTGATTAGTCCTAATTCTTCCCCCCAGCATTTTCAATGGATGCCCCCTGGTTCTAGTATTGTGAGATACTCAAGAATACATCTCAAGGTACTCAAGAAAAATATCTCTCAAGAATTTTTCTCAGCCACAGAAGACGACGCGGACAGGCAAAGCATTGAAGGATGGAGAAGGTTCCTTTCAAACTGGAAATCAAAACCTCAACACTTTCGACCGACGTTGGTGCGAGGGAACCAAGCAAAAGGCCAGAAGTTATGGATAGGAAAAAATAAACAGCCCTGATGGAAAGTTCCATTAAGTGGGAGCTGAGTTATGGCAGCCCCAGTGGTGGGATCCAAAAATTTTAGTAACAGGTTCCCATGGTGGTGGGATTCAAACTGTGGCATAGCGCCAATGGGGATGGGCGGGGCACAACGGGGGCGTGGCCGGGCATTCCGGGGCAGGGCATTCCTGGGCGGGGCTGTGGCAAGGACGCAGCCGCTGCACCGGTCCTTGGGCGGGAAACGAATGCACGCAGGCGCAGGCTGCCACGCACGCCAGTGCACCTCCTGCTAGACTGCTTCCAGTTCTGCGCGCTACTGCTGAGAGGAGGGGCGTAACTAAGGCAAAAGTCACTAACTCAGACACGGTCTCCAGTGGCAGGGAGTTGCACTGACACTGTTGAGAGACTGCTCTTTAAGGATGCCTTGTGCAAGCTATGGTCCTTGCCGCTCCTCCCCTCTTGTTTGGGTCTCTGCCAACTGGGCTGCAGCCCTAATGGTTTTATTCAGCACCAAGCCACTGCTGGTGACAGCGTTTCCAAACAGCCGTGCGAGCGAGCGAGCGAGCATCGAGGCTGCGGCAGGAACTGCTACTGTGAATGGTTAATGTTCATTTCTTCCTGTTCCACTTTCTATAAACAAAGTACAGCCCAGAGCAAGCTCATTACTGTAAACTGAGCGCCTTCAAATTGGCAGTAAACGTGGCGTATTTACGCTGCTGCCCGTAGAAAAGACTCTCACCCAAAACGTCTGGCACGGGTTCAAGTCTTGAGGCCCAACAGCTGGCGGCTCCGCAAGCCAAAAGCTCTTCTGGAAATCACTCCCTCCTGGACGGCCGGTGTCAGGCCGTCCCTTTCCCCGCCTGGCTGCCCATCGCCGCCGGAGAGGGAGGCGCCCCCGTTCCTGCCGGTTCCCATTACACCTGGTTCGTAAAAATGCCAGGCCACGGGCCGGACAAGGGGAGCCGCACAGCGGGGACCAGGCAGGCCTGCAGAGACTCAGGCTGGGGCTTCAGTTCACTTTTTCTTCCCACCTTATTTATCGCCACCCTTGTCGCAGGTAACTTTAAATCAAGAGGGATATTGGACAGCAAATGTTGCAGTCAGCGGATGGCAAATAACTCATCCCCGGGCCAGATGAGAAAAGGGATAACGGGGGTCTGGCAGGCTGCAGGGTAAATCATGCTGCAAATTGGACAACACCCAGAGGAGCGGGCCATTGTTCCCCCGTCCATGATGAAGGGCATTCCACATTTACTGGGCCCCTGGAATCAATGTTAATTAAGGCTGGATGTGGCCGTAAATCAGACCCGGGTTTTTACAACTTAATTCAGCTTTAAGCGTTTTTTTTTTTTTTCAAAGAAAGTAACTGATTAACCACTCCAGGTTCCCAAGAGTTGCTGAGGTCATTTGTTTTGGTTAGAACCCCAGAGTTACATTTTGTGGCGCACAAGAGGGAGAAAGGCTTTTTTTGGGTGTGTGTGTGTGTATGTGTGTGTGAGGGGGAGAGACATTACCCCCTGCGTCATGTGTTAACTATGCGGCACTGCGAGCAGTTAAAGTCATTTTGCTTGTGGGGGCACCCTCAGAGACAAACTGGGGCAGGGGGAGACACTCGCTAGGTCTGGGGAGTAACTTGGAAAGCACCGAAACGCCTCCAGGAGGATGCAGATTCTGAGCCTGAACTAGAACTCAGAGCTGGGAAGATTTTGAGTTCCCAGAGGAATACAGTTCCTTGGTTGCCGGGTAAAAATGGCGACACACTGTCGCCTACCCCCCGGGAAACACCGGAATCATGATCTGATGGCAGCCCCCTGCCCCATTCCAGGCAACATAAGGATACCTGCAGCAGGGGGTAGAAGGGAGGGAGGGGGCTGCCTTGCTGCTCCCCAAGGAGGGGGCAGTCAGTGCCCCGCTGTTGAATGTCTCAGACTGGTTCTGATGGGGTTTCCCGGCCTCACAGGTCTGGTGATCACGGTGGCACGCAAGGGAGGCATATTTCTTCCCTGCCACTCTCTGTGGGCGTTGCATCTGGGGCATGCTGAATATTGCACCCGGTGTGCAGTGTGGCTTAGAAGAGGCTACTGGGCACACACACCCCAGCCCCTCCTCACACTCACCTGGCCCATTTTACACTATCTGTAATTGCAGGTCTTGATTTTAGTAGTTTTAGTGTCATTAGATTAATTTTGTATTATCTTATATCAGTGGTGGCGAACCTTTGGCACTCCAGCTGTTATGGACTACAATTCCCATCAGCCCCTGCTAGCATGGCCAATTGACCATGCTGGCAGGGGCTGATGGGGGGGGGTGGGGGGGGGGGGGGGGGGGGGGGGGGGAGAAGAGGGGGGGGGGGGGGGGGGGGGGGGGGGGGGGGGGGGGGGGGGGGGGGGGGGGGTGGGAGGCAAGGGGGGGGGTGAGGGTGGGGGGGGGGGGGGGGGGGGGGGAAGGGGGGGGGGGAGGGTGGGGGGGGGGGGGGGTGGGGGGGGGGGGGGGTGGGGGGGGGGGGGGGTGGGGGGGGGGGGGGGTGGGGGGGGGGGGGGGTGGGGGGGGGGGGGGGTGGGGGGGGGGGGGGGTGGGGGGGGGGGGGGGTGGGGGGGGGGGGGGGTGGGGGGGGGGGGGGGTGGGGGGGGGGGGGGGTGGGGGGGGGGGGGGGTGGGGGGGGGGGGGGGTGGGGGGGGGGGGGGGTGGGGGGGGGGGGGGGTGGGGGGGGGGGGGGGTGGGGGGGGGGGGGGGTGGGGGGGGGGGGGGGTGGGGGGGGGGGGGGGTGGGGGGGGGGGGGGGTGGGGGGGGGGGGGGGTGGGGGGGGGGGGGGGTGGGGGGGGGGGGGGGTGGGGGGGGGGGGGGGTGGGGGGGGGGGGGGGTGGGGGGGGGGGGGGGTGGGGGGGGGGGGGGGTGGGGGGGGGGGGGGGTGGGGGGGGGGGGGGGTGGGGGGGGGGGGGGGTGGGGGGGGGGGGGGGTGGGGGGGGGGGGGGGTGGGGGGGGGGGGGGGTGGGGGGGGGGGGGGGTGGGGGGGGGGGGGGGTGGGGGGGGGGGGGGGTGGGGGGGGGGGGGGGTGGGGGGGGGGGGGGGTGGGGGGGGGGGGGGGTGGGGGGGGGGGGGGGTGGGGGGGGGGGGGGGTGGGGGGGGGGGGGGGTGGGGGGGGGGGGGGGTGGGGGGGGGGGGGGGTGGGGGGGGGGGGGGGTGGGGGGGGGGGGGGGTGGGGGGGGGGGGGGGTGGGGGGGGGGGGGGGTGGGGGGGGGGGGGGGTGGGGGGGGGGGGGGGTGGGGGGGGGGGGGGGTGGGGGGGGGGGGGGGTGGGGGGGGGGGGGGGTGGGGGGGGGGGGGGGTGGGGGGGGGGGGGGGTGGGGGGGGGGGGGGGTGGGGGGGGGGGGGGGTGGGGGGGGGGGGGGGTGGGGGGGGGGGGGGGTGGGGGGGGGGGGGGGTGGGGGGGGGGGGGGGTGGGGGGGGGGGGGGGTGGGGGGGGGGGGGGGTGGGGGGGGGGGGGGGTGGGGGGGGGGGGGGGTGGGGGGGGGGGGGGGTGGGGGGGGGGGGGGGTGGGGGGGGGGGGGGGTGGGGGGGGGGGGGGGTGGGGGGGGGGGGGGGTGGGGGGGGGGGGGGGTGGGGGGGGGGGGGGGTGGGGGGGGGGGGGGGTGGGGGGGGGGGGGGGTGGGGGGGGGGGGGGGTGGGGGGGGGGGGGGGTGGGGGGGGGGGGGGGTGGGGGGGGGGGGGGGTGGGGGGGGGGGGGGGTGGGGGGGGGGGGGGGTGGGGGGGGGGGGGGGTGGGGGGGGGGGGGGGTGGGGGGGGGGGGGGGTGGGGGGGGGGGGGGGTGGGGGGGGGGGGGGGTGGGGGGGGGGGGGGGTGGGGGGGGGGGGGGGTGGGGGGGGGGGGGGGTGGGGGGGGGGGGGGGTGGGGGGGGGGGGGGGTGGGGGGGGGGGGGGGTGGGGGGGGGGGGGGGTGGGGGGGGGGGGGGGTGGGGGGGGGGGGGGGTGGGGGGGGGGGGGGGTGGGGGGGGGGGGGGGTGGGGGGGGGGGGGGGTGGGGGGGGGGGGGGGTGGGGGGGGGGGGGGGTGGGGGGGGGGGGGGGTGGGGGGGGGGGGGGGTGGGGGGGGGGGGGGGTGGGGGGGGGGGGGGGTGGGGGGGGGGGGGGGTGGGGGGGGGGGGGGGTGGGGGGGGGGGGGGGTGGGGGGGGGGGGGGGTGGGGGGGGGGGGGGGTGGGGGGGGGGGGGGGTGGGGGGGGGGGGGGGTGGGGGGGGGGGGGGGTGGGGGGGGGGGGGGGTGGGGGGGGGGGGGGGTGGGGGGGGGGGGGGGTGGGGGGGGGGGGGGGTGGGGGGGGGGGGGGGTGGGGGGGGGGGGGGGTGGGGGGGGGGGGGGGTGGGGGGGGGGGGGGGTGGGGGGGGGGGGGGGTGGGGGGGGGGGGGGGTGGGGGGGGGGGGGGGTGGGGGGGGGGGGGGGTGGGGGGGGGGGGGGGTGGGGGGGGGGGGGGGTGGGGGGGGGGGGGGGTGGGGGGGGGGGGGGGTGGGGGGGGGGGGGGGTGGGGGGGGGGGGGGGTGGGGGGGGGGGGGGGTGGGGGGGGGGGGGGGTGGGGGGGGGGGGGGGTGGGGGGGGGGGGGGGTGGGGGGGGGGGGGGGTGGGGGGGGGGGGGGGTGGGGGGGGGGGGGGGTGGGGGGGGGGGGGGGTGGGGGGGGGGGGGGGTGGGGGGGGGGGGGGGTGGGGGGGGGGGGGGGTGGGGGGGGGGGGGGGTGGGGGGGGGGGGGGGTGGGGGGGGGGGGGGGTGGGGGGGGGGGGGGGTGGGGGGGGGGGGGGGTGGGGGGGGGGGGGGGTGGGGGGGGGGGGGGGTGGGGGGGGGGGGGGGTGGGGGGGGGGGGGGGTGGGGGGGGGGGGGGGTGGGGGGGGGGGGGGGTGGGGGGGGGGGGGGGTGGGGGGGGGGGGGGGTGGGGGGGGGGGGGGGTGGGGGGGGGGGGGGGTGGGGGGGGGGGGGGGTGGGGGGGGGGGGGGGTGGGGGGGGGGGGGGGTGGGGGGGGGGGGGGGTGGGGGGGGGGGGGGGTGGGGGGGGGGGGGGGTGGGGGGGGGGGGGGGTGGGGGGGGGGGGGGGTGGGGGGGGGGGGGGGTGGGGGGGGGGGGGGGTGGGGGGGGGGGGGGGTGGGGGGGGGGGGGGGTGGGGGGGGGGGGGGGTGGGGGGGGGGGGGGGTGGGGGGGGGGGGGGGTGGGGGGGGGGGGGGGTGGGGGGGGGGGGGGGTGGGGGGGGGGGGGGGTGGGGGGGGGGGGGGGTGGGGGGGGGGGGGGGTGGGGGGGGGGGGGGGTGGGGGGGGGGGGGGGTGGGGGGGGGGGGGGGTGGGGGGGGGGGGGGGTGGGGGGGGGGGGGGGTGGGGGGGGGGGGGGGTGGGGGGGGGGGGGGGTGGGGGGGGGGGGGGGTGGGGGGGGGGGGGGGTGGGGGGGGGGGGGGGTGGGGGGGGGGGGGGGTGGGGGGGGGGGGGGGTGGGGGGGGGGGGGGGTGGGGGGGGGGGGGGGTGGGGGGGGGGGGGGGTGGGGGGGGGGGGGGGTGGGGGGGGGGGGGGGTGGGGGGGGGGGGGGGTGGGGGGGGGGGGGGGTGGGGGGGGGGGGGGGTGGGGGGGGGGGGGGGTGGGGGGGGGGGGGGGTGGGGGGGGGGGGGGGTGGGGGGGGGGGGGGGTGGGGGGGGGGGGGGGTGGGGGGGGGGGGGGGTGGGGGGGGGGGGGGGTGGGGGGGGGGGGGGGTGGGGGGGGGGGGGGGTGGGGGGGGGGGGGGGTGGGGGGGGGGGGGGGTGGGGGGGGGGGGGGGTGGGGGGGGGGGGGGGTGGGGGGGGGGGGGGGTGGGGGGGGGGGGGGGTGGGGGGGGGGGGGGGTGGGGGGGGGGGGGGGTGGGGGGGGGGGGGGGTGGGGGGGGGGGGGGGTGGGGGGGGGGGGGGGTGGGGGGGGGGGGGGGTGGGGGGGGGGGGGGGTGGGGGGGGGGGGGGGTGGGGGGGGGGGGGGGTGGGGGGGGGGGGGGGTGGGGGGGGGGGGGGGTGGGGGGGGGGGGGGGTGGGGGGGGGGGGGGGTGGGGGGGGGGGGGGGTGGGGGGGGGGGGGGGTGGGGGGGGGGGGGGGTGGGGGGGGGGGGGGGTGGGGGGGGGGGGGGGTGGGGGGGGGGGGGGGTGGGGGGGGGGGGGGGTGGGGGGGGGGGGGGGTGGGGGGGGGGGGGGGTGGGGGGGGGGGGGGGTGGGGGGGGGGGGGGGTGGGGGGGGGGGGGGGTGGGGGGGGGGGGGGGTGGGGGGGGGGGGGGGTGGGGGGGGGGGGGGGTGGGGGGGGGGGGGGGTGGGGGGGGGGGGGGGTGGGGGGGGGGGGGGGTGGGGGGGGGGGGGGGTGGGGGGGGGGGGGGGTGGGGGGGGGGGGGGGTGGGGGGGGGGGGGGGTGGGGGGGGGGGGGGGTGGGGGGGGGGGGGGGTGGGGGGGGGGGGGGGTGGGGGGGGGGGGGGGTGGGGGGGGGGGGGGGTGGGGGGGGGGGGGGGTGGGGGGGGGGGGGGGTGGGGGGGGGGGGGGGTGGGGGGGGGGGGGGGTGGGGGGGGGGGGGGGTGGGGGGGGGGGGGGGTGGGGGGGGGGGGGGGTGGGGGGGGGGGGGGGTGGGGGGGGGGGGGGGTGGGGGGGGGGGGGGGTGGGGGGGGGGGGGGGTGGGGGGGGGGGGGGGTGGGGGGGGGGGGGGGTGGGGGGGGGGGGGGGTGGGGGGGGGGGGGGGTGGGGGGGGGGGGGGGTGGGGGGGGGGGGGGGTGGGGGGGGGGGGGGGTGGGGGGGGGGGGGGGTGGGGGGGGGGGGGGGTGGGGGGGGGGGGGGGTGGGGGGGGGGGGGGGTGGGGGGGGGGGGGGGTGGGGGGGGGGGGGGGTGGGGGGGGGGGGGGGTGGGGGGGGGGGGGGGTGGGGGGGGGGGGGGGTGGGGGGGGGGGGGGGTGGGGGGGGGGGGGGGTGGGGGGGGGGGGGGGTGGGGGGGGGGGGGGGTGGGGGGGGGGGGGGGTGGGGGGGGGGGGGGGTGGGGGGGGGGGGGGGTGGGGGGGGGGGGGGGTGGGGGGGGGGGGGGGTGGGGGGGGGGGGGGGTGGGGGGGGGGGGGGGTGGGGGGGGGGGGGGGTGGGGGGGGGGGGGGGTGGGGGGGGGGGGGGGTGGGGGGGGGGGGGGGTGGGGGGGGGGGGGGGTGGGGGGGGGGGGGGGTGGGGGGGGGGGGGGGTGGGGGGGGGGGGGGGTGGGGGGGGGGGGGGGTGGGGGGGGGGGGGGGTGGGGGGGGGGGGGGGTGGGGGGGGGGGGGGGTGGGGGGGGGGGGGGGTGGGGGGGGGGGGGGGTGGGGGGGGGGGGGGGTGGGGGGGGGGGGGGGTGGGGGGGGGGGGGGGTGGGGGGGGGGGGGGGTGGGGGGGGGGGGGGGTGGGGGGGGGGGGGGGTGGGGGGGGGGGGGGGTGGGGGGGGGGGGGGGTGGGGGGGGGGGGGGGTGGGGGGGGGGGGGGGTGGGGGGGGGGGGGGGTGGGGGGGGGGGGGGGTGGGGGGGGGGGGGGGTGGGGGGGGGGGGGGGTGGGGGGGGGGGGGGGTGGGGGGGGGGGGGGGTGGGGGGGGGGGGGGGTGGGGGGGGGGGGGGGTGGGGGGGGGGGGGGGTGGGGGGGGGGGGGGGTGGGGGGGGGGGGGGGTGGGGGGGGGGGGGGGTGGGGGGGGGGGGGGGTGGGGGGGGGGGGGGGTGGGGGGGGGGGGGGGTGGGGGGGGGGGGGGGTGGGGGGGGGGGGGGGTGGGGGGGGGGGGGGGTGGGGGGGGGGGGGGGTGGGGGGGGGGGGGGGTGGGGGGGGGGGGGGGTGGGGGGGGGGGGGGGTGGGGGGGGGGGGGGGTGGGGGGGGGGGGGGGTGGGGGGGGGGGGGGGTGGGGGGGGGGGGGGGTGGGGGGGGGGGGGGGTGGGGGGGGGGGGGGGTGGGGGGGGGGGGGGGTGGGGGGGGGGGGGGGTGGGGGGGGGGGGGGGTGGGGGGGGGGGGGGGTGGGGGGGGGGGGGGGTGGGGGGGGGGGGGGGTGGGGGGGGGGGGGGGTGGGGGGGGGGGGGGGTGGGGGGGGGGGGGGGTGGGGGGGGGGGGGGGTGGGGGGGGGGGGGGGTGGGGGGGGGGGGGGGTGGGGGGGGGGGGGGGTGGGGGGGGGGGGGGGTGGGGGGGGGGGGGGGTGGGGGGGGGGGGGGGTGGGGGGGGGGGGGGGTGGGGGGGGGGGGGGGTGGGGGGGGGGGGGGGTGGGGGGGGGGGGGGGTGGGGGGGGGGGGGGGTGGGGGGGGGGGGGGGTGGGGGGGGGGGGGGGTGGGGGGGGGGGGGGGTGGGGGGGGGGGGGGGTGGGGGGGGGGGGGGGTGGGGGGGGGGGGGGGTGGGGGGGGGGGGGGGTGGGGGGGGGGGGGGGTGGGGGGGGGGGGGGGTGGGGGGGGGGGGGGGTGGGGGGGGGGGGGGGTGGGGGGGGGGGGGGGTGGGGGGGGGGGGGGGTGGGGGGGGGGGGGGGTGGGGGGGGGGGGGGGTGGGGGGGGGGGGGGGTGGGGGGGGGGGGGGGTGGGGGGGGGGGGGGGTGGGGGGGGGGGGGGGTGGGGGGGGGGGGGGGTGGGGGGGGGGGGGGGTGGGGGGGGGGGGGGGTGGGGGGGGGGGGGGGTGGGGGGGGGGGGGGGTGGGGGGGGGGGGGGGTGGGGGGGGGGGGGGGTGGGGGGGGGGGGGGGTGGGGGGGGGGGGGGGTGGGGGGGGGGGGGGGTGGGGGGGGGGGGGGGTGGGGGGGGGGGGGGGTGGGGGGGGGGGGGGGTGGGGGGGGGGGGGGGTGGGGGGGGGGGGGGGTGGGGGGGGGGGGGGGTGGGGGGGGGGGGGGGTGGGGGGGGGGGGGGGTGGGGGGGGGGGGGGGTGGGGGGGGGGGGGGGTGGGGGGGGGGGGGGGTGGGGGGGGGGGGGGGTGGGGGGGGGGGGGGGTGGGGGGGGGGGGGGGTGGGGGGGGGGGGGGGTGGGGGGGGGGGGGGGTGGGGGGGGGGGGGGGTGGGGGGGGGGGGGGGTGGGGGGGGGGGGGGGTGGGGGGGGGGGGGGGTGGGGGGGGGGGGGGGTGGGGGGGGGGGGGGGTGGGGGGGGGGGGGGGTGGGGGGGGGGGGGGGTGGGGGGGGGGGGGGGTGGGGGGGGGGGGGGGTGGGGGGGGGGGGGGGTGGGGGGGGGGGGGGGTGGGGGGGGGGGGGGGTGGGGGGGGGGGGGGGTGGGGGGGGGGGGGGGTGGGGGGGGGGGGGGGTGGGGGGGGGGGGGGGTGGGGGGGGGGGGGGGTGGGGGGGGGGGGGGGTGGGGGGGGGGGGGGGTGGGGGGGGGGGGGGGTGGGGGGGGGGGGGGGTGGGGGGGGGGGGGGGTGGGGGGGGGGGGGGGTGGGGGGGGGGGGGGGTGGGGGGGGGGGGGGGTGGGGGGGGGGGGGGGTGGGGGGGGGGGGGGGTGGGGGGGGGGGGGGGTGGGGGGGGGGGGGGGTGGGGGGGGGGGGGGGTGGGGGGGGGGGGGGGTGGGGGGGGGGGGGGGTGGGGGGGGGGGGGGGTGGGGGGGGGGGGGGGTGGGGGGGGGGGGGGGTGGGGGGGGGGGGGGGTGGGGGGGGGGGGGGGTGGGGGGGGGGGGGGGTGGGGGGGGGGGGGGGTGGGGGGGGGGGGGGGTGGGGGGGGGGGGGGGTGGGGGGGGGGGGGGGTGGGGGGGGGGGGGGGTGGGGGGGGGGGGGGGTGGGGGGGGGGGGGGGTGGGGGGGGGGGGGGGTGGGGGGGGGGGGGGGTGGGGGGGGGGGGGGGTGGGGGGGGGGGGGGGTGGGGGGGGGGGGGGGTGGGGGGGGGGGGGGGTGGGGGGGGGGGGGGGTGGGGGGGGGGGGGGGTGGGGGGGGGGGGGGGTGGGGGGGGGGGGGGGTGGGGGGGGGGGGGGGTGGGGGGGGGGGGGGGTGGGGGGGGGGGGGGGTGGGGGGGGGGGGGGGTGGGGGGGGGGGGGGGTGGGGGGGGGGGGGGGTGGGGGGGGGGGGGGGTGGGGGGGGGGGGGGGTGGGGGGGGGGGGGGGTGGGGGGGGGGGGGGGTGGGGGGGGGGGGGGGTGGGGGGGGGGGGGGGTGGGGGGGGGGGGGGGTGGGGGGGGGGGGGGGTGGGGGGGGGGGGGGGTGGGGGGGGGGGGGGGTGGGGGGGGGGGGGGGTGGGGGGGGGGGGGGGTGGGGGGGGGGGGGGGTGGGGGGGGGGGGGGGTGGGGGGGGGGGGGGGTGGGGGGGGGGGGGGGTGGGGGGGGGGGGGGGTGGGGGGGGGGGGGGGTGGGGGGGGGGGGGGGTGGGGGGGGGGGGGGGTGGGGGGGGGGGGGGGTGGGGGGGGGGGGGGGTGGGGGGGGGGGGGGGTGGGGGGGGGGGGGGGTGGGGGGGGGGGGGGGTGGGGGGGGGGGGGGGTGGGGGGGGGGGGGGGTGGGGGGGGGGGGGGGTGGGGGGGGGGGGGGGTGGGGGGGGGGGGGGGTGGGGGGGGGGGGGGGTGGGGGGGGGGGGGGGTGGGGGGGGGGGGGGGTGGGGGGGGGGGGGGGTGGGGGGGGGGGGGGGTGGGGGGGGGGGGGGGTGGGGGGGGGGGGGGGTGGGGGGGGGGGGGGGTGGGGGGGGGGGGGGGTGGGGGGGGGGGGGGGTGGGGGGGGGGGGGGGTGGGGGGGGGGGGGGGTGGGGGGGGGGGGGGGTGGGGGGGGGGGGGGGTGGGGGGGGGGGGGGGTGGGGGGGGGGGGGGGTGGGGGGGGGGGGGGGTGGGGGGGGGGGGGGGTGGGGGGGGGGGGGGGTGGGGGGGGGGGGGGGTGGGGGGGGGGGGGGGTGGGGGGGGGGGGGGGTGGGGGGGGGGGGGGGTGGGGGGGGGGGGGGGTGGGGGGGGGGGGGGGTGGGGGGGGGGGGGGGTGGGGGGGGGGGGGGGTGGGGGGGGGGGGGGGTGGGGGGGGGGGGGGGTGGGGGGGGGGGGGGGTGGGGGGGGGGGGGGGTGGGGGGGGGGGGGGGTGGGGGGGGGGGGGGGTGGGGGGGGGGGGGGGTGGGGGGGGGGGGGGGTGGGGGGGGGGGGGGGTGGGGGGGGGGGGGGGTGGGGGGGGGGGGGGGTGGGGGGGGGGGGGGGTGGGGGGGGGGGGGGGTGGGGGGGGGGGGGGGTGGGGGGGGGGGGGGGTGGGGGGGGGGGGGGGTGGGGGGGGGGGGGGGTGGGGGGGGGGGGGGGTGGGGGGGGGGGGGGGTGGGGGGGGGGGGGGGTGGGGGGGGGGGGGGGTGGGGGGGGGGGGGGGTGGGGGGGGGGGGGGGTGGGGGGGGGGGGGGGTGGGGGGGGGGGGGGGTGGGGGGGGGGGGGGGTGGGGGGGGGGGGGGGTGGGGGGGGGGGGGGGTGGGGGGGGGGGGGGGTGGGGGGGGGGGGGGGTGGGGGGGGGGGGGGGTGGGGGGGGGGGGGGGTGGGGGGGGGGGGGGGTGGGGGGGGGGGGGGGTGGGGGGGGGGGGGGGTGGGGGGGGGGGGGGGTGGGGGGGGGGGGGGGTGGGGGGGGGGGGGGGTGGGGGGGGGGGGGGGTGGGGGGGGGGGGGGGTGGGGGGGGGGGGGGGTGGGGGGGGGGGGGGGTGGGGGGGGGGGGGGGTGGGGGGGGGGGGGGGTGGGGGGGGGGGGGGGTGGGGGGGGGGGGGGGTGGGGGGGGGGGGGGGTGGGGGGGGGGGGGGGTGGGGGGGGGGGGGGGTGGGGGGGGGGGGGGGTGGGGGGGGGGGGGGGTGGGGGGGGGGGGGGGTGGGGGGGGGGGGGGGTGGGGGGGGGGGGGGGTGGGGGGGGGGGGGGGTGGGGGGGGGGGGGGGTGGGGGGGGGGGGGGGTGGGGGGGGGGGGGGGTGGGGGGGGGGGGGGGTGGGGGGGGGGGGGGGTGGGGGGGGGGGGGGGTGGGGGGGGGGGGGGGTGGGGGGGGGGGGGGGTGGGGGGGGGGGGGGGTGGGGGGGGGGGGGGGTGGGGGGGGGGGGGGGTGGGGGGGGGGGGGGGTGGGGGGGGGGGGGGGTGGGGGGGGGGGGGGGTGGGGGGGGGGGGGGGTGGGGGGGGGGGGGGGTGGGGGGGGGGGGGGGTGGGGGGGGGGGGGGGTGGGGGGGGGGGGGGGTGGGGGGGGGGGGGGGTGGGGGGGGGGGGGGGTGGGGGGGGGGGGGGGTGGGGGGGGGGGGGGGTGGGGGGGGGGGGGGGTGGGGGGGGGGGGGGGTGGGGGGGGGGGGGGGTGGGGGGGGGGGGGGGTGGGGGGGGGGGGGGGTGGGGGGGGGGGGGGGTGGGGGGGGGGGGGGGTGGGGGGGGGGGGGGGTGGGGGGGGGGGGGGGTGGGGGGGGGGGGGGGTGGGGGGGGGGGGGGGTGGGGGGGGGGGGGGGTGGGGGGGGGGGGGGGTGGGGGGGGGGGGGGGTGGGGGGGGGGGGGGGTGGGGGGGGGGGGGGGTGGGGGGGGGGGGGGGTGGGGGGGGGGGGGGGTGGGGGGGGGGGGGGGTGGGGGGGGGGGGGGGTGGGGGGGGGGGGGGGTGGGGGGGGGGGGGGGTGGGGGGGGGGGGGGGTGGGGGGGGGGGGGGGTGGGGGGGGGGGGGGGTGGGGGGGGGGGGGGGTGGGGGGGGGGGGGGGTGGGGGGGGGGGGGGGTGGGGGGGGGGGGGGGTGGGGGGGGGGGGGGGTGGGGGGGGGGGGGGGTGGGGGGGGGGGGGGGTGGGGGGGGGGGGGGGTGGGGGGGGGGGGGGGTGGGGGGGGGGGGGGGTGGGGGGGGGGGGGGGTGGGGGGGGGGGGGGGTGGGGGGGGGGGGGGGTGGGGGGGGGGGGGGGTGGGGGGGGGGGGGGGTGGGGGGGGGGGGGGGTGGGGGGGGGGGGGGGTGGGGGGGGGGGGGGGTGGGGGGGGGGGGGGGTGGGGGGGGGGGGGGGTGGGGGGGGGGGGGGGTGGGGGGGGGGGGGGGTGGGGGGGGGGGGGGGTGGGGGGGGGGGGGGGTGGGGGGGGGGGGGGGTGGGGGGGGGGGGGGGTGGGGGGGGGGGGGGGTGGGGGGGGGGGGGGGTGGGGGGGGGGGGGGGTGGGGGGGGGGGGGGGTGGGGGGGGGGGGGGGTGGGGGGGGGGGGGGGTGGGGGGGGGGGGGGGTGGGGGGGGGGGGGGGTGGGGGGGGGGGGGGGTGGGGGGGGGGGGGGGTGGGGGGGGGGGGGGGTGGGGGGGGGGGGGGGTGGGGGGGGGGGGGGGTGGGGGGGGGGGGGGGTGGGGGGGGGGGGGGGTGGGGGGGGGGGGGGGTGGGGGGGGGGGGGGGTGGGGGGGGGGGGGGGTGGGGGGGGGGGGGGGTGGGGGGGGGGGGGGGTGGGGGGGGGGGGGGGTGGGGGGGGGGGGGGGTGGGGGGGGGGGGGGGTGGGGGGGGGGGGGGGTGGGGGGGGGGGGGGGTGGGGGGGGGGGGGGGTGGGGGGGGGGGGGGGTGGGGGGGGGGGGGGGTGGGGGGGGGGGGGGGTGGGGGGGGGGGGGGGTGGGGGGGGGGGGGGGTGGGGGGGGGGGGGGGTGGGGGGGGGGGGGGGTGGGGGGGGGGGGGGGTGGGGGGGGGGGGGGGTGGGGGGGGGGGGGGGTGGGGGGGGGGGGGGGTGGGGGGGGGGGGGGGTGGGGGGGGGGGGGGGTGGGGGGGGGGGGGGGTGGGGGGGGGGGGGGGTGGGGGGGGGGGGGGGTGGGGGGGGGGGGGGGTGGGGGGGGGGGGGGGTGGGGGGGGGGGGGGGTGGGGGGGGGGGGGGGTGGGGGGGGGGGGGGGTGGGGGGGGGGGGGGGTGGGGGGGGGGGGGGGTGGGGGGGGGGGGGGGTGGGGGGGGGGGGGGGTGGGGGGGGGGGGGGGTGGGGGGGGGGGGGGGTGGGGGGGGGGGGGGGTGGGGGGGGGGGGGGGTGGGGGGGGGGGGGGGTGGGGGGGGGGGGGGGTGGGGGGGGGGGGGGGTGGGGGGGGGGGGGGGTGGGGGGGGGGGGGGGTGGGGGGGGGGGGGGGTGGGGGGGGGGGGGGGTGGGGGGGGGGGGGGGTGGGGGGGGGGGGGGGTGGGGGGGGGGGGGGGTGGGGGGGGGGGGGGGTGGGGGGGGGGGGGGGTGGGGGGGGGGGGGGGTGGGGGGGGGGGGGGGTGGGGGGGGGGGGGGGTGGGGGGGGGGGGGGGTGGGGGGGGGGGGGGGTGGGGGGGGGGGGGGGTGGGGGGGGGGGGGGGTGGGGGGGGGGGGGGGTGGGGGGGGGGGGGGGTGGGGGGGGGGGGGGGTGGGGGGGGGGGGGGGTGGGGGGGGGGGGGGGTGGGGGGGGGGGGGGGTGGGGGGGGGGGGGGGTGGGGGGGGGGGGGGGTGGGGGGGGGGGGGGGTGGGGGGGGGGGGGGGTGGGGGGGGGGGGGGGTGGGGGGGGGGGGGGGTGGGGGGGGGGGGGGGTGGGGGGGGGGGGGGGTGGGGGGGGGGGGGGGTGGGGGGGGGGGGGGGTGGGGGGGGGGGGGGGTGGGGGGGGGGGGGGGTGGGGGGGGGGGGGGGTGGGGGGGGGGGGGGGTGGGGGGGGGGGGGGGTGGGGGGGGGGGGGGGTGGGGGGGGGGGGGGGTGGGGGGGGGGGGGGGTGGGGGGGGGGGGGGGTGGGGGGGGGGGGGGGTGGGGGGGGGGGGGGGTGGGGGGGGGGGGGGGTGGGGGGGGGGGGGGGTGGGGGGGGGGGGGGGTGGGGGGGGGGGGGGGTGGGGGGGGGGGGGGGTGGGGGGGGGGGGGGGTGGGGGGGGGGGGGGGTGGGGGGGGGGGGGGGTGGGGGGGGGGGGGGGTGGGGGGGGGGGGGGGTGGGGGGGGGGGGGGGTGGGGGGGGGGGGGGGTGGGGGGGGGGGGGGGTGGGGGGGGGGGGGGGTGGGGGGGGGGGGGGGTGGGGGGGGGGGGGGGTGGGGGGGGGGGGGGGTGGGGGGGGGGGGGGGTGGGGGGGGGGGGGGGTGGGGGGGGGGGGGGGTGGGGGGGGGGGGGGGTGGGGGGGGGGGGGGGTGGGGGGGGGGGGGGGTGGGGGGGGGGGGGGGTGGGGGGGGGGGGGGGTGGGGGGGGGGGGGGGTGGGGGGGGGGGGGGGTGGGGGGGGGGGGGGGTGGGGGGGGGGGGGGGTGGGGGGGGGGGGGGGTGGGGGGGGGGGGGGGTGGGGGGGGGGGGGGGTGGGGGGGGGGGGGGGTGGGGGGGGGGGGGGGTGGGGGGGGGGGGGGGTGGGGGGGGGGGGGGGTGGGGGGGGGGGGGGGTGGGGGGGGGGGGGGGTGGGGGGGGGGGGGGGTGGGGGGGGGGGGGGGTGGGGGGGGGGGGGGGTGGGGGGGGGGGGGGGTGGGGGGGGGGGGGGGTGGGGGGGGGGGGGGGTGGGGGGGGGGGGGGGTGGGGGGGGGGGGGGGTGGGGGGGGGGGGGGGTGGGGGGGGGGGGGGGTGGGGGGGGGGGGGGGTGGGGGGGGGGGGGGGTGGGGGGGGGGGGGGGTGGGGGGGGGGGGGGGTGGGGGGGGGGGGGGGTGGGGGGGGGGGGGGGTGGGGGGGGGGGGGGGTGGGGGGGGGGGGGGGTGGGGGGGGGGGGGGGTGGGGGGGGGGGGGGGTGGGGGGGGGGGGGGGTGGGGGGGGGGGGGGGTGGGGGGGGGGGGGGGTGGGGGGGGGGGGGGGTGGGGGGGGGGGGGGGTGGGGGGGGGGGGGGGTGGGGGGGGGGGGGGGTGGGGGGGGGGGGGGGTGGGGGGGGGGGGGGGTGGGGGGGGGGGGGGGTGGGGGGGGGGGGGGGTGGGGGGGGGGGGGGGTGGGGGGGGGGGGGGGTGGGGGGGGGGGGGGGTGGGGGGGGGGGGGGGTGGGGGGGGGGGGGGGTGGGGGGGGGGGGGGGTGGGGGGGGGGGGGGGTGGGGGGGGGGGGGGGTGGGGGGGGGGGGGGGTGGGGGGGGGGGGGGGTGGGGGGGGGGGGGGGTGGGGGGGGGGGGGGGTGGGGGGGGGGGGGGGTGGGGGGGGGGGGGGGTGGGGGGGGGGGGGGGTGGGGGGGGGGGGGGGTGGGGGGGGGGGGGGGTGGGGGGGGGGGGGGGTGGGGGGGGGGGGGGGTGGGGGGGGGGGGGGGTGGGGGGGGGGGGGGGTGGGGGGGGGGGGGGGTGGGGGGGGGGGGGGGTGGGGGGGGGGGGGGGTGGGGGGGGGGGGGGGTGGGGGGGGGGGGGGGTGGGGGGGGGGGGGGGTGGGGGGGGGGGGGGGTGGGGGGGGGGGGGGGTGGGGGGGGGGGGGGGTGGGGGGGGGGGGGGGTGGGGGGGGGGGGGGGTGGGGGGGGGGGGGGGTGGGGGGGGGGGGGGGTGGGGGGGGGGGGGGGTGGGGGGGGGGGGGGGTGGGGGGGGGGGGGGGTGGGGGGGGGGGGGGGTGGGGGGGGGGGGGGGTGGGGGGGGGGGGGGGTGGGGGGGGGGGGGGGTGGGGGGGGGGGGGGGTGGGGGGGGGGGGGGGTGGGGGGGGGGGGGGGTGGGGGGGGGGGGGGGTGGGGGGGGGGGGGGGTGGGGGGGGGGGGGGGTGGGGGGGGGGGGGGGTGGGGGGGGGGGGGGGTGGGGGGGGGGGGGGGTGGGGGGGGGGGGGGGTGGGGGGGGGGGGGGGTGGGGGGGGGGGGGGGTGGGGGGGGGGGGGGGTGGGGGGGGGGGGGGGTGGGGGGGGGGGGGGGTGGGGGGGGGGGGGGGTGGGGGGGGGGGGGGGTGGGGGGGGGGGGGGGTGGGGGGGGGGGGGGGTGGGGGGGGGGGGGGGTGGGGGGGGGGGGGGGTGGGGGGGGGGGGGGGTGGGGGGGGGGGGGGGTGGGGGGGGGGGGGGGTGGGGGGGGGGGGGGGTGGGGGGGGGGGGGGGTGGGGGGGGGGGGGGGTGGGGGGGGGGGGGGGTGGGGGGGGGGGGGGGTGGGGGGGGGGGGGGGTGGGGGGGGGGGGGGGTGGGGGGGGGGGGGGGTGGGGGGGGGGGGGGGTGGGGGGGGGGGGGGGTGGGGGGGGGGGGGGGTGGGGGGGGGGGGGGGTGGGGGGGGGGGGGGGTGGGGGGGGGGGGGGGTGGGGGGGGGGGGGGGTGGGGGGGGGGGGGGGTGGGGGGGGGGGGGGGTGGGGGGGGGGGGGGGTGGGGGGGGGGGGGGGTGGGGGGGGGGGGGGGTGGGGGGGGGGGGGGGTGGGGGGGGGGGGGGGTGGGGGGGGGGGGGGGTGGGGGGGGGGGGGGGTGGGGGGGGGGGGGGGTGGGGGGGGGGGGGGGTGGGGGGGGGGGGGGGTGGGGGGGGGGGGGGGTGGGGGGGGGGGGGGGTGGGGGGGGGGGGGGGTGGGGGGGGGGGGGGGTGGGGGGGGGGGGGGGTGGGGGGGGGGGGGGGTGGGGGGGGGGGGGGGTGGGGGGGGGGGGGGGTGGGGGGGGGGGGGGGTGGGGGGGGGGGGGGGTGGGGGGGGGGGGGGGTGGGGGGGGGGGGGGGTACCAGCATGGCCAATTGGCCATGCTGACAGAGGCTGATGGGAATTGTAGTTCCTGAACATCTGGAGAGCCGCAGGTTCCCTACCCCTAAGCAAACCCTGGGCTAGTATAGAGTTCAGTCAGTGGCCCCTGATTTGAATGTGCCCTGCAGGAGCTGGGATTCTCTGGACACCCTGAGCAGGCAAAGACAAAATGTTATCTATTTCCTACTTCCTATTTCCTTTAAAAAGTATCCAGAGCAGACAAGGAACGCTTCAGAGAAGCACTTAAAGTGCGGAGAAACTTGGAGCCATAGAATCATAGAGTTGGGGGGCATCCAGTCCAACCCCCTGCAATGCAGGAACACACAATCAAAGTACTCCATCCAGCCTCTCTTTAAAAACCTCCAAAGGAGGAGACTCCACCACGCTCCCAGGTTGTGCATCCCACTGTCGAACAGCCCTGACGGTCAGGAAGTTTTTTCCTGGTGTTTAGGTGGAATCTCTTCTCCTTCACCTTGAACCCATGACTGCCGGTCGTGGTCTCTGGAGCCGCAGAAAACAAGCATGCTCCCTCCCTTAGCTGCCATTTGATTCACATGCCTAATTCCTACCCTGTTTCCCCGAATATAAGACATCCCCTGAAAATAAGACGTAGCAGAGGTTTCGCTGAAGTGCGAAATATAAGGCATCCCCCGAAAGTAAGACGTAGCCAAGTTTTTGTTTGGAAGCATGCCCGACGAACACAACACAGAAAAATAAGACATCCCCTGAAAATAAGACATAGCGCATCTTTGGGAGCAAAAATTAATATAAGACACTGTCTTATTTTCGGGGAAACACGGTACATTTCATTCACTAATAAACCAAGATGGAGCAGCCAGGGCAAAGGCGAAGGCAGAACTTGATGGACCCAACAGAGCAGGCGCGGCCGGTGATTTTTAGGGGACAGCCCGGCACGAAATTAGATTATCCTGCAGGGGAACCCACAATCACGCCTTCGGGATAGTTTCCCAGTGTTGCTAGCTGCAGCAAGGTGTGTGTCTGCACATAAAGGAAAATAAACGACAGGCCTGCGGTGGGGTTCCCCAAGGGAATCTCAGTTTTGCACGGGGAAGCCTCCAGGAGCAGCAGTGGCGTAGGAGGTTAAGAGCTCGTGTATCTAATCTGGAGGAACCGGGTTTGATTCCCAGCTCTGCCTCCTGAGCAGTGGAGGCTGATCTGGGGAATTCAGATTAGCCTGTACACTCCCACACACGCCAGCAGGGTGACCTTGGGCTAGTCACAGCTTCTCGGAGCTCTCTCAGCCCCACCTACCTCACAGGGTGTTTGTTGTGAGGGGGGAAGGGCAAGGAGATTGTCAGCCCCTTTGAGTCTCCTGCAGGAGAGAAAGGGGGGATATAAATCCAAACTCCTCCACCTCCTCCTCCTCCTCTTCCTCTTCTTCTTCTTCTTCTTCCATGGTCAAAAGCAGAACCAGCTGCTAGGAGCAGACAAGGGGGCGGGAATGCATTCACCATCAGAGGCTTCCGGGTGAATCAGACTGCCAGGTTGGGCTAGACAGCCTTGGGACAGAATCGGCAAGGAGGCGGACTTGTCCTTGTGTGTCTTGTTGTGTCTGGCTGGGGAGGAAGGAAGGATTGCTCTGGGAAATGTGTGGATGGAACAGACTGGTTCTGCCTTTGTCTTGTGGGACGCAGAGTGGAGTCTACAAACCCCTGCCAGCCGTGGGCAGAGACGTTTCCCTCCCCTCTGGGTCTCAGATCTGGAAATCTTTGTGCCCACGTCAGGGGGACGGCCCAGTCGCTTCCTCCGAGCCTCTTATCAGCCGTTTGGCTGCGTAAATGACCCACAACGGCCTCTGGACGCCGCCTGGACCGAGTCCAAAGTTCGGAAAGCAGAAGGGGCCGCCTGCCCACACGCCAGAGCCCAGGTGGCAGGTGGCAACATGGCACCCAGTGGGGTTAGCGCAGTGGTGGCGAACCTTTGGCACTCCAGATGTTATGGACTACAATTCCCATCAGCCCCTGCCAGCACGGCCATGCTGGCAGGGGCTAATGGGAATTGTAGTCCATAACATCTGGAGTGCCATGCTGGCAGGGGCTAATGGGAATTGTAGTCCATAACATCTGGAGTGCCAAAGGTTCGCCACCACGGGGTTAGTGGAGGGGAGGCCGGAGCAGAGCAGGCGGCAGAGGAGGGGAGTAGGACTCGTGAAGAACTCCTGGAGCATCAGCAAGGGCTTCGACGGCCCAGACAGGGTTTGCTGCCTGGGCTTGCGGGCAGAGGTGCCACCGTGGTGCCCACCAGCCGCGCTGTCAGCCTTGCCAACTTTGTTGCTGCGTGGACTAGGAGGAATCCCAGCGCAGGCCAGCGGCAGCTGTGGGCTCTCGGGGCTAACTAGGGGAACCCCTCCCTCCCGCCCTCCCTCTCAGAGAGGTGCCTCCGTTCTCTCTCCTTGTAGCTGCTTCCTCCTTAATCCAGTACAGGGATTCATGCCCTGGACAGATGTGCCAGGTGGGCACTGCCATCCAGTGGAAGCCCAATGTCCCGGCACTGCAGCCCCTGGGGCACCCCCGCAGCAAGCCCTGCCCCCTCCCCGCTGCCGCATGCAACCGAGGGCGGCAGCAGCAGCAGCAGCTAGCCAGGGGAGGCCTCCAGGCCAACGCTGTTCCCAGACTCTTTACGGGCCTCCAGGCTGAAGAGACGCTTCTGCCCTCGGGTTGCCTGGTAAGCAGCCCCGGCTGGCAGTGCCGCCTTGAGGCCCAGCAGGACCTGACCAGGAGGACAAACCACGCAGCCACCAGGCTCACGCCGTGGTCTCTCCTGCGCTGACGTTGTGTTTGCTGGGAGGAGCTGTGCGTATCTCGCAAGGAGAAGTCCTGGCCTGTTGCGGGTGCTGCAGACTCCCAGGCTTGGGAAACTAATTAAGAGCAGGTTGCCCTCGGCCCATCATGTGGGCACACCCTTTCTTTTGTAATGGGCGGGGGGGGGGGGGGGAGACAGTCGGGGCTTGTTTTTTGCCTAGAAAGCAAAGGGTGAGGCGGGAGGAGACGGCGTTGCTCACCTGGTGGAACGGGTAGGCCAGTGATGGTGAACCTTTTCGAGACCGAGTGCCCAAATTGCAACCCCAAACCCACATATTTATCTCAAAGTGCCAACACGGCCATTTAACCTGAATATCGAGATTTTAGTTTAGAAAAAAACGGTTGGCTCCGAGGCGTGCGTTACTCGGGAGTAAGCTTGGTGGTAGTCGGTGGCACTGCTTTGAAGCAACCGTGCAACTCTTCCAACGGGTGAATCACGACCCTAGGGGGGTTTACTCAGAAGCAAGCCCCATTGCCAGCAACCGAGCTTACTCCCAGGTAAAGGATCGCGCTTTAGTTCTTCGCATGAAAATCAGTGGGGTTTAACAGTGCTTATCAGGGTTACCTACACTGCTTCCCCAAAACTAGATCTTAGGAGGACCTAGCAGCAGTGGCGTAGGAGGTTAAGAGCTCGTGTATCTAATCTGGAGGAACCGGGTTTGATTCCCAGCTCTGCCACCTGAGCTGTGGAGGCTTATCTGGGGAATTCAGATTAGCCTGTGCACTCCCACACACGCCAGCTGGGTGACCTTGGGCTAGTCACAGCTTCTCGGAGCTCTCTCAGCCCCACCTACCCCACAGGGTGCTTGTTGTGGGCAAGGAGATTGTAAGCCCCTTTGAGTCTCCTGCAGGAGAGAAGGGGGGGATATAAATCCAAACTCTTCATCTTCTTCTTTTTCTTAGGTTTAATGCTAATAATCGAGCCCAGCGGCCCAGGCCAGCCTAGATATGGGGTGGGGGGACTCTGTGCATGCCCACAGAAAGGGCTCTGAGTGCCACCTTTGGCACCCGTGCCATAGGTTCGCCACCACTGGGGTAGGCCTTGCACAGTTCTGACTTCAGGAGTGACTCAGCTGAACCCTACTGAGAACAGCATCCCTGCGTCTAGTCCGGCTTCCTTTCTCCCGCCGTGTATCATTCCGTTGCCCAATGACATCCTAGTATTGTGTATCATACATCCTGTTGCCCAATGACATCACATCCTACGGTTCCCCACGCCCAGTCTGGGGCAGGATAGGTGCAGAGTCAGTGATGCGCAATTAGCTCTGTGCTGCCACAGACACACACACACACCATTTCCTGTCTGGGGTAGCATCTGAACAGTGCAAATCCGGTACCCCTCTGCCTCTTCCCCCTACTTCAGTGGTTCTCAACCTGTGGGTCGCGACCCCTTTGGGGGTCTGACCCTTTCACAGGGGTCGCCTAAGACCATTGGAAAACACATATTTCCTTAGGAACCAACATAGGAACATAAGACCAAGCCTGCTGGATCGGACCAGAGTCCATCTAGTCTAGCTCTCTGCTGCTACTCGCAGTGGCCCACCAGGTGCCTTTGGGAGCTCACATGCAGGAGGTGAAAGCAATGGCCTTCTGCGGCTGTTGCTCCTGAGCACCTGGTCTGCTAAGGCATTTGCAATCAGATCAAGGAGGATCAAGATTGGGAGCCACAGATCAACTTCTCCTCCATCAATCTGTCCAAGCCCCTTTTAAAGCTATCCAGGTGAGTGGCCATCACCCCCTCCTGTGGCAGCAGATTCCAAACACCGACCACACGTTGCATGAAGAAGTGTTTCCTTTTATTAGTCCTAATTCTTCCCCCCAGCATTTTCAATGCCTGCCCCCTGGTTCTAGTATTGTGAGAAAGAGAGAAAAATTTCTCCCTGTCCACATTTTCTACCCCGTGCATAATTTGATAGACTTCAATCCTATCCCCCCTCAGACGTCTCCTCTCCAAACTAAAGAGTCCCAAACGCTGCAGCCTCTCCTCATAGGGAAGGTGCTCCAGTCCTTCAACCAAGACACAAATAATTTTATGGTTGGGGGTCACCACAACATGAGGAACTGTATTAAAGGGTCGCGGTATTAGGAAGGTTGAGAACCACTGCCCTACCTGGTCTGGGGCCATTTTTTCATGGTCAGCGCCAACAGGAAGTACACAGAAGAAGATATTTCTTGCTTCTGCTCAGTAACACCGGTTCCAATTCTGAAAAAATGGGAAAGACCCTTGGTCCCCTCGATGGTCTCTCCTGCCCAGCCATTTAACCCTCCTATCCCTGCTTTATTTTCCACATCGTTGAACTCACAAACATTTTTAAAACCCCTCCTATAAAAAGGGCATAGCTGTATTTTGAGCACTTGAGTTTCATTTTACATTGGCCACTTGGACCAGATATTTATGAGCTTTAAAAGCTTTGAATGGATACCTGCGGGCGATCTCCTTATGAAATGGACATTAATCTAGCCTCGCCATTATCTCTTGTTCTGCCGTTGGAAAGGAAGCACTTGGGGAGAGGGGGCTTCTGGGGGGGGGCTTTTGCCCACGGCTTTCGATTACTTAAATAGCTGTCTTTAATCCCGAGCCCCCCCCCCTTTTTATGATACTTTGGGCCCGAGACCAAATGAAGGGAAATCCATTTGAACCTGAAAGATTATCGACTGCATTCCTTGGAGACCGGCCGTATAATGGATATGACTCGTTTTATTACTGAAAATTTGATTACCTTGTAATACGCAGCAGGGAAACGATAAATATGTAACTAATGATCAAGGAAGGGCCACTTAGTTTTAAACAATTTATAGGGGCTGCGTCGGCCAATCAATTGTTTCACGGGAGAGTTATGCACTCCACATGCGGGGGGGAGGAGAGGGGGAAGAGTAGAAGCTACCTGTCGCCCTCTCCTGCCAACATGTCCAGGGCTGCCATATGTGCCCCCGCCGGCTACTTGTGCTGTTGGGAAACAGCCCTATCTGTGACCACTTGACCAAGGAGGAGGAGGAAGAAGAGGAAGAAGAGGAAGAAGAAGAAGAAGAAGAAGAAGAAGAAGAAGAAGAAGAAGAAGAGGACGAGGAGGCGGAGGCGGAGGCGGAGTTTGAATTTATATCCCCCCTTTCTCTCCTGTAGGAGACTCAAAGGGACTCGAAATCTCCTTGCCCTTCCCCCCTCACAACAAGCACCCTGTGAGGTAGGTGGGGCTGAGAGAGCTCTGAAGAACTGTGACTAGCCCAAAGTCACCCAGCTGGCGTGTGTTGGACTGCACAGGCCAATCTGGTTCCCCAGATAAGCCTCCACAGCTCAAGTGGCAGAGTGGGGAATCAAACCCGGTTCTCCGGATTAGAGTGCACCGGCTCTTAACCACTACACGCTGGCTGGGGAGCGTTCCCATCATCACCCGTGGCTTGCACACTTGTCAGAACAATGAGGGGCAGGGGGGAGGAAGACCCATTCCTGCCCTTTGAGTCCGGGGGAAAGAGCCAGAACTCTAGTCAGGCCAGCTCAAGCGAGTCTGCAGCAAGTCTGGACTCCCCCACTGATGGGATCAGGGGCACGCTTCACCCCCTCCCTTCAGTGTCAATCCAGGGCCGCCTATTGTGCAAGCATGGAGCTCCCCCCAGAAGGCCATGCTCAGGCGACTAGTCCCCCCCTCCTTCCACCTAAGGAGCTCCAGCTCTTCCTGGAGTTGGTCCTTGCCTCGCTTCTCCAGATCATCCTGTGGTTTGCATTTTACAAAGAGAGAACTGAGGCCAAGGGGCACCCCCTTGGCTAGGCCAGCCGGTGACAGTTGTGGTTCCGGAGGCCAGGGCCTGGGGGCTTTTGAGAAAACCCTGTTTGTACTGGAACGCCGTATTTATGTACCTTGGAAAGGCTTCTGCGTGCGTTCTGAGAACAGGAGGGTCTCCCCTCCGAGGGGGATGCTGACAAAACCTCCACAACTTTCCTGGGAACGGAAGGCAAAAGGCCGCTCCATACAGGCCTCTTGCTTCCCTTCCTGGGATGTCTGCCCTCCGGTTGCAGACAAAAACAGGGATCCGATATCGGAGAGGCAGAGGCTTTCTGGCAGAGGGAGCGGAGGCGGCCAGGCCAGACCCTGCCAAACTAAGCTTTCCTCTAATGACTACCATCTTGCTTATGGGGAGGGGCACGGTGGGGGGGGGGGGGGGCCAAGCAGGGCAGCATCTTCCCACCCACCGCAGCTGCAAAGATGCTGAGAGAAGCGTAGAACAGGCGGCCACGGGAGGCCCAGATTCCAGGTGACCCACCCGCCATCCCCCTTTCTAGGCATATAGTTTGCTGAGTTGGCCACGTCAGCCCAGCATGGTTCAGGTTACAGGCTGAGTTTCAGTGGTGGGATCCAAAAATTTTAGTAACAGGTTCCCAGGTGGTGGGATTCAAACAGTGGCGTAGCGCCAATGGGGCTGGGCGGGGCACGACGGGGGCGTGGTCGGGCATTCCGGGGGCGGGGCATTAATAATTTCTCTGTTACTGTAAAAAAACTCTTACTGTTAAAAAAAGTTCCTAATTTCCAGCTGGTATCTTTCTGTCCATCATTTAAACTCATTACAGCAAGTCCTATCCTCCACTGCCAACAGAAACAACTACTTCTCCTCTAATTGGCTGCCTGTCAAATACTTAATACTTTCAAATACTTAATTTTGTTTCTAGAAATCAAAAGAAGGAGACTTTCCTTAAACAAGGAACTTTACCATATTTCTTAAACATGTTTTTAAAACAGCCCAACAGGGAGAATTATCCCGTTTTCTACCTTCGCTAACCAGCCACATAGGAATCAACCGGACTTTATGATTTTGGGACCTAATGGGATTTCTAACGGAAAAGCAGACCCAATTAGTCACCCCCTCTCGGCACACACAAATAATTAGTAGCCCACTCTCGGGAACTGGGGAGAACCTGCTGGATCCCACCTCTGCTGAGTTCTGATCCCGGTGCTTTTTGAATTTGTTTATTTAAGAGCTGCAGCGGTTACCAGTGTCAGACTAGGGTCATGCTGGCGGGGCTGATGGGAATTGTAGTCCATGAACATCTGGAGAGCCGCAAGTTGCAGACCCCTGGACTAGGCTATGGGAGACCCAGTTTTGAATCCTTGCCTCTGCCACGAAAGCTTCCTGGCTGACCTTGGGCCAGTCACACACTCTCATCCTAGCCTACCACATAGGGCTGTTGTGCAGACAAAAGGGAGGGGAGAATAAGTATGTAAGCCATTTTTGTCCCCACTGAGAAGCAAGGTGGGGTAAAAACAGGGCCGTAGTAGCTAGGTTCTAAAGTCAGGGGGAGCGAGCACATAAAAGAGGGCACCGTGGCACATACCAAACAATTCCTGAAGCCAACGGGGGTGAGGAAATGGGCCCAGTGCCACAGACAGCTGTGTGAGCCACAGACTGGGGAGGAAGAAAAACCTGCCCCCCCCCCCCCCAGGGATGGGGCTTGGGCTGTGTATCTATGCAAACTGGAGCCTAGGGACAAAACCTGAATTTGGTGCACCCCCCCGGTATGGCGCCCCCCCCCTCCCCACCATGACCAAACAATGATTTTTTGCACCACCTCACAAAACACCCCCCACCCCCAGCAAAACATACATGGCTCTCTCCCCATCAACTCTCTTTCCTAATTTTGTCCTTACACCAACCCTGTGAGGTAGGCTGGCCTGAGAAACAGCTCCAAGCCAGTGCAAGTGGAAATTAACTTTTAAGCATATAAATCTCTCACAAATCACTCCCCCTCCCAGCAAAACATACATGGCTCTCTCCCCACCTTACACCAACCCTGTGAGGTAGGCTGGCCTGAATAACAGCTCCAAGCCAGTGCAAGTGGAAATTAACTGTTAAGCATGTAAATCTCTCACAAATGACCCCCATCGGAATATTTACCAAACAAATGCCAGCATCATCACCAGTTCTGCTGCTGCTGCTGCTGCTGGGCTCCCTGCTCAGCTTCCTTCTCCTGTGCCTGTGGGCGCCAGTCTGCTGGGAGAAGGCTTGTGAGTAATGGCACCTGACTTAAGGGAGACTAAGGCACAGCTGGGTCAGAGGGAGGGGAGGCAGAGCTCCCCAGTCCTGCTCCTGGGACACAGTGGGATTTTTCCCCCCGCCCCTGGACACTCCAGGCCACCGTACTGAGTGTGCGGGGCTACAACAGGCACTGGCAACAGTCGGCCTGCCTGCTGAATCAGCCTGTGTGGAGGGACGTTTTGGCGCCCCCCCCCCCCGTGGCCACAATGGATGCGCCCGGGGACAAGGGGTACCCCCACGTGGCCACAATGGATGCGCCCGGGGGACAAGGGGTACCCCCACGTGACCAGAATGGATGCGCCCGGGGACAAGGGGCACCCCCACGTGGCCACAATGGATGCGCCCGGGGACAAGGGGTACCCCCACGTGGCCACAATGGATGCGCCCGGGGGACAAGGGGTACCCCCACGTGACCAGAATGGATGCGCCCGGGGACAAGGGGCACCCCCACGTGGCCACAATGGATGCGCCCGGGGACAAGGGGCACCCCCACGTGGCCACAATGGATGCGCCCGGGGACAAGGGGCACCCCCACGTGGCCACAATGGATGCGCCCGGGGACAAGGGGCACCCCCACGTGGCCACAATGGATGCGCCCGGGGACAAGGGGCACCCCCACGTGACCAGAATGGATGCGCCCGGGGACAAGGGGCACCCCCACGTGGCCACAATGGATGCGCCCGGGGACAAGGGGCACCCCCACGTGGCCACAATGGATGCGCCCGGGGACAAGGGGCACCCCCACGTGACCAGAATGGATGCGCCCGGGGACAAGGGGCACCCCCACGTGACCAGAATGGATGCGCCCGGGGACAAGGGGCACCCCCACGTGGCCACAATGGATGCGCCCGGGGACAAGGGGCACCCCCACGTGGCCACAATGGATGCGCCCGGGGACAAGGGGCACCCCCACGTGGCCACAATGGATGCGCCCGGGGACAAGGGGGCACCCCCACGTGGCCACAATGGATGCGCCCGGGGACAAGGGGCACCCCCACGTGACCAGAATGGATGCGCCCGGGGACAAGGGGCACCCCCACGTGACCAGAATGGATGCGCCCGGGGACAAGGGGCACCCCCACGTGGCCACAATGGATGCGCCCGGGGACAAGGGGCACCCCC
This sequence comes from Sphaerodactylus townsendi, assembly GCF_021028975.2. NCBI lineage: Eukaryota > Metazoa > Chordata > Lepidosauria > Squamata > Sphaerodactylidae > Sphaerodactylus > Sphaerodactylus townsendi. The sequence goes on from NC_059441.1 coordinate 7,286,781, forward strand.
ACGTGGCCACAATGGATGCGCCCGGGGACAAGGGGCACCCCACGTGGCCACAATGGATGCGCCCGGGGACAAGGGGCACCCCCACGTGACCAGAATGGATGCGCCCGGGGACAAGGGGCACCCCCACGTGACCAGAATGGATGCGCCCGGGGACAAGGGGCACCCCCACGTGACCAGAATCGATGCGCCCGGGGACAAGGGGCACCCCCACGTGACCAGAATGGATGCGCCCGGGGACAAGGGGCACCCCCACGTGGCCACAATGGATGCGCCCGGGGACAAGGGGCACCCCCACGTGGCCACAATGGATGCGCCCGGGGACAAGGGGCACCCCCACGTGGCCACAATGGATGCGCCCGGGGACAAGGGGCACCCCCACGTGACCAGAATGGATGCGCCCACAAGGGGTACCCCATGTCCCTAGGCAAATGCGCCAGTGGCTGGGAGTGGGGGGGGGAAGGATTTTTCATGGTTAAAAAATGGTTCAAAAGGCGTCACTTTTCCGCAGTGCACTCAAGGGGAGTACTTGCTCCCGTCGCGCCCCTATTAGTTAGCCACTGGGCATAGATTAATACAATTAAATAAAATATTTACTTCATTTGTATCCCACTTTCTCCCCAGTAGGGACATTTCCTCCCGTTTCTCCTCACAGCAGCCCTGACAACAGGCAGAGTGTATGTGACTAGCCCAGGGTGGCCAACCTATGGTGCTCCAGATGTTCATGGACTATAATTCCCATCAGCCCCTGCCAGCATGCTGATGAGAATTGTAGTCCATGAACATCTGGAGCACCATAGGTTGGCCACCCCTAGACTAGCCCAAGGACACTCAGCAGGCTTCCATGGCAGAGGGAGGGGTCTGAACCCCTCTTCGGACACTCCGCCAACTCCGCCAAGCGGCTGCCATGGGCTCTCCTTGATTGAACGCATATAAGGTGAAGAAGAAGAAGACTTTATTTACAGTCAATGACCAAATATATTACAAATCTCCAAAATATCGACAACAAAACAAGAATGCAGATCTCTCTCCCGTATTCCAGGACTATCCATCTATATATCATTATACTTTGTAGACACACCAAACAGCATAAAATTACTAGACAAAACAAAAACATCTAAGGGGGGATGCCATATTCAGATCATTTTTTTTCTTTTTCATAATGAATAGACAGAATTTTGCTACCCATTTAGTAATATTCTCCTTATCTTGTAATAGTTTTTCACAACAAACTTTATCAGAACAATATGTCATCTTGTGTAGCAGATGTGACAGGCATTTTTTCCTTGCCTCCTCATAAAGGGGGCACTTTAATAACATATGCTCCATAGTTTCTACAGAATTCAGAGAGCAAGAACATAACCTTGCAGCATAAGGTATCTTTTGATATTTCCCTTCTAAGACAGCAGAAGGTAAATGTGCAACAAGGATGATTAAGGGACTAGAGCGCCTTCCTTATGAGGAGAGGCTGCAGCGTTTGGGACTCTTTAGTTTGGAGAGGAGACGTCTGAGGGGGGATATGATTGAAGTCTATAAAATTATGCATGGGGTAGAAAATGTTGACAGAGGGAAATTTTTCTCTCTTTCTCACAATACTAGAACCAGGGGGCATCCACTGAAAATGCTGGGGGGAAGAATTAGGACTAATAAAAGGAAACACTTCTTCACGCAACGGGTGATTGGTGTTTGGAAGATGCTGCCACAGGAGGCGGTGATGGCCACTAACCTGGATAGCTTTAAAAGGGGCTTGGACATATTTATGGAGAAGTCGATTTATGGCTACCAATCTTGATCCTCTTTGATCTGAGATTGCAAATGCCTTAACAGTCCAGGTGCTCGGGAGCAGCAGCAGCAGCAGAAGGCCCTTGCTTTCTCATCCTGCAGGTGAGCTCCTAAAGGCACCTGGTGGGCCACTGCGAGTAGCAGAGAGCTAGACTAGATGGACTCTGGTCTGATCCAGCTGGCTTGTTCTTATGTTCTTACTTCTTGCAAGAGTAAAAACTCTCCTTAGATCTTTATTATCCAGATAAGTTAAACAAGGAGCAGGGGCACGCATATAAGGTGGGTGGGGCTGAGGCAATCCATCCCCACCCTAACCTCAGTTGCACTCATTCCCTGTAAAAAATCCCAGCTGCAGATCTTGTTAACTGGGCACTGCTTGCTTGGGTGGCACGCCCGGGCACACCCCTGCCTCCAGCAGCCTCCGGTTCAGCTTATGAAACGTGGGCCCGGCCCAGCTGCGCCACGAGCACTAAACATGTTGCAGCCTGGTCACCGAGTCACTTGGCCAAGAAGATCCTCCCCCTCCCAAATAATCAGTTATGCAAGACAGCAAAACAGACTTCCTAGGAATCTGCGTGGCCAAGCGGCATCGCCTGCCGGCGTTGCGTCGGGTTTGAAAAGGGTTCCCTGTTTTACTTGTCCGAAGAGGTCCATCTAAGTGGCCCCCTGCCCTCCAACAATATGGGGCGCAATCCCCCCAGCAAGTTCTCCTGCCCCACTGAAATTGTCAGGAGTTGCACAAAGAGCCAACACCGTAAGGTTCAAACCAGGCCTTCTATCCCAACTTGTGCCCCGTGGCAAGGGCATGAACTGACAGTAGGGTAGGGGATTGTTCTGAAAAGGGCCCAGGAATTATGTGCAGAGATTGGGACAGAGAGGCATCAGTTTAAAAAGGTCAATATGCATCAGAGAAAGTGGCAAGCAATTGCCACAAAAAGACCAAAGGCAGCGTGGGCTGGGGCTGGGGGCTCTTGCTGGCCCTGGGCTGAGAAGATAACTTTGTGGACAAGTGGCCCGTCCCGTCCTGATAGGGCTGCTTGGCCTTCCCAATGCTCCAGGAGGAGCAGCAGTGGCGTAGGAGTTAAGAGCTCGTGTATCTAATCTGGAGGAACCGGGTTTGATTCCCAGCTCTGCCGCCTGAGCTGTGGAGGCTGATCTGGGGAATTCAGATTAGCCTGGGCACTCCCACACACGCCAGCTGGGTGACCTTGGGCTAGTCACAGCTTCTCGGAGCTCTCTCAGCCCCACCCACCTCACAGGGTGCTTGTTGGGAGGGGGGAAGGGCAAGGAGATTGTCAGCCCCTTTGAGTCTCCTGCAGGAGAGAAAGGGGGGATATAAATCCAAACTCCTCCTCCTCCTCTTCTTCTTCTTCTTCTTCTTCTTCTTCTTCTTCTTCTTCTTCTTCTTCTTCTCTTCCTCCTCCTCCTCCTCCTCCAGTGGGGCGCTTCTCTCACCAGGTTTCTCTCTCCGCACCATTGCAGACCCTGGGGTGTGGGAGCGTGGCCCAGTCGGTGCTGAGCGGAGGAGCGTTGGGAGGCGCACACACGGCCGCCGTGGGCTTCGCCATGGCCGTCACCATTGCTATCTACGTCTCTGGAGGCGTTTCCGGTAAGCTCACCTTTTTTTTTGGGGGGGGGGGGGTTAACCGATCCCATTTCCAGCCGGGTTTGATGCAGGAGTTTCCCCAGTAGTCCACATGCTGACTTGTTTTTTGCTCACTGTAGATTCGTGTTTGGGGATATCAGGGTGGATTGGCAGGTTGGTTATTATGGGATGTGTGTGTCTCTCCCCCCCCCCCCCCAGCAATCAATTGACTGAGTAAATGCCCCAAATAAACAAACAGCAGTCTGCATTTAGCAAGGACGAAACAATTAAAAGTATTGCTTAAAAACCCTCTGATGGACTACAAATGTGCCTTATATTGATTGGGCAGTGATGCTTTTTTCGATTGTCCATTACTTTTATCTTAAGCACATACACAGTGCTGGGTCTCCGAAGAGGCAACCCGCCAGGAATGCCTCTGTCTCCAGAACAAACTGAGATGTTCTAATCCAGTGGTGGCGAACCTATGGCATGGGTGCCAGAGGTGGCACTCAGAGCCCTTTCTGTGGGCACATGCAGAGTTCGTCATGTGGGGGGGAATCGCCCCCCCCCCACATCTAGGCTGGCCTGGACCGCTGGGCTCGATTATTAGCATTAAATCTAGTTTTGGGGAAGCAGTGTAGGTAACCCTGTTAAGCGCTGTTAAACCCCACTGATTTTCATGCGAAGAACGAAAGCCTTTACCTGGGAGTAAGCTCGGTTGCTGGCAATGGGGCTTGCTTCTGAGTAAACCCTCCTAGGGTCGTGATTCATCTGTCCGAAGAGTTGCATGGTTGCTTCAAAGCAAAACCACCGACTACCACCAAGCTTACTCCAGAGTAACGCACGCCTCAGAGCCAACCATTTTTTCTAAACTAAAACATCAGTATTCAGGTTAAATGGCCGTGTTGGCCCTTTGCGATAAATAAGTGGGTTTTGAGTTGCAACTTGGGCACTCGGTCTCGAAAAGGTTCGCCATCATTGTGCTAGTCAGTGATGTTCTGAACTATTATTATGTTACCTTGAACCACGAGGAAAGGTGGGACGTTAGTATTTTAATAAATAAACAAATGATCGGGTGTGGAATAGCACTTAATTGTTATGAACTAAGGTCTGGGAAACTGGGGTTTGGATTTCCATTCATGCCGTGGGAACTCACACTCTCAGTGTGGCGCAGTGGTTATGAGCAGGTGGATTCTCATCTGGAGAACTGGATTCGATTCCCCACTCCTCCACCTGAGTGGCAGAGGCTTATCTGGTGCACCCGATGTGTTTTTGCAGTCCTACATTCCTGCTGGGTGACCTGGGGCTAGTCACAGTTCTCTCAGGACTCTCTCGGCTGCACCCACCTCACAAGGCGTCTGTTGTGGGGAGAGGAAGGGAAAGGTACTTGTAAGTCGCCTTGAGTCTCCTGACAGGAGAGAAAGGTGGGGTATAAATCCAAGCTCTTCTTTTTCTTCCTTTAGCCCGACCTACCTCACAGGGTCGTTGTGAGGATAAAATGGAGAATGATGCGAGGACATCATGAGGGTCCCTATGGGGGAGAAAGGCAGGGGATAAATGAATTAAACAAACAAAATAAATAAAAAGATCCTTTCATGTGTAAGCAACTTTATGCACACCCAAATCAACCGCTCCATTGACTAACATCCTTACCATTTGCTGCAGCAGCCCTACCGTTTTGAACTCTCTTTCTGGATCGTTAGCAGGACATTTGAAGCCACGACTCCCTCAGAAAGGCTTCTGTACTTGTTGAAGAAGCAAGCCTTTATTGGCATAGACAGCAGTACAACAATAATAAAAACAGATTAAAAAGCATATACAATACAGGATATACATGTTAGGACGAAGGAAATCTACTGGTGTTTTGTAATTTCCAGGAGAAAGTCTGCCACTATCATACAGAGAGAAGGATCAGGATTGTCCAACAAGTAGTGTAATCTAATTAAATCGGGGAGATCGGGTAAATGTAAAGGAGTGAGATTCACATGCTTGGATCTGATTTCCTTGAATCTGAGATAGTGTCGTAATTGGTGGGCCAGAGATTCAACTGAGCCATCGTTACACGGGCACAATCTTTTAGCCTTTTCTTGCTTATTAAATCTGCCATGTAACAAGGCAGAAGGCATAACATTAAACCTGGCGAGCATTATGGCTCTCCTTTGAGCAGGGTTTATTAAGCAATACAGGTAGTGTGCCAAGTGGCCCCGTTCAAATGCGGGAGAAAAATACAGGGGGGAGCACGTTTTCTTGGCTGCTGTGATTAGGGTAGAGAACTCTCTATCCAATAGTTGACCTTTTAATTTCCTATAAGCTTCTGTTCTGTACTTGTTCTTGGTAGCCAGTGGCTAAGAAGAGTCTGGCAGCAGAGCTCATGCCCTTTAAGTTAGCAGGCAATTCCAAAGCCGCGTAAAGCAGCAAGTAGTTTGGGGGATAGGACCTGGGTTCAAAACAGTTCTGGTAATTGGGAGAACCAACCTCCCAGCTGAAAAAAGGAACCTGGAAAAACACAGTCTGGTGAAGTGATTCTCAACCAGGGTTCCGCGGTACCCTGGGGTACCATGAGCACGTCCCAGGGGTACCATGACAATGCTACCGCCTGTCCCCCCCCCCCCAGAATCAAATGGATTTTGAAAGGGGGGTTTTGGAAGCTTCATGAGCTCCCTTTAAACAACACTGAAAAACAGCATTGTTTTATTTGCCTAAATTTGGTGTGGATTTGGGGGGGGGGTAGATTTAAACAGAGCTCTCCCTTTAAATCCCCCCAATCCATGTCGAATTTAGGCAAACAAACAACGCGGCTGTCAACGCTGCTTTCCCTCCCCCCCCCCCGCTTGCCACTCCCCCCCCTCCAGGCCTAAAACGGGGGAAAAAAACCTAAAAAATGCAAAAAAAAATCAAATGAACCTCAGGGGTACCCTGAGATATGAAGAGCGAGGTCAAGGGTACCACGATGTCGAAAAGGTTGGGAAACACTGCTCTGGTGAAACAAAAGCTCAAGAACAAAACTGGATCACAGTTGGGCGAGCAGCAACAATGAAGGCAAGGAGATGCTGGAATCAGACCAGGTGACTCACTGGAAAGAAATCTGCCTGAAATCTGAGGCTGGAGAAAATCTTGGGAACTTGATTCCTGGAGACTTTCAGAGAAAAAAAAAGAACCCAACCCGAGGAAGTGAAAACGGCTGAGGTCAAACCAGCATTAGTTCAAGTTATTAAACTAGAGGGAAGTGAAAGTCCTCGGGAAGCAGCACCAAAGAGAAACAAGAAAACCTACTGATTGAAATTCAGTCAACACCCTTGGAGTGAAAAAGTGAAGCGGTGAAGAAGAAGAAGAAGAAGAAGAAGAAGAAGAAGAAGAAGAAGAAGAAGAAGAAGAAGAAGAAGAAGAAGAAGAAGAAGAAGAAGAAGAAGAAGAAGAAGAAGAAGAAGAAGAAGAAGAAGAAGAAGAAGAAGAGGAGGAGGAGGAGGAGGAGGAGGAGGAGGAGGAGGAGGAGGAGGAGGAGGAGGAGGAGGAGGAGGAGGAGGAGTTGTTTGGATTTATATCCCCCCTTTCTCTCCTGCAGGAGACTCAAAGGGGCTTACAAGCTCCTTTCCCTTCCCCCCTTCCCCACAACAAACACCCTGTGAGGTAGGTGGAGCTGAGAGAGCTCCAAAGAACTGTGACTAGCCCAAGGTCACCCAGCTGGCGTGTGTGGGAGTGCACAGGCTAATTTAGTTCCCCAGAGAAGCCTCCACAGCTCAGGCGGCAGAGCGGGGAATCAAACCCGGTTTCTCCAGATTAGAGTGCACCTGCTTTTAACCACTACGCCACTGCTGCTCCTGAGATAAGATGAAAGGCAGTCACATTCTCGCGCCCCTCACTCTGCTTATGCCCTGAAACACCGTCTCAGGATTACCCCCCCCCCCACCCCATAATGTAGCTGTCTGATCCTGTCTGAAAAAGGCACCAGTGGTCTGACTGGAAGTCCATCATGGAATTTTTCATGGAGCCCACAGATGTGACATTCTCAAGGAAGGTCTCTCTCTCACTCTCTCTCTCTCTCTCACACACACACACACACACACACACACACACACTCACACACAGTCACACACACCCCATTTGATGCTCTCTCCAGCTGCTTTTGGCTGTCCGAGACCCAGCCCTGCCCATGCTTTCCTGGGCTCTGGAGAGGCCTGTGGATACTCTATGCCAGTGATAGCGAACCTTTTCGAGACCGAGTGCCCAAACTGCAACCCAAAACCCACTTATTTATCGCAAAGTGCCAATCCAGCAATTTAACTTGAATACTGAGGTTTCAGTTTAGAAAAAAAGGTTGGCTCCAAGGCGCGCGTTACTCAGGAGTAAGCTCAGTGAAGCAACCGTGCAACGCTTCGAATGGGTGAATCACGATCCTAGGAGGGTTTACTCAGAAGCAAGCCCCATTGCCAGCAACCGAGCTTGCTCCCAGGTAAAGGATCATGCCCAGACCAGCCTAGATGTGTGTGTGTGGAGGTGATTTTCCACCCCCCTCCCACATGATGAACTCTGTGCGCAAGTGCCCACAGAGAGGGCTCTGAGTGCCACCTCTGGCACCCGTGCCATAGGTTCGCCATCACTGCTCTATGCTGCACACGGATATTCTCCAAGGGCTCTCCACCAGTACGAAGCGCTCTTTAGGGACTGAGAAGGCATCACCCCGACACAAATCTATCCCCCCCCCCCCTCCGCACAACCCATCTCAGTGCCTTCTGGCCCCGTGCAGTCCATATTTCCAATTGCTGACAGAGGAGAAAATTGTTCATTTGATTCAAAGCCAGTCCAAAGGCAGGGCGGTTGCGGAGACAGCCCTGGGAGCCGTGGGCCGGTCTTCGCTCGCTGCTGGGCATCGGAGGTCACACCACGCTGGACGTGGCACAATGCCGGTCTTTATCCCGCTTGGCTTATCTGTGTTTGCTCCCTCGCAAGAGATCAGAGATGCTCCCGGTTCCCAGATAACACCCTGACCCCCAGCGTGAGTCAACAGAGAAAGCGCACAGAGGAGGCCCCTCTCTTCCCAGACAAAGGTCTGCGCTTGTCAGGAGACAGTTGTTCAAGGTAGCCTCAGTCGGCCCTGCAAAAATTCCACCATCCCAATAAATGCACTTGAAGGAACCAGAATTACGACTTGTCTGGTATCATGGGCAAAATGTATTTGCTTGTTAAATATATGTCCCATGACCCTCCCTGAATGAGATCAGGCTCAGGCAGCGTATAGACACATTTTAAAACATTTTGCTAATCCATAAAACTCACTTCAGACATCATTAAAATTCAAGATGGCACGATCCCATTAGAGCCTATGGGAAACCATCCATTGAGTGAGCGAGTGGGAATGTGTGTGTGTACAGGAAGGGAGGGGAATATCAGAGAGATCTGTGCCTTCAAGGCTGTTGATGGGCAGAGTTCAGAGAAGCAGCAAAAGGAGAGGCCAGTTGAGTCTTCAGGAAGCAGCAGCGTGGCAGGCACTGCACTGCCTCCTCTCTTGTAAACAGAGAAAGGCAAGGAGAGCCCTCTGCAAGCCCACTGCACAGAGAAGAGTCCTGAGGTAGGCCTTTCCTGCATAATTGGCCGTTCACTTTTAAAGCATTGCTGGAATTTTGTCACAACAGACTAACGTGGTTCCCTCTTTGCGTCCCGCCTCCTGGGCACTGCTTTTCAGGTGGCCACATCAACCCAGCCGTCTCCTTTGCCATGTGCATCGCCGGGAAGATGCCGTGGGCCAAGTTTCCCGTTTACGTGTTCATGCAGTTTCTGGGTGCGTTCTTTGGAGCAGCCACTGTCTATGGGATCAACTACGGTGAGTGGGAGGACCATGTTTCTGCCTTGGGAACTCTACGAGAAATCCAGCCTCCAGGGCCGACACGGGGAAATCCTGCTCGAACTCAGGCTGAAAGACCCTTTGGGGGCTCCCGTTTCATTCCAGTGGGACTTCTGAACAAGAGGTTCCTACTGGATCATGGCCCTTCTAAAGTGGTCAATGTGGAGCGACAACAAAATTGGACAGGGACCACCCTGTCCTTCCAAAATCCATTGCTCTTTTTAAAAGGGTTCCTTTCATGCTTTGGAGGAGAAGAAGAAGAGTTTGGATTTATATCCCCCCTTTCTCTCCTGCAGGAGACTCAAAGGGGCTGACAATCTCCTTGCCCTTCCCCCCTCACAACAAACACCCTGTGAGGTAGGTGGGGCTGAGAGAGCTCCGAGAAGCTGTGACTAGCCCAAGGTCACCCAGCTGGCTGGCGTGTGTGGTGGAGTGTACAGGCTAATCTGAATTCCCCACAGCTCAGGCGGTCAGAGCTGGGAATCAAACCCGGTTCCTCCAGATTAGATACACAAGCTCTTAACCTCCTACGCCACTGCTGCTCCCGCCCTCACTCCCTCACTTTGGGAAATTAAAAAGGTACCTAAGAGTGAGTGAGTGGGGTGCAGGGGTTGGGGGGGGGGGGGAAAGCAACACAACCCCCTGAGCTGGCATTCTGCCTGCTGATGCACCCACTCAGTGTTTCTTTTGCAAAGCTCGGAGGAACCCCACACAAGGGGCACCCTAGAAAGCTCTCATTTTTGGCTCCGTCTTCTCCTCGGAGTCCTTCACTCAGGGGTGGATGAGAGACACAGTTCACAGGGGGTTTGTGGCCAGTTTTTGGGGGTCCACCCCATACCTCTTGAGTTGTTGGGATTCTGGCCAGGTATGCCAGAGATGCACACCTTTGTTCCTGCAAGGTACTTCTCCTGTTCCTATGTAGGATCATTGCGTGCCAATCAATCACTGATGTGGAACCTTGGGTTTTTGCAAAGTGGGGACGTTTTGGGAGGTCATGGGGATTCCAGCCAAAAAAGCCTACAGGCACTCACCTGGCCTTAGGTGAGTCAGCCTCAACTCCCCCCACCAGCCCCAAATTGGCAAGATGGGCACCATCTCACAAGAGTTCTGCTTCTTGCATAAGGTGACCAGATGGTCATCTTTCTGACCCGGGATGGGGAAGCGGTTACGTCTTGTGACGCTTGAGGCCGCCCAGAGCGCCACCAGGCTTCTGCGGAAACTACCGTTTGCAGCCCTGTGACAGAAGACAAAGGGCAAAGCCCCAGAAGGCCATCGCGGCTCCCTAGCGGCCAGGCCTACGGGGGGAGGCTGCCGCACTGCCTTGTGCCCCCAAGGCAGTGCAGCAGCCTCCCAAAAATCGGGACAATTTGTAGAACCCACGGGGCGCGGGACAAATTGTCCAAAGGCGTGACGGTCCCGCCAAAAGCGGGACAGCTGGTCAGCCTATTCTTGCATGAAATGCTTTGAAATGTGCTATGTTCTAATTAATTCTGAGGGCAATGACCACCACCACTCCCTAGATGCACTGATGACCTACACCGGCGGGAACTTCACCGTCACAGGGCCAACTCGCACTGCCCATATCTTTGCAACGTACCCGGAGGAATACCTGTCTATTACCAATGGATTTGCGGATCAGGTAAGCAGCAGCGAAGGAGGCCGGCCGCTTGGATGTCCAGGGAAGTCACAGGGCCCTTGGACTTCTTTGGAGGTTGTTAAAGAGAGGCTGGGTGGCCCTCTGTCAGGAGTGTTTGCAGATGATTCCAAATTATGTAGGGTGGTGAGAACCACAAAGGATTGCGAAGAGCTCCAAGCGGACCTTGATAAATTAGGTGAGTGGGCTCAGAAATGGCAAATGCAGTTCAATGTAGCAAAATGCAAAGTGATGCACATAGGGGCAAAAAATCCAAACTTCACATACACGCTACAGGGGTCAGTGCTATCAGTCACAGAGCAGGCAAGGGATTTGGGCGTCTGAGTTGATAGTTCCATGGGAATGTCAACTCAATGCATGGCAGCTGTGAAAAAGGCAAACTCTATGCTGGGGATCATTAGAAAAGGAATTGAGAATAAAACTGCAAAGATTGTCATGCCCTTATATAAAGCCGTGGTGCGACCGCACTTGGAGTCCTGTGTCCAGTTCTGGTCGCCACATCTCAAAAAGGATATTGAAGAGATAGAAAAAGTGCAGAGAAGGGCAACGAGGATGATTGATTGGATTGGAGCACCTTCCTTATGAGGAGAGGCTGCAGTGTTTGGGACTCTTTGGAGAGGAGACGTCTGAGGGGGGACAGGATTGAAGTCTACAAAATTATGCATGGGGTAGAAAATGTTGACAGAGAGAAATTTTTCCCTCTTTCTCACAATATTAGAACCAGGGGGCATTCATTGAAAATGCTGGGGGGAAGAATTAGGACTAATAAAAGGAAACACTTCTTCAAGCAACGTGCGATTGGTGTTTGGAATCTGCTGCCATAGGAGGTGGTGATGGCCACTAACCTGGATAGCTTTAAAAGGGGCTTGGACAGATTGATGGAGGAGAAGTCGATCTATGGCTACCAATCTTGATCCTCCTTGATCTGAGATTGCAAATGCCTTAACAGACCAGGTGATCGGGAGCAACAGCCGCAGAAGGCCATTGCGTTCACATCCTGCATGTGAGCTCCCAAAGGCACCTGGTGGGCCACTGCGAGTAGCAGAGAGCTGGACTAGATGGACTTTGGTCTGATCCAGCTGGCTTGTTCTTATGTTCTTATGAGTGCTTTGATTGGGGGTTCCTGCGTGGCAGGGGGTTGGACTGTATGGCCTTTGAGGTCTCTCCCAACTCTATGGAGCACAGCAGCACCTGAGCCTGGTACCTTTCCATTCAACAGGTGATCTCGACTGCGTTTCTTCTCCTGGGTGTCTTTGCAATCTTTGACTCAGATAACCTGGGTGTCCCAAAGGGGCTGGAACCCATCGCCGTGGGGCTGCTCATCATCTTGCTGACCTCTGCCATGTCCATGAACTGCGGCTGCGCCATGAACCCCGCCAGAGACCTCAGTCCGCGCCTCTTCACGTTCCTGGCTGGATGGGGGCCAGAGGTCTTCACGTAAGTAGCGTCCAGTTTGGGTCCAGGCATTTCCGGAGCCCTCTGGCGGCGGCCTCAAAAGCACCCTTGACACACCTGGTCAAACTGGCCAGGTGCAAACCTGTCATGAGAGATCCTTTTGCCACGCAGCTAGATGTTGAGTCTAGCAGCTTCCAAGAGTCAGAGCTCCCTTCGTTAAAAGCGCATTTTGCCGCACAAACACACCCCCGCAGCTTGTGTTATGGCTGAGTCCACCCAGGGATTTCTCACAGTCCTGCTTGTGTCTCCGAACGGGCAGCCAACTTTCCAGAGGTCTTTTGCATCGCTGGGCCTTTCCCCACTTACCTTTTGCTGCGCGCTACTCGGGCCAAGTAGCGCGGGGTCCCGGGGCACTCCCCACTACAGGGGCGGTGACAACACAGCCGCCCTGACGCTGACGCTGTCGCGCCCCCTCAGCGCGCGTCATTCCTGGCGCTGGAGGAAACGGCGCCTTTTGGGGAAGCCGGGGCGCGCGCCAGAAATGACGCGCGCAGTGAGTAGCGCGCAGCGACGGTGGTAGAGGGAAAAGTGGGGAAAGGCCCACTGACTACTTGATCCCTTTTTACGGGTGACTGAACCCCACCCGGTCTGCAGGCAAACCAGATGCTGCGCCAGGGAACCACGGCTTCCGTCCCACGCTGCCCCTTGGCCTTGTGGGATACGGGGGGCTTCTGCATCCACCGTACTGCTTGTCGGAGAGTTTTGCAGAGGGAAAAGGGGACACCACTTCGGGTGGTTGCTCATTAACTTTCCCTTTCTGGCAGCCTGTTTATTTGCTCAGAGCCTTTCTGTGCCTCCTTTTCACACGAGGCAGCTGACAGTTGGAGAACACACAGTACTCCAAAACCACAACGCAACGTTTCACTTTGAATGAGAAGAGATTCCCCACCCCCCACCCCCACCCTCCTTGGATCTTCTCCCTTGTCCCATCCAGTGGTCTCCCGCCATGGTTTGGAGACACATCTGGAGGTAACGCATGCAGGGAAGAGAGAACACTCCCAGGAGATAACGAGAGTATGAAGCAATAACTTGGAAACGTTGCTCCATGCTTTCAGTGTTTAAAGTGCACGTGCGTAACATGGCTACAATTTTTTACAACGGCCCTGCAAGACAGGCCACTGCTACCCGCCCCGTATGGCAGATGAGAGGCAGGAGTGAGATTTGAATCAGGGGCCTCGTTCTTGTGGCCCCTAAACTGATGAAGCTCCTTTGGGTTACAGCCAAATAGAACCTGGCCTCCCCACAGAGTCTTCCATAGAGTTGGCAAATCCTAGAGATTTCGGGACCTGGGGAAGGTGGAGGTGGAGGGGAGGAGGGAGCGCAGCAGGGATGTGATGTCATCAAGACCACCCGACAGGCTGCCATTCTCTGAGTTTCTGTTGAAATCTCCGGGCCACACCTTGAGGTTGGGAACCCTACCCTCTCTAAGGCACACGTGTCAAACTCGTGGCCCTCCAGATGGTATGGACTGCAGTTCCCATGATGCTGGCAGGGGATGATGGGAACTGTAGTCCATACCATCTGGAGGGCCGCAAGTTTGACCCCTGTGCTCTAAGGGATAACCCTTCCTTCTGGCTGCCAGTTGCAAAGGGAGTCAAAGGGAGAGAAGGGGGATTTCAGTGGCTCTTTGGTGTTGCAAGGGTGACATCTGGTGGACGTTACTGGAAGTGTTTTCTAGAAATAAAATAGCCCCCCACCCCATCTCCACCTCCGGAGACCTCTATAAGATTGACAGATGAGTTTGCTTACCTTTTAAAAAATCGCTCCTGTCTTGTGTCATGTAAGTCCCGGTAAATGGCCCTATTAGGGCAGATAAGCACCGGCATTTTCTTTAAAAAACCCAAATGTATGTGAAATGCACCATTCAAAGCATATTCCCCTATTGCACAAAAATAACACAAACCGGTGAAAGGCAAAGGAAACTAGTTCCAGCAATCAAATGAGCAGAAGTGGAGCTACGTGGGACTAGCTCCAACCCAGGAGGCAGCCGTGTGAGACACAAGAACCAGGCAACGTCTGGGTGGGGTGGCCGGCAGCAGCACCAAGAGGCCGCGAGGAAACACAGGCAGCTAGCTGCACCATGCTGGTTTCTCATTCTTTGTCTCTTTTTCTCAGGGCCGGCAACCACTGGTGGTGGGTCCCCATCGTGGCCCCCATGGTCGGGGGTGGCTTTGGGACAGCCGTCTACTTGCTGTTTATCGAACTGCACCACTCCCGGCCAAAACCACCACAGAGCATTGCCAACCACGACAAATACGAACTCACCAGCATGTAGGGGCGAGCGGCTGACTTCAAGTCCAGAACTGCGACCGGGGCCGAGGTCTGTTCCTTCTCGGTCCCCATGTCACCGAGACGGTCGCTCAGATTAACTCTGGCACTGAAGAGCCACGTGACGTTTGCAGCGTTCGTTCGTGCCCATTTCTCAGGTTATGTCACTGACATGCTCACGCCGATAAGGCACCACGCGCACCTCATTTATACGACTGTATCGGGGCCTCCTGTTGTGCCGTGTTTTGCCAATCCATGCTAGTCCATCATCCGCAAAACTCCACACACAAGGATGCATCTAGACTGGTTGTGTGTGTGCGTGCGTGTGTGTTTCTTTAATGTACACCTTGCAAATGGGGAGGGGAAACGGACAGCCAACCGCTGACTCACAGAGCTCTGAACAATAAACAGAATGTCGGGTTCCTCATTGGGTCTTCTCTGCAAACACAGCCAGGTAATGCACAGTTTCAATGTCCAGAAGGAATTTGCTGAAAGGATGTTCCACAAGCAGCTCTGCCTGCAAGAAGGAGGGTTTGGGTCTCCCCTGTGAAAATGAACTCCATCCCGTGAGCCCCACCAAAGCCAGGCCATCTAATTAACACACACACCCCAATGCAGGGGGGGGGGACACCCATCCCACACTTGCAAGTAGCCTCCAACATGCCATTCTTTGACCCTCCCTTTAAAAAAATAAACAGCAGCTCTAGAATATTTGTGCCCCCTTCAGCCCCCTTTCTTGCCACTGGGTCCCACATACAGGGATCGCTGGGCAAGCCAGAGACTGGCAAAACTCAAAGCAGGCGAAACACAGGAAAGCCCCCTCCCTCCCTCCCTCCCTCCCTTCCTCCGGCCACAGCACTGCTGGGAGATAGCTGGGCAATCGGACACTCAGACCACCCCTTGCCCACCGGCTCCCACCCACTCTCCTCTCCGCATCTGAAGTGTAAGGAAACCCAAAGCCCTCCTCTGGCTCCCCACCTGGCTGTTTGTTGGCCGTTTCCCGGGAGAGGAAGGGCAGGGTTGCCAAGGTGCCTGCCACACACACACACCCGGGCAGAGCCGGGCAAGGAAGGACAGTCCAGGCGTCTCTGGCGGTATCCTGTCCTGGTGAGTGACCGCCTGCCTGCTCTTTGCAGCCTCACTCCACAGGTCTGGCCGACGAGGTCACAGGGCTCCTCTCCCCAGTTGGACTGGACCGCCCTCCCAAACAGACCTGGTGCCAGTCTGGGGCTTCGGCTCTGCTGTGGAGTGGGCAGGGCGGGAGAGCTAGGGAGGGGGAGGGGAGCACAGCCTGAGCCTCCAGGCCAGATGATCCTGGTTCGAATCTTGCTCTGCCCTGGGCCACAGAGTTCTGCAACTCCACCTGCCTCTTGGCACCTCACACGTCTTCCCCAGGGGGGAGCTCCTTGCCTTGACTGGCGATCCTCCACCGTCAACAGATCTGGGGGCCCTGAGGGCAAGGGCCGCTCTCTCTCTCTCTCTCTCTCTCTCTCACACACACGCACGCACGCACGCACGCACGCACGCACGCACACACACACACACACACACGGGGCATAACCGGCTCTTGATCAGGTGGGATGACATGGACACTGCTGCCCTATCCTCCCCAAATAAAACTTTTCTGTACACACCACATTTTGCAGCAGTAGGGGGTGCAAGTAAGGGGACCTCACCCTAGTCGTGTGATGGGCAGAAATTAGAGGCCTCCCTCCAGGTAGACGGACGGGGCTTGGCTGTTCCAGAGAAAGTTTGGCAAGGTATTAGATCACTGGGACTGGCTTCAGACAAGCTGTGCCAGAGATCAGCTGCATTTTGGAAAAATGGCTTCTTCTTGTTTTTCTAAATGATCTGCAAAGCACTTGCGGAGCCGCCTTGCCTCAAAAGGAAAGAAAGAGTTTGTGCTGTTAACAGTAAAGGAATCAAATTTAATTCAATTTTGAATTTTAATTTCTGTCAACAAAACCCCCCTCCAACAGAATATATCCCTTGTTGCTGAGGATTGCCAAATAGTGGCAGTTTCCTCCAAGGTGGCTGATGCCAAACACCGTTTCAAAGCACAAACGACACTACAGCAATGGCTTAGGAGGTTAAGAGCTCGTGTATCTAATCTGGAGGAACCAGGTTTGATTCCCCGCTCTGCTGCCTGAGCTGTGGAGGCTTATCTGGGGAATTCAGATTAGCCTGGGCACTCCCACACACGCCAGCTGGGTGACCTTGGGCTAGTCACAGTTCTTCTGAGCTCTCTCAGCCCCACCTACCTCACAGGGTGTTTGTTGTGAGGGGGGACGGGGCAAGGAGATTGTCAGCCCCTTTGAGTCTCCTGCAGGAGAGAAAGGGGGGATATAAATCCAAACTCTTCTTCTTCTTCTACCCCGGTCTTCCTTTCACAGCTACTACTCAGCAGACTTTTTGGGAAAGATGGCATCTTCTCCTCCGGTGCCCAGCTCGGTCCAAGACCAGCCTGGGACCCAACGGGGGTCCCCTCAAACTGAAATCCAAAGCCTGCTAAAAGCCGGAATAACCCTCTTCCATGATAACCAAGACCCCCGAGCTCTGGCAGCATTCAAGAAAGCGTTCCTGCTCTCAAGTCGCCTTCCAGAGCCCCACGTGCAGGCCAAATGCCTCTTCAACCTGGGGGCCGCATACATCGCCTCCGGCAAACCCAAGAAAGGCCTCAAATGCACCTGGAAGGCCAGGAAGATGGGAGCCATGGAGGAAGACGGAGACTTCTCCTTCAACATTGCGGCAGCGTACGATAACTTGCGAGAATACGCCAAAGCCGCCAAGTTTTACGAGAAGGCTGTTTGTGAATACGAGACCCGGAAGACCCCAAACGTTGCCGATGCCCTGGTCAAGCTCGCTTACTGCTTGGCCAGCACCGGTGACTCTGCCTCAGCCGCTGAGTCCTTCCGCCTTGCCGGCTGGGCTTACCAAGAGGTGCAGCAGCCAGAAGACGCAGCCATGGCCATGCGGGAGGCAGCAAATTACTTCCTGCGGAGCCCGAAGTACCACCCAGAAGACGTGCTCCAGGCCTTGCACGCGTGCAGCCAGCTGTGCGCAGGCATCGCCGACCTGGAATTGCTTGGTAGGGTCCAATTCGATCTCTTACACCTCCTGATGTGCAGGAACACACCTGTGCACCAGGAAAGCACTGCCTGGAATGAATGGGGAGGCCATTATACAGATGATCACAGCAAAGTTGTGGGGTTTTTTTGTAGTGTTTCTGTCCACATCCAGTAATATTGGGAGGTGGGAGAATGAGATGCACAAGAGCTGAAAGCGGGGGCAAATGGCCCCTCCAGTTCCTCACACCTCTAAGAGGTTTGGCAGAGAAAGGTGAAGGCACAGGTGAGGTCTCGGGGTGCCCAAAATGCCCAGGGAATGAATGGAAAAAGGTTTGCTAAAAACCAGCCTTTTATTATTGTGCTCTTGGACTATAAATCAAGAGGGCATAGAAAGGAGTGTTAAACCACATGATGGCACACTTGCCCTAGAATAGGCAGGGGGGCATCCAACCTCCCCAGGTGGGCAGCGCAACCTTCAAGCTTCCTTTTTGCCATGAGGCCTGATTCTCCTGAGCTTGAAGCCCTCTCTGTCCCCCCTCAACATCAGTGGCGTATCTGCCTAGGGACAAGGGGTACCCCTTGTCCCCGGGCGCCACTCTTCTGGTCACGTGGGGGGCGCAAAACCGGCCCCCCGTGTGACCAGGAAGTCCTGCTGTCTCATTTTCACGTGCCTCAACCCCATTCGAGGCACGCAAAAAACAATGAGGCAGCAGGACTTCCTGCTGCCTCCAAGCGCCCTCAACCCCACCCTGGACTCCCCCTCTCTTCAGAAGAGACTGCCGGCTGCCGGCTGGGAACCCAGGCAGCAGGGGGAGTATGGGGGGGAGGTGGGCACCCTAGACCTTGCCCATGTCCATGGTGACATGGGCAGGGTTGAGGGCAGTGGGGATGGAGCCTGGGGGCATCAGGGGCGGAGCTAGGGTGGTGGTGGGCAGAGCCTGGGGGGCATCCTGGAAACAATTTGTCTCCGGGCGCCATTTGTCTCTGGTATGCTTCTGCTCAACATGTCCCCAGAAGTCCCGTGTGTGCAGAGGCATAGCTAGGGAAAATGGAACCCGGTGCAAAATCCGAGTTTTGCTGCCCCCCCCCCAAATGTTCGTTTGTGTTTTTTACCTTTTTAGTGTTTTTTCAGTTTTTGGCTTGCAGGGGGCGCATTTTTAGGTTAGCAGCATTAAAATTTCACTGTAACTTTAGGAGATTCTCCTGATGATACCAGCCAGGTTTGGTGAGGTTTGGTTCAGGGGGTCCAAAGTTATGGACCCTCAAAGGTGTAGCCCCATCTCCTATTAGCACCCATTTGAAACAATGGGGATGGGGGCACCCCCTTTGGGAATCCATAACTTTGGACCCCCTGAACCAAACCTCACCTAACTTGGGTGGTATCATCAAGAGAGTCCCCTGAAAACTCCCTGAAATTTTGTTGCTGCTATCCTAAAAACTGCACCCCCTGCAGGCCAAAAACTGAAAAACACTAAAAAAATACAAAAAAACAAACCTGAATTTTTGCTGCCTCCCAGGCGGGACCCCGGTGCAACGCGCACCCCCTGGCCCCCTTGTAGCTATGCCTCTGCGTGTGTGCAATGATTCTACCTCCCCCCCTCTCTCCTCTGATCTGCCTTTCTTAGGCAAACTGCACAACCACCTGGGGCTGCACTATGCCGAACTGAAGCACTTTGGCCAAGCGAAGGTGCATTTCGCCAAAGCCTTGAGACTCTGCCGTGGGGAGAACTTTGCGATCCGCAAGAGGGCAGTCCTGCTGCAAAACCTGGGAGCCGTCCACAACGCCACGGAGGAGTTCCAGTGGGCACTCAAGTACCACCGCGAGGCAGCCGACGCCTACCGTAAGATGGCAAGCAGGACGGTCCCATAAGCTCCGCTTTCCAAGGGGCAACGTCTGCTACAAGACTCCTTTTTGGAACTGCCTCTCCAGGAAACCCCCGGGGGTGGGGGTGGGGTCTCCCACAACACAAAAATCTCACCCTTTTCAAACACCACCCCAGCAACACAAAGCAGCAAAACTGCCTTGTAGGGTCACCTGTCCACGTTCTTTGTCTACCTGGCCAGTCTATTCCCACTACACCTTCTCCGAAGCTCTACCTGCCTGCCTGCCTATGGAACAGCTAAATTCAAGTCCAACAGCACCTTACAGACCCACAAGATTTTCTGGGCAGAAGCTTTCTAGAGTCAACGTGCCCTTCAACAGACATTTGTCAAGAGCACTGAGTCTTGGAAGCCCAGACCCTGAAAGTCTTGTTAGTCTCCAAGGTTCTGCTGCAGTCACATCACAACTCTCTGCCTGGCTGCGGGGAAAAGGACAAGGCAGGCGCAAGAAGGACTCCACTCCGCTCCCAAAACCACCTCGGTGCTTCCACCTGTCCAGGGCGGTCCACCTGTTACATTTGGAGCTGGGGAGGCCACGAAGGGCCCCATCCACCCTCCTGACCTCTTCCTCCCTGGCCTCTGCCTCAGGTGCGCTGGGAGAGACGGCAAGCCAGGCCCAGTGCCTCTACAACCTGGCCAATGCTTACAGCCAGTTGGGGGACTACCACGACGCCCGGCTTCACTATCAGCAGGCACTGAAGGCCTTTGGGGAGGCAGGTAAGAGAAGGGGCCTCTCCACGCCACGTTTGCCTACATGCGAGGAGGAGGAGGAGGAGGGGGAGGAGGAGGAGGCAAGACCACTGTTCCTGGGCCCAGAGGCGTATCTCCCAGGGGGACATATGGGGTCAAATGTCCTTGGGCTTGGCCATTTAGTCCTGTGGGGGTGGAAAATCCCCCCCACACACCCTCCTCCTTCCCCTGGGTCCATACACTGACTTAAAAAAAAACATTGTTTGGTTGTGGTAGGGGAGGGTGGCTGCCCATACAGGGGTGGGGTGGGACTCAGATTTTGCACCGGGCTACATTTCCCCTAGATAAGCCTCTGCCTGGGCCACTGGTGCCAACAACTGGCACTATGTGCCCCCTCCAGGACTGGCAGAATTGCAGCGTCCACGTGGCTCGGTTCAGACCCAGGGGCCAGGATAAAAGTGAGCGCACTCCCTGCCCTCCGCTCTTGGCTGTGAGCTGCACCTGCCCTCCGCCACGCAGACACGCACTCAAAACCAGCTCCTGGCTTAGAAGAAGAAGAAGAAGAGTTTGGATGTATATCCCCCCTTTCTCTCCTGCAGGAGACTCAAAGGGGCTGACAATCTCCTTGCCCTCCCCCCCTCACAACAAACACCCTGCGAGGTAGGTGGGGCTGAGAGAGCTCCGAGAAGCTGTGACTAGCCCAAGGTCACCCAGCCGGCGTGTGTGGGAGTGCCCAGGCTAATCTGAATTCCCCAGATAAGCCTCCACAGCTCAGGCGGCAGAGCTGGGAATCAATCCCGATTCCTCCAGATTAGATACACGAGCTCTTAACCTCCTACGCCACTGTTGCTCCCCTCATCTGCAAGGGGTGAGGGGAGGGCGGCCTCCCTCACAGGGTTGTCATGAGCACGGAATAAGGAGGGGAGAGTTGTGGAGCACCTCAGAGGAAGGGGCGGAGATAAAACAGGCCAGGCCAGGAGACCTACGAGTCCTCTTTGACTGATCGCAAAACACAAACTTGACCGTGAGGACAGCCAACCACAGCACGAGCGCTGGGAGCAAATTTAGTTTCTCAAAAATCAGGCCACCAGAGACATTTGCAAGCTGTGCCAGGTCAGAAATAAAACCTGCCTTCTCTAGGCAACGCAAATTGAACATAGATCTTCCTTCTTGGGGGTTTTCAAATCTCCTGGCCGGTTTCAGATGCTCTGGCGCGCCACAGTGGAGATGCATCCCGCTCGGGTGCAGAGGTGGGATCCAGCAGGTTCTCGCAGGTTCCCGAGAGTAGGTTACTAATTATTTGTGTGTGCCGAGAGGGGGTTACTAATGGGTGATTTTGCCACGTGATTTTTGCCTTAGTTACGCCCCTCCTCTCAGCAGGAGCGCGCAGAACTTGAAGCCGTCTAGCAGGAGGTGCACCGGCGTGCGTGGCAGCCTGCGCCTGCGTGCATTCGTTTCCCGCCCAAGGACCGGCGCAGCGGCTGCGTCCTTGCCACAGCCCCGTCCAGGAATGCCCCGCCCCTGGAATGCCCGGCCACGCCCCCGTCGTGCCCCGCCACGCCCCATTGGCGCTACGCCACAGTTTGAATCCCACCACCATGGGAACCTGTTACTAAAATTTTTGGATCCCACCACTGCTCGGGTGCTGCTGTTCACATGGACCATATTGGGGTGTTCCTAGAGAAAGGCTCTGCCGCAAACTCAGACAACCAGCCCACTGCAGTGTTGGCCGTGCCTCAAGGGCTGTTGGGTTCAAACTCAGGCCATGGGGGCAAGACACTCCTTGGCACCACTTAGATTGGAGTCCCATGCCCCTAGGGCTCTTGAAACATATCCCCCCCACACACACACACTCACAAGCCTCAAGCAAGCACTGACTCCCCGTGCCTTCACTCCAGGTGACCTGTATGGTGAGGCACAGGGCTGCGAAGGATTGGGGACCGTCCATCTCTGCCTGGGCGACTCAGATCAGGCCACCGGGTATTACAAACAAGCCCTGACTCTGTTTGGAAAGTCAAAGGTACTTTGCTGTTTTGCTTGCTCTGTTTGCTTGCCACACAGGAGAGAAAGGGCAGGGGGGAGGAAGAAGAGAGGGAGGCCTCCTCTTGTGCAAACGGACTTGACACCCTCCCCACTTTCACATACAGAAGAGTCCATTCACCCCACTAGCGCTTTGCAGAACCAGTTACTCATCTCTGAAGAAGAAGAAGAAGAAGAAGAAGAAGAAGAAGAAGAAGAAGAGGAGGAGGAGGAAGAGGAAGAGGAAGAGGAAGAAGAATGAGAAGAAGAAGACGGAGAAGAAGGAAGAAGAGGAGGAGGAGGAGGAGTTTGGATGTATATCCCCCCTTTCTCTCCTGCAGGAGACTCAAAGGGGCTGACAATCTCCTTGCCCTTCCCCCCTCACAACAAGCACCCTGTGAGGTGGGTGGGGCTGAGAGAGCTCCGAGAAGCTGTGACTAGCCCAAGGTCACCCAGCTGGCGTGTGGGGGAGTGCATAGGCTAATCTAGTTCCCCAGATAAGCCTCCACAGCTCAGGCGGCAGAGCGGGGAATCAAACCCGGTTCCTCCAGATTAGATACACGAGCTCTTAACCTCCTACGTCACTGCAGCAGGTGCGCCATTTAGTTAACGGGGTAGGACCAAAGGCATCGCAGAAGAGGCTCTTCCAAGTCTGGCAATGCCTTGGTAACTCCCGACCGACCGACCGACCGTCCTCTCTAAGAAAGGAGAACCACAGAACGGCCCGGTGGAGAAATACGCACACGCTTTGCACACTTCCAGCCTTCCCCGCAGGGACAAAATTTGCTCAAAGGGCAGCGGCGCAGGAGAGGTCGATGTGGCCCGTCTCTCTGTCAGATGTCCCTTCTGAGGCAGGCGCTGTGATCTAGAGATCACAGCCGGCAGTACAGACACACACACACACACGGCCACAAAGACTTTGTTTCTGCTTTCATACGCGTTCAGACTCTGGCTGACTTCACAGGCAGCAAACTTCACACGAGTTGTGTGGGGGGACGCAGACAGGTTTGTTCCCCTTCTTTGCAAAGCATCGCACAAAAGAACCCAGAAATAACAGCAGCCAGACGAGTGGCCTTTCGGGCCCAGATTCCGCACAGAGAAGCCGCAGGGCAGGGGCCTCCTCCCAGAGGGGCAAATGCAGCCTTTAGAGCACCCCAAAAAAACCGCTGCTGCACCCAGATGCGACATTCTTGTCGCCAGCACGAGGGAAAGAGGTCAGGACTCACCTTCAACCAACAACAGCCAAACTGAGAGCCAGCAGGGTGCAGTGGTTAAGCGCGGGCGGATTCCAATCTGGAGAAACGGGTTTGATTTCCCCATTTCTCCGCCTGAGTGGCAGAGGCTTATCTGGTGAACCAGATGTGTCTCCGCACTCCTACATTCCTGCTGGGTGACCTTGGGCTAGTCACAGTTCTCTCGGTACTCTCTCAGCCCCACCTACCTCACAAGGTGTCTGTTGTGGGGAGGGGAGGGGAAAGGAGTTTCTAAGCCACCTTGATTCTCCTTACAGGAGAGAAAGGTGTGGTATAAATCCAAACTCCTCCTCCTCCTCCTCCTCCTCCTCTTCTTCTTCCTCTTCCTCTTCCTGTTGTTCTTGTTGTTCTTCTTGTTGTTGTTGTTGTTGTTGTTCTTGTTCTTCTTGTTCCTCTTCTTGTTCTTGTTCTTGTTCTTGTTCTTGTTCTTGTTCTTCTTCTTCTTCTTCTTCTTCTTCTTGTTCTTCTTGTTCTTCTTCTTCTTGTTGTTCTTGTTGTTCTTGTTCTTCTTGTTCTTGTTCTTGTTCTTGTTCTTGTTCTTCTTGTTCTTCTTGTTCTTCTTCTTGTTCTTCTTCTTGTTCTTCTTCTTCTTCTTCTTCTTCTTCTTCTTCTTGTTCTTGTTGTTCTTGTTCTTCTTGTTCTTGTTCTTGTTCTTGTTCTTCTTGTTCTTCTTCTTGTTCTTGTTCTTGTTCTTCTTCTTCTTGTTCTTCTTCTTGTTCTTGTTCTTGTTCTTGTTCTTCTTCTTCTTCTTCTTCTTCTTCTTCTTCTTCTTCTTCTTCTTCTTCTTGGCATAGACTGATTTCCAGCATTGTTAAAGGAAAGATTTCAGAGAGATCAATAACATCCCTTCCATTCCTCCCCATAAAAGAATATTGCTATGACAACTGACAAAGCAGAAAGGGGGGGGTGCCTAGGCATTTAACTCTACAGTCTGAAGACTGGGGCGGGGGGGGCTACATGCTGGGGTCCAGCAGAGGAATCTTGTCATGGAAAAGGAAACACGTAGCTGCAGGTAGAGAAAGCAGGAAAGGTCCCATAGTGCCCGTTGGGCAAGGTGGGCAGCTGCCCAGGGCACCACCTTGTGGGGGGCATCAAAATGCAGGGTTCGTTTTTGGATATTTTTAGTGGTTTTCCATTTTTGGCCTGCAGGGGGCGCAGTTTTTAAGCTAGCGGCACCAAAATTTCAGCGTATCTTCAGGAGACTGGCCTTATGCTACCCCCCAAGTTTGGTGAAGTTTGGTTCAGGGGGTCCAAAGTTATGGACTCCCAAAGGGGGTGCCCCTATCCCCCATTGTTTCCAATGGGAGCTAATAGGAGATGGGGGCTACAGTTTTGAGGGTCCATTACTTTGGCCCCCCCTGCACCAAACTGCACCAAACCTGGGGGGTATCACTAGGGCAGTCTCCTGATAATATGCTGAAATTGTGGTGGCAATATGTCGAAAAATGCACCCCCTGCAGGCACCAATGTCCTGGTGCAAAAAAAAATTGGTCGTGGTGGAGTGGCCGCCCATGTGGGGGGCACCCAACTCAGGTTTTGCCCAGGGCTACAGTTTGCCTCGTTACGCCCCTGCCTGCTGGCCCTATGGGCGGGAGGTCTGCTGCCTCTTACAAGCCCCAGTTGCCAAGGGGGCGAGAAAGGGCTTGGGGGCGCAGGAAAGATAGAGGTGGGGGCAGATCAAGGGCAGGCCAAGCAAAGGACACCTGTTGCCTCCTGAGGAAAGACCAGAGCAGAGCAGGTGGGCACCTCAGCGCAGCATAAGCCTCAGCCACAGGTGGCCTCAAAAGCTCCCCCTGTGACCCTTAACGCTGAGCCAGGCTACTGGGCCCCTCAGCCCAGGGCAACCTGCCCCTTATGGGGAGCGTGACCTGAGAGCCTCCTAACTGGAGACTCTACAGGGACGCCCCACGTTCTTTGCCCAAGCAGCCCTCGTCCTGGAAATGGTTCTCTCCTGCTTCTATTTCCTCCGTTCTCCCATAAACAGGAAGCATCTGACATCCCCCGAGAGCGAATCCTGCAGAAATTGGCTGACGCGGCTAACTATGGAGAGGCTGCGCAGGGCCGCCGTTCCCCCACTGGTCGTATTGTTGACTCCGGAGCAGCAGATGTGAGAGGGGGTCTGGTCTGGGGAGGAGGGGGGAGACACACACAAGAATGTCCAAGGGGGCTGCGTGCCAATATTCAGCTGCCTGCAAAGGGGTGTGTGTGGCTGGGCCAGGAACCTCCCTCTTTTGTCAGGCAGGGGCAGGGGCGGGGGGGGGGGGGCAGGGGGTTGGGAGGTGGAGCAGATCAGGTTAGGACTGTTTGTTGGGCGGAACAGGGAAAGGAGCTTGTCAGCCCCTTTGAGTCTCCTTACAGGAGAGGAAGGGGGGATATAAATCCAAACTCCTCCTCCTACTCCTCCTCCTCTTCTTCCTCTTCTTCTTCTTCTTCTTCTTCTTTTTCTCCTCCTCCTCCCCTCCTCTTCCTCTTCCTCCCCCTCCCCCTCCTCCTCCTCTTCTTCTCCTCTCTTGTTCTTCTTCTTCTTTCTTCTTTCTTCTTTTTCTCCTCCTCCTCCCCTCCTCTTCCTCCCCCTCCTCCTCCTCTTCTTTTCCTCTCTTGTTCTTCTTCTTCTTTCTTCTCCTCTCTTCTTTTTCTCCTCCTCCTCTTCTTCCTACTTCTTCTTCTTCTTCTTTTTCTCCTCCTCCTCCTCCTCCTCCTCCTCCTCCTCCTCTTCTTCTTCTTCTTCTCCTCCTCCCCTCCTCCTCCTCCTTCTCTTCTCCTCCTCCTCCTCCTCCTCTCTTCTCCTTCTTCTTTTTCTTTCTCCTCCTCCCCTCCTCCTCCTCCTTCTCTTCTCCTCCTCCTCCTCCTCCTCCTCTCTTCTCCTTCTTCTTCTTCTTCTCCTCCTCCCCTCCTCCTCCTCCTTCTCTTCTCCTCCTCCTCCTCCTCCTCTCTTCTCCTTCTTCTTCTTCTTCTCCTCCTCCCCTCCTCCTCCTCCTTCTCTTCTCCTCCTCCTCCTCCTCCTCTCTTCTCCTTCTTCTTTTTCTTTCTCCTCCTCCTCCTCCTCCTCCTCCTCCTCTTCTTCTTCTTCTTCTCCTCCTCCTCCTCTCTTCTCCTTCTTCTTTTTCTTTCTCCTCCTCCTCCTCCTCCTCCTCCTCCTCCTCCTCCTCCTCCTCCTCCTCCTCCTCCTCCTCCTCCTCCTCCTCCTCCTCTTCTTCTTCTTCTTGCTTTGTATTTCAGATTCTAAACTGCCATCATTTGCAGGAAGCCGGGTCGCTACAACAGCGGTTTGTGTGCTGCAAGAGACCCAACCAGATGCCTCCAGAGACAACCTGCAGGGATCTCTTTGCAGCCAAAAGAAGAAATCCGGAGGGAGAGCAGCAGTCCTGAGCTCGGAGGCTGGATCCTGAGGCCTGCCCAGGCTGGGCCCAGAAGAACCACAGCAAAGCCAGAGGCGGCTGCCCCTCTTGGCACCATCCTCCCTCGCCCTGCACGCTTTGCATGCGCTACACATCAGCCCTGTGAGGCGGGCAGGTCAAAGGCGCCACAGGCCCTTCTGCCATGGCTCAGGCCAAGCTCCGGTTTGGCAGAGGCCACCACATCTGCCGCTGGGCTTGTCTTCCAAGGCTCCGGATGACGGCCCGGCTGCACAGGCGTCGGCTTTTTAATTCAAAGGCTGGCCTGAGAAAGCAGCAGCTGGACTCCCCTGGCCGGGGGCGGGGGGGGGGGGCAGGGGGGCGGGGCCGTCCCGGTCCTGCTCTTGTGAGAGAAGATCCGTCATCCAAGTGAGCCGTGAGTCATGGCGGGTCTTTGGAAACAGAGAGCCGTTCCTCTTCCATGTGCTGCGCCGCTCTGGACTTCGACTTTATTCAGCGGAAATATGTTTATATGAGAAGCCACCCTGAGTTCTGCATGAAAGGCAGTTACTAGATGCTTCAAATAAATAAAATAAAGATTAAATAACCCTGCTGTTTGCCTTGGGTGCCACAGAGTAGGGATATTGGCGCCTTTCTGCCCACCTAGATTTTCTCTTGTCCTGGAGCAAGGCTTCCGGCAAGAGACGAGTGCATACCTCTCGTGTGTTCCTGCACTGTTTGTGCAGGAGACTGAATTGGGGGGTTCAGGGGTTACTGCCTTGGCAAACTCAGACAGAAAATGTCTTGGCCCGGCCCTCTTTGCCAAATCTAGCCCCACAGGCAGAGGTGGGATCCAGCAGGTTCTCACAGGTTCCCGAGAGTAGGTGACTAATTATTTGTGAGTGCCGAGAGGGGGTTACTAATGGGTGATTTTGCCACGTGATTTTTGCCTTAGTTACGCCCCTCCTCTCAGCAGTAGCGCGCAGAACTTGAAGCAGTCTAGCAGGAGGTGCACCGGCGTGCGTGGCAGCCTGCGCCTGCGAGCATTCATTTCCCGCCCAAGGACTGGCACAGCGGCTGTGTCCTTGCCACAGCCCCGCCCAGGAATGCCCCGCCCCTGGAATGCCCGGCCACGCCCCCGTTGTGCCCCGCCCAGCCTTATTGGCGCTACGCCACAATTTGAATCCCACCACCATGGGAACCTGTTACTAAAATTTTTGGATCCCACCACTGCCCACAGGTCTGTTGTTGTTGTTGTTTTACAGAAAGTTCCCCAAAGGAGGGGAAAGGCACTTTCTCAGACTGTTATTTCCTTGAAGCTGAATCCTCCCTTCCAAAATGAAAAAAAGTTAATTGTTTGCTTGCTTCAGTTCAGCGGACTATTTGGGTTCCAAGTGATCAAGACCGCACTGGAGATCGTTTGGGGCCTTATTCAATTAATGTTTACATGGATATCAGAAACTATTTCAAAACTTGGCTGCTGGATAGTTGAGAAATTTCTAACGCTGTGGAGAGAGGGAACGCACATCCCGTCCCATCCCAGTCAAACAGGTTTTGCAGGGATTGGACAGAACAGAGAACCCTGCTGAACCTATTCATCCAGCATCAAATGCACATCCTTTCTTCAAGCCACCTCTGAAAAGTCACCCTCCAGCCTCCTGAACACACCAGGGAGCGACCAATGGCCACAGCCCTCCCTTTGGCTGACCCTTATCTAAACATTTCCACCCTCCTCTTCCCTCCTTTGGTCCAGGCTGCCCCCCCCCCCCCCGCGCCCAATCCCCACCTCTTCTGCCATTCGCTTTCCTTTCCAGCTGGATCAGCAGAGAATGGAGGATAATTATATGCTGGAAGCAGAAAGGCCTGATTTGTTCTGAACCAATAAACGTGTCTTCTAATTGTCAGGGAACAAAAGGAGGCGGTTGGGGAAGAGAAGTCTTTGGTTTGCAGCTGGTGTTCCAGTGAGCATTCCCTCCTCCCCCAGCCTGACGATCCTTCCCCCCCCCATTTCCATTTTGCCCCCTTCCTGGGAAAACAAACAGACCCCCGACCCCCATGGCAGGAAAGGAGCTCCCCCCAGGCTCCCTGAAAGCAACCCACCCACTTCTCTCCCTCTCTGAGAAGCATCGTGCAACCCGAGAGGCATGTCCCAGGGCCCTCGCAGAGTACTACCGTGTTTCCCCGAAAATAAGACAGTGTCTTATATTAATTTTTGCTCCCAAAGATGCGCTACGTCTTATTTTTCTGTGTTCTGTTCGTCGGGCATGCTTCCAAACAAAAACTTTGCTACGTCTTACTTTCGGGGGATGCCAGAGGTGGGATCCAGCAGGTTCTCACAGGTTCCCGAGAGTAGGTGACTAATTATTCATGTGTGCCGAGGGGGGGTTACTAATGGGTGATTTTGCCACGTGATTTTTGCCTTAGTTACGCCCCTCGTCTCAGCAGTAGCGCGCAGAGCTTGGAGCAGTCTAGCAGGAGGTGCACTGGTGTGCGTGGCAGCCTGCGCCTGCGTGCATTCGTTTCCCGCCCAAGGACCGGTGCAGCGGCTACATCCTTGCCACAGCCCCGCCCAGGAATGCCACGCCCCCCGGAATGCCCGGCCACACCCCCGTCGTGCCCCGCCCAGCCCCATTGGCGCTACGCCACAGTTTGAATCCCACCACCATAGGAACCTGTTACTAAAATTTTTGGATCCCACCACTGGGGATGCCTTATATTTCGAACTTCAGCAAAACCTCTACTACGTCTTATTTTCAGGGGATGTCTTATATTCGGGGAAACATGGTAAAAAGTATACTAACCAAAATACAAACTGTATACAAAGCTGGAAGTGATATGAACTGAGCAACGGTCTGGTAGCTGGATTATGAACACGTGCAATGCAACATGTGGAGAAAGAGAAGCGAAGGCTGTCTCCCGGCCACTTCTGGTGCCAAGAAGTTATTGAGTTGAGGATTCAGGCCAGGCAGGCAGGCGGGGGTGCTTTGGCATATATGGGACTCACTGATACACCCTGGGGCCATGGTGGCAAACCCATGGCACTCCAGATGTTCATGGACCTCAATTCCCATCAGCCCCGCCAGGATGGCCAATTGGGGCTGATGGGAATTGTAGTTCATGAACATCTGGAGTGCCATAGGTTCGCCACCACTGTGGGCCTGGTGTGTGTGTGGACAGGAGTGGGGAGGGGGGTTTGAAAAGAGACGAGACATCGAGTGATAGGAGGAGGAGAGGAGGAAGTCCCAGTGGCTACTAGCCAGGAGGTCTCTGTGCTCAGGGCTAGATAATGCCAAACACCAGAGGACTGCCCGTGTGGAACTGGGTATCTGGGAGACCTGTGTTCAAATCCACACTCTGCCACGAAGCCAGACCCAGGCAAGAGGTAGCAGTTTCCTTTCCCAGCCTGTGGCTCCAAAGTCCCTCTGCTTCTTTTGAGAGTGGTGCACATTTCTTTCCAGCCGGCATTAGTAGCCCATCGGCAATATTATTACCTAGGAATGGAAACACCGCTCCGATTTTCATCAAGTAAATAGCAGCTCCTGTGGTGGACGCCGGGACTCAGGAGAGCCTTTGAAGACTTTCCAGCAATTATAGTTTTTCTCCTTTCAAATCGATGTTAAGGGTTCTCCCCTCCCCCATTTTTAAAACAAGATTGTTATTCGTGAACCAGATTGCCTGGCCAAGCCACGTTCCTCATTAAAATGACTGCAGTATCAGTTTCAAGAGAAAACAGTTGAGGCAGGAATAAAAGATGTAGAACGAGAGAGAGAGAGAGAGAGAGAGAGAGAGAGAGAGAGAGAGAGAGAGAGAGAGAGAGAGATGCCTCCTGGACGATTAAAGCCAAGGAGAGAAAAACTGGGAGCACCTAAAAGGTCATCTTGCCCAACCCACAACAAACTAAAAGAAAATTTCAAACTGCCAGATGCTTTAAAGGGGGCTTGGACAGATTAGTATACTACTACTACTACTACTACTACTACTACTACTACTACTACTACTACTACTACTACTAATAATAATAATAATAATAATAATAATAATAATAATAATAATAATACTGTGAAATCTACAATAATAATAATTCGATTTAGTAGACAGCCCTACCCCCGAAGGGCTCAGGGCGGTTTACAAGCTAACCAAACACAATACAACCAGAAAACAATCGAATAGTCCCAATAAAAACAATAAAAACAATAAAAACAATAAAAACAATAAAAACAATAAAAACAATAAAAACAATAAAAACAATAAAAACAGAAGCAGCAGTAACCTTTTCATAATTAATTAAACTGATGACGTCCGGTACTAAGCCCCGGGAGGGGACTGGCAGATGTTCAGGTAAACAGATGACACACAGGGCAACAATTTATAGAGAAGTCGATCTATGGCTACCAATTTTGATCCTCCTTGATCTGAGGTTGCAAATGCCTTAGCAGACCGGGTGCTCAGGAGCAGCAGCAGAAGGCCATTGCTTTCACCTCCTGCAGGTGAGCTCCCAAAGGCACCTGGTGGGCCACTGGGAGGAGCAGAGAGCTGGACTAGATGGACTCTGGCCTGATCCAGCAGGCTAGTTCTTATGTTCTTAAAATACTTAAGTGCCCTTCCCAATGCAAAGGACCACTATCCTTTGATTTACTAATCCCACCATAATAAAGACTCCAGCCAGCAACTATGCTAAAAACAAAGGTACGCAAAACAAGGTGGAATGGCCGGGGCACCACCACGCACCGCCAGTCCAAGGACACCACCATTCACTGCAAACAAACGCTCGGATTGTTTGCCGAGTTAACCAGCCCCGCTGGGAGAGACACACTTTCCTGCTTGCCTGTATGAACAACCTCTGGAGTCAATCAGGCTGTGGAAAAGGCGGCACCCATGTGACTCCCCCCCCACCCCCCTTCCTCGGCCAGCTCTTTGGGGAGCAGCCTAGAACCCCTGCAAGTAAAGTCAGCCAGAAACGGAGGCTACCCCTGCCTCAACTTTGGGGCAATTGGCAGCAAAATAGGACGCTGCCCCGAACGGGCCATGCACCTCTTCTACAAGTCCGCTGTGAGTTCCTCCCTCTTCACGTGGAGGCGTGGGGGTTTGATTCCTCACTCCCCCACATGAAGCCTGCAGGGTGACCTTGGACTGGTCACAGTTCTCTCAGAACTCTCTCGGCCCCACCTAACTCACCAGGGTGTGTGTTGTGGAGAGGAGAAGGGAAGGAGTTTGTAAGCTGCTTTCAGACTCTTTACAGCATAGGTGTCAAACTCGTGGCCCTCCAGATGTTATGGACTACAGCTCCCATCATCCCCTGCCAGCATCATGCTGGCAGGGGATGATGGGAACTGTAGTCCATAACATCTGGAGGGCCACGAGTTTGACACCTGTGCTTTACAGGAGAGAAAGGCAGGGGATGATGCTGGCAGGGGATGATGGGAACTGTAGTCCATAACATCTGGAGGGCCGTGAGTTTGACACCTATGCTTTGCAGGAGAGAAAGGCAGTGGATAAATCCAGTCTCTTCTGTTCTTCTTCACCACACCCTGCGAGGTAGGTGGGGCTGAGAGAGCTCTGAGAAGCTGTGACTAGCCCAAGGTCACCCAGCTGGCGTGTGTGGGAGTGTACAGGCTAATCCGAATTCCCCAGAGAAGCCTCCACAGCTCAGGCAGCAGAGCTGGGAATCAAACCCGGTTCCTCCAGATTAGATACACGAGCTCTTAACCTCCTACGCCACTGCTAATAAAAGAGGAGCGCGTGCCCCCAGTGAGCCGGCAGCCAGGGAGACGACTGGACGAGGAGGACCCAGGAAACAACTCAAGACTGCGCAAACAAACCACAAACTCGCTTATCTATTTCCCTGCACCAGTCCTAGCCTGGTCTGCTCTGACTGGCCCCGATTCTCCCAGGGAAGGCAGGGCCCTTTCGTTTGCCCCGCTAGGCCCTGGACTTGGGACCAGAGTCCTGCAGACAAAACAGGATTCTCCTGGCCAGTTTGCACCCCCCCCTCGCCCTCCCCTCTCCACAGGCCCCTGGCTGTCTGCCCTGCCTCCTTCGGACCTGGTTATCCATTTCCCTCCTGCCAGGATGTGCAAACATCTTAGCGGGCCTCGTCCTTGGTGCTGACCTGTGGCTTCAGTCCCAAGGATCACTTTTCCCTGCTCGAAACTACAACGTCAGCCGTGGGGGGGGGGAGGGGGGCTTGTCAGGCCCCTTCAGGGTCGCCCCATTTTGACCTTCGGCAAAGGTTTGCTGACCAAGGCTCTCGGCCCCTGAGCAGTCCCCTCTGGGCCTTGACCTGCTGCTAACAACTCTTGTGTCCGTCTGAGGTTTCCCCCTCTATTTTGCACCCATATTTATACATCTTTGTCTCTTCTGATGGGGCAAAGGGTGTGACCTGTGGGTGGGGCTCCCAAACAGGCTTCTAAACCAGGATTCTGCAACCTGCGGCTCTCCAGATGTTCGTGGACTACAATCCCCATCAGCCCCTGCCAGCATGGCCAACGTCTCACTAGCTCTCCCAGAATTCCAACTGATCTCCACATGGCAGAGGTCAACTTTCTGGGGGAAAACGGCCGCCCTGAAGGACGAACTCTGCCGTTCTACACTTCGCTACGGCCCTTTCCCCTCCTCGCTCTCTGCCTTCCCCAAGCTCAGCCTCCAGAACCCCCAGGAATTCCCCAGAGTTGGCAACCTCACTTTTAAGCACGCTTAAAACACTGCGCCCTTCTGTTGCTGCAAATGGACAGCCTTTCCCACCACGCCCTTTAGACCAAAGGGGCTTCCCCCCCCACTCGTCCCTGAACACTTCCAGCTGTCCTTGCAAGCAGAAAAGGAAGCATGACAGGCAGAGGCCTGGGCTACTTTCTGCCTCGCTAGTTACTTTTCTGCTTGAAGGGATTTTAAAAATTGGGGGGGGGGGGGGAATGTTCAAAATTGTCATCTCCACCCCAGCTCCAGCCTGCTGTGAGGCAGCTTATTTAGCCACCCTGTTGGGAAGCTCCCGGGGTCCCTGATGTGGCCTGTCATAAGAAAAGAAGAAGAAGAAGAAGAAGAAGAAGAAGAAGAAGAAGAAGAAGAAGAAGAAGAAGAAGAAGAAGAAGAAGAAGAAGAAGAAGAAGAAGAGGAGGAGGAGGAGGAGGAGGAGGAGGAGGAAGAGGAAGAGGAAGAGGAAGAAGAAGAAGAAGAAGAAGAAGAAGAAGAAGAAGAAGAAGAAGAAGAAGAAGAAGAAGAAGAAGAAGAGGAGGAGGAGGAGGAGGAGGAGGAGGAGGAAGAAGAGGAAGAAGAGGAAGAGGAAGAAGAAGAGGAAGAGGAAGAGGAAGAAGAAGAAGAAGAAGAAGAAGAAGAAGAAGAAGAAGAAGAAGAAGAAGAAGAAGAAGAAGAAGAAGAAGAAGAAGAAGAGGAGGAGGAGGAGGAGGAGGAGGAGGAGGAGGAGTTTGGATTTATATCCCCCTTTTCTCTCCTGCAGGAGACTCAAAGGGGCTGACAATCTCCTTGCTCTTCCCCCCTCACAACAAACACCCTGCGAGGTGGGTGGGGCCGAGAGAGCTCCGAGAAGCTGTGACTAGCCCCAGGTCACCCAGCTGGCGTGTGTGGGAGTGCACAGGCTAATCTGAATTCCCCAGAGAAGCCTCCACAGCTCAAGCGGCAGAGCGGGGAATCAAACCCGGTTCCTCCAGATTAGATACACGAGCTCTTCACCTCCTACGCCACTGCTGCTCTCATAAGAACTAGCCTGCTGGATCAGACCAGAGTCCATCTAGTCCAGCTCTCTGCTACTTGCAGTGGCCCACCAGGTACCTTTGGGAGCTCAAAGGCAGGATGTGAAAGCAATGGCCTTCTGCTGCTGCTGCTGCTCCCGAGCACCTGGTCTGCTAAGGCCTTTGCCACCTCAGATCAAGGAGGGGGACTTACGTGGGGGGCAGGGGAAGGCAGGCTGGGCTTGCCCCACTGGCCCCCCTCTGACACTGATGTGGCCAATGGACCCAGTTCAGCACAGCCCTCCCAAAGCCCAGGGGATTTCCTGGGGGCCCAGAGGCACAGAAAACGGGACGGAGCAGACTGCCTTGGGGAGGTTAATCATTAATGGGTCTCTCTGGGTGGTGGTGACTGAAAGGCCGGGTCTTCTCCTCTCTGGGACTCACGGAGAAGCCACCGGACCTGCATGGAGAAGGCCCAACATGAGAAAAACCCCGGTTCTTGCCCTGCTGCTGCTGTTGCTTGCCTGGGCTGCTGCTACAGCTGCTCAGGAAGACCCCACAAGCAGGCGGAGGAAAGGTGAGGAAATCCTACGTTTTCGGGAGCTCAGCAATCAGCTTTGGCTTTAGAAGAGAAGAAGAGTTTGGATTTATACCCCCCCCCCCTTTCTCTCCCGCAGGAGACTCAAAGGGGCTGACAATCTCCTTGCCCTTCCCCCCTCACCACAAACACCCTGTGAGGCGGATGGGGCTGAGAGAGCTCTGAGAAGCTGTGACTAGCCCAAGGTCACCCAGCTGGCGTGTGTGGGAGTGCACAGGCTAATCTGAATTCCCCAGATAAGCCTCCACAGCTCAGGTGGCAGAGCGGGGAGTCAAACCCGGTTCCTCCAGATTAGATACACGAGCTCTTCACCTCCTACGCCACTGCTTACAAGTGTGGCTGCTGTGCCCTTCTCGGCCCTCCAAGGGTCAGCTAACCCCGGCATGCAGAGGGTCCCGAGTGGGAATCTAGCTCAGAAAGGGCTGGACTCCCACCTGCTGGAAAGCAGACCTAGCTTCTTTCTTTCCTTGTTCCCTTTGCCTGGGTGAGACTGCTGTGTGTCGTCTCAGAAGGGAAAGGCCCCCTATTGAACCAAGGACACGCTCACAAAATATTGGATGGAAAAGACTCATGAAACAGCACGAGGGAGGGCGGCAGGTACCCTGGGTTTGACGGGAAGGTTTATCTTTGATTGTTTTGTTTTTGCCAAAAGTGCATTTGGGAAGGCATTAAAAGATAGCTTTAAAGGGGGCTTGGACAGATTTATTTATTTATATCTTCGATTTTTATACCACCCAATCCCCAGAGGGCTTATGGAGGAGAAGTCGATCTCTGGCTCCCAATCTTGATCCTCCTTGATCTGAGATTGCAAATGCCTTAGCAGACCAGGTGCTCGGGAGCAGCAGCAGCAGAAGGCCCTTGCTTTCACCTCCTGCCTGTGAGCTCCCAAAGGCACCTGGTGAGCCACTGCGAGTAGCAGAGAGCTGGACTAGATGGACTCTGGTCTGATCCAGCTGGCTTGTTCTTATGTTCTTAAGGCTTTCACGGCCGGACTCAACGGGTTCTGGTGGGCTTTCTGGGCTGTGTGGCCGGGGTCTGGTAAGATCTTGTTCCTAATGTTTCGTCTGCATCCGTGGCTGGCCTCTTCGGAGGTGTATCACAGAGAGAAGCGTGTACTTCCCTCTGGGATACACCTCTGAAGATGTCAGCGACAGATGCGAGCAAAATGTTAGGAAGAGGATCTCCCACTCCACGGCCACACAGCCTGGAAAGCCCACCACAACCACGCGCTTTGGAGTTTGTAAGGGAAACGGCAGGTGGGGGCGGGGATTTGGGAGCAGAAAATGGCCAGAGGGAAACAGAGCTCAGTCCCCTCCCGGCCCCTCTCCAAGCTGCTCTTCGACCCCACCCTTGCAAGCACTGAGTATCCAGACAGATCAAAATAAACACTTCTCCTCATAGTGCAGAAATAACTGAAGCATTTCACTGCTACAGAATATGGTGACTGGCCACCATTTTAGACACCAGAGCAGCCAGGAACGCCGGAGCTGTGGTCGCTGCTGCTGGAGCAGGCGAGGAACAACCGGTGTCTTACAAAGGGCGGCACGTTGGTCACCCTCCTTAGCATCAGCCTGGGAAGAGGTGCGGCTCCTTTCACCACCACCACCCCACTGAAAAGCCAGCGAGGAACGCTCTGAGCCCACCCACTCTTCCCCTTCTTTGCTCAAGGGGTGGCCTGCGTGCGTCACCCGTGGCTTTATTTCAATGCTCAGGCATCTGTTTGCTTCAAAGAATAGTGTTAGCCCAAGAAAAGCACATCTGATGGATAAAAACAGACATGCCGAGCAAAGAAGACACAGAAGGGAAGCACTTGTAGTTTTGGGCAGTTCCCAGCTGGTTGGTCCGAGGCCTGTTTTGCTTAAAGGAACAGGATCTTTGGCACAGACGGATGCGATCTCAGCCCCCGCAGGAGGGACGGGGTTCAAGCCGGGTCTCGGAAAAGGAGCTTGGCAGCAGGTAGCTGTGCTTGCAGCATCATTAAGCTTTACTGGCAGTGAGAGAGAGGGCAGCAGTGACAGAAGGGCCGGCCGCCCACACATGCCAAAGGCTCATGGCCGACGGCCACCCCTTTGGCAAGGGCTCCAGGGGGGATGAAGTGCTGGCGGCTCAGAAGAAGAAGAAGAAGAAGTGTGTATGTATGTCTGTGTGTATATGTCTTACACAATTTTGTTGTTTTAATCTATTTATTGTTATAAACTGCTGTTGTGTTTAAATGGATTCAGTTTTTATGTTGTATTAAATTGCTGTTGGATACAGCCATGTTGTGAGCCGCCTCGAGCCCTTTGGGGATGAGGCGGCCTATAAATTTGTTTTAAAAAGAAGGAGAAGGAGAAGGAGAAGGAGAAGGAGAAGGAGAAGGAGAAGGAGAAGGAGGAGAAGGAGAAGGAGAAGAAGAAGAAGAAGAAGAAGAAGAAGAAGAAGAAGAAGAAGAAGAAGAAGAAGAAGAAGAAGAAGAAGAAGGAGGAGGAGGAGGAGGAGGAGGAGGAGGAGGAGGAGAAGGAGAAGGAGAAGGAGAAGGAGAAGGAGAAGGAGAAGAAGGGAGGAGAAGAAGAAGAAGAAGAAGAAGAAGAAGAAGAAGAAGAAGAAGAAGGGAGGAGGAGGAGGAGGAGAAGGGAGGAGGAGGAGGAGGAGAAGAAGAAGAAGAAGGGAGGAGGAGGAGAAGAAGAAGGGAGGTGGAGGAGAAGAAGGGAGGAGGAGGAGGAGAAGAAGAAGAAGGGAGGAGGAGGAGGAGGAGAAGAAGAAGAAGAAGAAGAAGGGAGGAGGAGGAGAAGAAGAAGAAGAAGAAGAAGAAGAAGAAGAAGAAGAAGAAGAAGAAGAAGAAGGGAGGAGGAGGAGAAGAAGAAGAAGGGAGGAGGAGGAGAAGAAGGGAGGAGGAGGAGGAGGAGAAGAAGAAGGGAGGAGGAGGAGAAGAAGAAGAAGAAGAAGGGAGGAGGAGGAGGAGGAGGAGAAGAACTCGAATGAATCTGTCAAGAACATGTGTTTAACTCCGAAAAGTGAGTGGCGGCACCACAGCAAAGTCTGATACTCCTCGCATACTCCCCCACCCCACCCCGGCATGTCACTCCATGCTCAATTTCCAAGACGGGAATGGTGGGGGCCCACACTCCCTCCCCCGAGGCTAGTATGGAAAAGAAGTCTTTTCCCTGGACCTGCCCGGACTCTGTGCTGCAACAGGCACAGAGGCGTTACACTTTATCAGAACTTAGAATCCCTTTCCTAGAATGCGTTTCTGCATTTTCAAGCAAGTCACTGTAGCTTACGAAACGCACATCCCTGAAGTTCATGTTCTGTCTTTCAAAACAAAATCCTCGACAGGCAGAAGCTTTTTGTTGGCTTCACACACCTGAAAAGAACATCCTGGTTCCAAGAACCAGAAAAATATTCTGCCGGAGTATTAGGGAAGATTGCACACCTGCACAGGTACCTGACCCAATGTAAAGCGAACACAGCTCTTGAGTCTGGTGCTCAGCCCCCTGCAATTAAGATCTACAGAACTGGAACCAGACTCTCTTCTTGCCAGACAGCTTGGGGAGTTCAGGTGGCCGGCAGGTGACAAAGGGGCTCGTGTGTGGAAGACGTTTGCAGCAGACGATCCCGGTCAGACGCTGACAGGTCACCCATCAGCCAACCATCCTTTCCTCCTCCTCCCATTCCAGAAGGAAGAGGGGCCGTGGAGTTGATTAAACCTGTCTGCATTTGCCATTCAGTCCTTTTCTGGCCTCCAGACGGCACATTCAATTATTCCAAACTCTGCAAATAAAAAATATTAGCTAGAATGTATGAAATATTCACCCTTGTTAATTATGAATGACACGATTTAATTCCTCCCCTGGTCTTGAGGCTCTCAATTCAATTATTCCAGAAGCTGCAAATAAGAAATACTAACTAGAAGCTGTGAAGTATTCGCCCTCGTTAATTATGAATGGAGGGATTTAGCAGCAGACGGATGGCTAATAAGAAATGCTCCCTTCCGGAAGGAACATGCCGTTGCAATACCTCTGTTGCAACACACCACCATTATTTGTATTCTTGGCAGCGGGGCGGGGGGCGGGCTGCATATGGCACCGGACTTTGGTGGCCATTAAGACTGGTGGCAAGAGGCAAGCATATCAAACACACAGGGCCCGATCCTCTGGACCAGGGGTCTGCAACCTGTGGCTCTCCAGATGTTCATGGACTACAAATCCCATCAGCCCCTGCCAGCATGGCCAATGCAGCTTACATGTGCCAATTGGCCATGCTGGCAGGGGCTGATGGGATTTGTAGTCCATGAACACCTGGAGAGCCGCAGGTTGCAGACCCCTGCTCTGGACAGATCTGACTTTTGGAAGGACCCCTCTGAGAACTCCCACACTGACAAGATGTTCCTTTCTGAGCTCCGCCTACTTTTGGCCCTCATTTCAACCTCCAAACTAGCCCCTTTCAAGCGGCCGCATTCTTTACAGACAAAACTAGTTCTGCCCAATGTTTGCCTTTTCTGAGAACATCCCCTCCAGGTCGGAAAGCCAAATTCAATAGAAGAGTGACAAAACGGTTGGGTCAAAGGTATCCAACCTGCAAACGCGCTGGCTTCTTCAACGTCAGGAAGAGATTTGACATTTATTTGTTTGATTCATTTATATCCCGCTTTTCTCTCCAAAGGGAGCACAAGGCGGCTTATATCTTTCTCCTCTCCTCCATTTTATCCTCACAACAACCCTGTCAGGTAGGCTAGCCTGAGAGTGTGTAACGGCCCGACATCACCCAGCAAGCCTCCCGTTAACAGAAGCTGAGCTGCTGCCGTTTGCGATGACAAGTTCAAGGGAAAACGAGTCTTTAAAAAGTCTCCCCTTTAATCCGTAAAAAATTAAGATGGTTTTTAAACTGAAGCCTCTATTTCAGGGTTGTATCCCTGTTGCCAGTGTGGCCTCCCACCAGTGGTGGGATCCAAAAATTTTAGTAACAGGTTCCCATGGTGGTGGGATTCAAACTGTGGCGTAGCGCCAATGGGGCTGGGCGGGGCATGATGGGGGCGTGGGCGGGCATTCCAGGACGGGGCATTCCTAGGCAAGGCTGTGGCAAGGATGCAGCAGCTGCGCCGGTCTTTGGGCGGGAAACGAATGCACGCAGGCACAGGCTGCCACGCGCGCCGGTGCACCTCCTGCTAGACTGCTTCAAGTTCTGCGCGCTACTGCTGAGGAGCGGAGGAGGGGCATAACTAAGGCAAAAACCACGTGGCAAAACCACCCATTAGTCACCCCCTCTCGGCACACACAAATAATTAGTAACCTACTCTCAGGAACCTGTGAGAACCTGCTGGATCCCACCTCTGCTTGTGGGATTAATTCTCCGCCCTGGCGTATTTCCTTGGTGGAAAATGCCTCGTAGTTGTTTTAAGAGTAGGGAAAGAGGCATAAAAGGGCAGCTGACTTTTCCTTGCTCACATTAATTTCAATTAATTGCAAAAAACAGGGGGGGGGGGGGTTGGGTGGAGTTTTAAAAACTCCTCCCCCAGCCCTAGTGCACAAATGCAAGCCACTGCTTTTGAGATGCCAAACAGGCCACAGGGTTCCAGCTCCAAATCCAAATCCAAAACCTGTATTAGGCATGAAACCGGTGCGTGTCAAGAATTCCAAATACAATAAGAAGATCATTATTGCACAACTTGCAGAACACAGAGTAAAAATGTAGCAACAGCTTCAGAGATTTCAGCATGAGAGTTATTTGGAAGCTGAGCCATTTTTACCTTATCAGAAAGGAGCATAAATCCTGCGGGTAGTACAGTTCTCAAATCAGTTCTGATGTTGTTGCATTTTGAACAGTGAAGCAGAATATGAGAAAGTGTACCAGTTGTATCAGGACAAAATCGACAGCGACGCTCATTTTGTGGGATATTAGAGAAGCGACCTTGGAGATGTACTGATGGAGAAGAGTTACACCTTGCTCTAGTCATGACCCTTCTGCAATTGTAATTAACGTTCCAGGTATATAGCAGGGCTAGATTGCTGAGGGATAATCCCAAAGAATATTGGAGAGCAAGAGCTTTGTGCTTTGGGTGCTGTGTGGTTTCCGGGCTGCATGGCCGTGTTCTAGCAGCATTCTCTCCTGACGTTTCGCCTGGGCAAAGGCTTTGCGCTTTGCCCAGGAGAAATTGATATCCTTGATCAAATAATCTGGGTTCCAGCTGCAAAACTCTCGCTGGCTGTATCCCTCCGAGGACCCGTGCTGAAATCCCACCTCTCTTCCCTTGCTCCCTTGCTACACACTTAGTCTAGCTAAAGAGGGTGAGGAGGGGGGGGGGTCTTTGGCACAAGGAAAGGGCTTTCCTGGCAAGAGAGCTCCGTTTTCCTTTCAGCCTGTTGAAGAGTCTCTTCGGCCAAACCCTCTTCCGGACCTCTTGGCCAGCGCCCCGCGAAAGGCCGCATCCTGCGCTGGTCTTGGCACTCCTTTCTCTGCTCTGAAGTGACTCGAGGGCCGTCATCCTGTCCAGTGCCAGGAGCAGCCTCCCAGTGCCAGGGCAGGTCAGGGCGGTTATTATTAGCTCTAATTAGCACCGCCACCTGCAGCTCCGCAGCACTCCAGAAAAAGAGGCAGAGATCTTTCAGGAAAAGGGGCAGAGATCTTTCAGACCTGGGAAGGCGACACAGGAGTCCTCCTCTCCCATCTGGGATGGAATCTGGAACTGGCCGAATGAAACTCATCATCCAATTTCGAAGCAAAGTGCTCTGAGCCAGGAAAAGGATTATTTTCCTGGCTCAGGAAAAGGAAATGGACGGAGGTGATGGTTCAGACCCTGGTCACTTACATCCCTGGCCTGCCCAGCAGGTATGCCATCGTTGGCTCCGGGAGCTTCAAAGAAGTATTCATTTTTGCAAAAAAGCGTCAGGCAGGGTTCTGCTTTTGCAAGGGAAAAAATAATAATGCAAAAATGTTTCCCGCCTGCAGGCTGTTTGGCCAGTGTGCTTGGAGCCCGAAATAGCCAACTATCCCTGAGCTATCAGCGGCAGGCCTCAAGCCAAAATAGAACTGAACAAAATTCTAACACGGGTCAATCAATAACTAACATTTCCCCTGAATCTGAATGGCCTTGTGAAAAAGCAGAAGCAACGGCAAAAAAACCCAAAGTCTTGGATGTCCTATTAGTTGATTAACTGCATCAATTAATTGCAGTCCGTGCCAAGCCTCTTCGGAGACGCATTCTCCCCTCCTCCTCCTTTCTGCAAAAATGAAAGGCTTTCATTTATTAATTGCACTAATAAATCAATAAAGGTTGCATTCGTCAGGGGACCAGAAACCTCGAGGGCTTGGAGCTGGGCTCTGTGAATGGCAGGCTTGCTGTGGCATGGTCCCATGAAATATGCATGCGCCTTGGACCTCTGCACCACCTGCAGAGGCGGGATCCAGCAGGTTCTTGCAGGTTCCCGAGAGCAGGTTACTAATTATTTGCGTGTGCCGAGAGGGGGTTACTAATGGGTGATTTTGCCACGTGATTTTTGCCTTAGTTACGCCCCTCCTCTCAGCAGTAGCGCGCAGAACTGGAAGCAGTCTAGCAGGAGGTGCACCGGCGTGCGTGGCAGCCTGCGCCTGCGTGCATTCGTTTCCTGCCCAAGGACCGGCGCAGCAGCTGCGTCCTTGCCACAGCCCCGCCCAGGAATGCCCGGCCACGCCCCCGTCGTGCCCCACCCAGCCCCATTGGCGCTACGCCACAGTTTGAATCCCACCACCATGGGAACCTGTTACTAAACATTTTGGATCCCACCACTGACCACCTGGCTGTACAGAGCGGCATGTTCTGCTGGTGTCAACAGACAGTTTGGAAAGCGCCCTTCCCAGGAAAGGATCTGGGCCTCGGAACCCACCGTCTTACCAGCTGCGCCTAGCAGAGGTTTCCCAAATGCTGACAGCCACACTGGACGCAGCCCTGGGCTTTCTTATGGGCTCCCAAGCAAGCCCTTCCCAGCCTGGCTTCACCCCAAAATTGCCCTCTCACTTCTCTGCTGAAGCAAAGGAGCACGGGGACGTTTTCCCGCAACATTCTTGTGGCTGCGACTGCAGCGTGGCCCAATGAAATATGCATGCGCCTGCCGATTCCAGGGACCTCATAAAACCCCTTCTGCTTATTTACATTAAAGACAGGCTGCTGGAGCGGTTCGCAATATTGCCACAAAATGAAAGAAGCAACATGAGGACGCCGTAAACCCAAGGCATCCTGTTGTAGGTTTATGGCGTCGGCATCCACGGCCGTGAGGAGTGGCTACAAAAAAATAAAGCTCTCCGGGCACCAAGGAGGTTAACTTCCCGTTGGCAGCAACGGTGGCGCTACTTGGCCCAGGAAGACGTACACGTTGTGCAGTAACTTGTGGCCCAGGAATTCGTTAGATTAACTAAGCTGAAAGAAGAAAAAGTCCCGGCTGGAAGAAGCTTTCCGGTCCACTCAGAGACATAAGAACATAAGAAGAACATAAGAACAAGCCAGCTGGATCAGACCAGAGTCCATCTAGTCCAGCACTCTGCTACTCGTAGTGGCCCACCAGGTGCCTTTGGGAGCTCACATGCAGGAGGTGAAAGCAATGGCCTTCTGCTGCTGCTGCTGCTCCCGAGCACCTGGTCTGCTCAGGTATTTGCAATCTGAGATCAAGGAGGATCAAGATTGGTAGCCATAGATCGACTTCCCCTCCATAAATCTGTCCAAGCCCCTTTGAAAGCTATCCAGGTTAGTGGCCATCACCACCTCCTGTGGCAGCATATTCCAAACACCAATCACACGTTGCGTGAAGAAGTGTTTCCTTTTATTTGTCCTAATTCTTCCCCCCCAGCATTTTCAATGAATGGTTCTAGTATTGTGAGAAAGAGAAAGATTTCTCTCTGTCAACATTTTCTACCCCATGCATAATTTTATAGACTTCAATCCTATCCCCCCTCAGACGTCTCCTCTCCAAACTAAAGAGTCCCAAATGCTGCGGCCTCTCCTAAGGAAAGGGCTCCAGTCCCTCAATCATCCTCGTTGCCCTTCTCTGCACTTTTTCTATCTCCTCAATATCCTTTTTGAGATGCGGCGACCAGAACTGAACATAGTACTCCAAGTGCGGTCGCACCACGGCTTTATAGAAGGGCATGACAATCTTTGCCTTAAAAACATAAAAACAGACTCTTTGAGGGAGGTCAGAGCTCAAGACTTCCAGATTTTAAAAACTGTGCAGGTGAGACTCCTGTTAAGGTGGCACCTGTCAGAACTCCTTCTGCACAGACAGGAAGCAGCATTCCTGGCCGAATCTCACTTACAGTTTCAACCACAGGCTCCAAGGGGAGCATTTATCTGATGGCACACTAGGCCAAAGGGCTCCCTGGATGCCTCCTTGCCGGCTTCAGAGTTTATTCCCTCTTTCCCCCCCATGCCAACATTTCCTTCCCCTGCCAAAAGCGGCCCTCCACGCTTGCCCGGGAAAACCACCTCCTTAGCTGGAGCCAGCTCACCCAAAAGCTCGTGCTACAATATCTGCTGCAGCACTCTCAGCTCGCCCTGCCCATCTTTCTCTGACCAAGTGCTGGAAGGAGGCTGGACCCCCCCGGACCCCTGGATGGAGCACCCAGAACCAGAACCACCCAGT
Organism: Sphaerodactylus townsendi; assembly: GCF_021028975.2. NCBI lineage: Eukaryota > Metazoa > Chordata > Lepidosauria > Squamata > Sphaerodactylidae > Sphaerodactylus > Sphaerodactylus townsendi. The sequence continues at coordinate 7,331,474 of NC_059441.1, forward strand.
CACATGTCAACCCCGGGCTGACTCCTGAAGGTCAGCGCCAGTGGTGGGATCCAAAAATTTTAGTAACAGGTTCCCATGGTGGTGGGATTCAAACTGTGGCGTAGCGCCAATGGGGCTGGGCGGGGCACAACGGGGGCGTGGCTGGGCATTTCGGGGGCGGGGCATTCCTGGGCAGGGCTGTGGCAAGGTCCTTGGGCAGGAAACGAATGCACGCAGGCGCAGGCTGCCACGCACGCCGGTGCACCTCCTGCTAGACTGCTTCAAGTCCTGCGCGCGACTGCTGAGAGGAGGGGCGCAACGAAGGCAAAAATCACAGGGCAAAATCACCAATTAGTCACCCCCTCTCGGCACACACAAATAATTAGTAACCTACTCTCGGGAACCGGTGAGAACCTGCTGGATCCCACCTCTGGTCAGCGCCCCAGGTTCGAAAGACCCCCAAGCCAGGGTGGTCGGCACTCAAGCAGACAAGCTCCGTCAGTGGCTCAGCGGTGTTTACCTTTCACCTTTTGACAGGCTGAAATGGGGAGGTCTCCCAGGGCCACTCTTTGCACCTCAATCTCCCTCCTTCCACAGCCCACTTCGGAGCAGGCCTCGGCTGGCCCCCGTATGCCTCCCCTGCTGCCCCACTCTGAGAAAACGGCCATCAGCTCCCAAGGAATCCCTGGAGCAGAAGACGAAGGCGGCGGCACATCCCGTCTGGAGCAGGCGGCGCTCCCAGATGCTGCCACCAAAAGCGGGTGGATAAATAGGACCGTTTGCAGGAGAGATGCCAAATGGAATTTCCCCAGAGCCAGCCTTAAATGCAAAGCATTTTTCAGCAGTAATTGACGGGATTGGAATCAAGAACATTTGCAGAAGCAACGCTGCTCAGACTGCTCTGGGGAAGGACGTGAGGAGCCAGCAGGCAGACTGGGGCTGGAGTGGTTGGTGGGGGGGGGGCTGTTTGCGGCTGACACGCATGCAAGAGCCCCCCACGGGAGACCCCTCCCTCCCCATCAGAGACGTACGGTATCGGCACTGCAGCCAAAACAGCACCAGAGCACATTTGGGCTACCCCCCAAAAGGAGGAGAAATTTTTAAATAACCTGGTACTTTTGGCAGTGCAAGGATGGCACAATTTGTGCAGTGGCGTAGGAGGTGAAGAGCTCGTGTATCTAATCTGGAAGAACCGGGTTTGATTCCCCGCTCTGCCGCCTGAGCTGTGGAGGCTTATCTGGGGGATTCAGATTAGCCTGTGCACTCCCGCACACGCCAGCTGGGTGACCTTGGGCTAGTCACAGCTTCTCGGAGCTCTCTCAGCCCCACCCACCTCGCAGGGTGTTTGTTGTGAGGGGGGAAGGGCAAGGAGATTGTCAGCCCCTTTGAGTCTCCTGCAGGAGAGAAAGGGGGGATATAAATCCAAACTCTTCTTCTCTTCTCTAAAGCCATTGGCTGAGGCACGTGTGTGTCTGGCAGGGGGTGGGTGGGTGGCACATGTTCCATGCCTGAAGTGTTTTGCACCTCCTCAGTCAATCCAGATCAGTCCTGGCTCCTCTGCTGCAACCTTGATGCCCGGGCCCACTGCTGGTCCTAACCCACAGCCCCAGGGCAGGCCCCCTTTCAAAAGAAAGTGCCCCAAAGACAAAGAAAACCACCAGCTCCAGCATCAAGAAGAAGAAGGAGAAGAGTTTAGATTTATATCCCCCCTTTCTCTCCTGTAGGGGACTCAAAGGGGCTGACAATCTCCTTGCTCTTCCCCCCTCACAACAAACACCCTGTGAGGTGGGTGGGGCTGAGAGAGCTCCGAGAAACTATGACTAGCCCAAGGTCACCCAGCTGGCGTGTGTGGGAGTGCACAGGCTAATCTGAATTCCCCAGATAAGCCTCCACAGCTCAGGCGGCAGAGCGGGGAATCAAACCCGGTTCCTCCAGATTAGATACACGAGCTCTTAACCTCCTACGTCACAAGACAGTCGTTCAAATCCTCCTCTCTGGCTCATGGGAGAGGCTCCGCTGAAAACCTCTGCAGGACACACCAGCATCACGGCTGACCACATGCGGGCAGAAGTCCAGTCCGTTTGCCACACCAGACACATTCCGGCATCTCCTAAAAAGCTCGCTTCCCTGCCAAATCTGAAGCGTGCATGCCCCTGCCAGAGGGCTCCCTTCTCTAACTCTGCAATGCAGATATTGCACTGAACTGGTGGGTTTTCAGTCATATCCACTGGCACTTGGCACTGCACAAAATTATCTGTGGGTGAGCTCACGGTGCGGGCAGAGGCCGGACGGCACAGCAGAGGGAAGTGACTCCTGGCAAACAGAGGCAGCCACTCCAGGAAGTGCTCCCCAAACTACGACAGCCTTGGCTAGCTTTGGCACAGTCTTTTGGAAACTCCACTAAGCTCGGGTCAAGACAAAATGGGTCTCTAACCCCTCCAGAGGAAAGGCAAATTGGGGGAAAGCTGAACAAGGGATACTTAGTCCCTTAGGAGCAGCAGTGGCGTAGGAGGTTAAGAGCAGGTGCATGCTTATCTGGAGGAACCGGGTTTGATTCCCCGCTCTGCCACCTGAGTTGTGGAGGCTTATCTGGGGAATTCAGATTAGCCTGGGCACTCCCATACATGCCAGCTGGGTGACCTTGGGCTAGTCACAGCTTCTCGGAGCTCTCTCAGCCCCACCCACCTCACAGGGTGTTTGTTGTGAGGAGGGAAGGGCAAGGAGATTGTCAGCCCCTTTGAGTCTCCTGCAGGAGAGAAAGGGGGGATATAAATCCAAAACTCTTCTTCTTCTTCTTCTTCTTTGACCACCACAGCGGAAATTTCTGTCTGGGTGCTTTCTCTCTGCATATGCACAAGATCAGCTACCCAACAGGAGTCCCAAACTGAGAGAGAGAGAGAGAGAGAGAGAGAGCAGAGCTGCAGCCCCTTCATTTATAATTTCAGGAGCCAATCACACTCCTCCAGGCTCTGCCCAATCAGAAATGGGGGAGGGAATACCACCAGCCTATCAGCCCCCTCAGCCCCCTCACTTTTCATGTACGGAAATGTGAACTTTGCTGGGTGGGGTGTGTGTGCAGCAATGACTTCTGGGAAAGACTCAAGGGCTGTGGCACGCATTACCCATGCAGAAGAACACGAAGTGGGAATGCAAGGACGTGTGCAGAGCTGAGGTTGGCTGCAGCCCCTTCCTGCAGGTTTGCTTCTGTGGGATGGGAGCACAGACCCCTCTCCAAGGTCCTACTTTGCAGGGGACTCGTCACTCTCTGCCTGTTCACAGCAAGAAGGGCAGGGGGTGAATCAGGGAGTTGACCAGTGGTGGGATCCAAAAATTTTAGTAACAGGTTCCCATGGTGGTGGGATTCAAACAGTGGCGTGGCGCCAATGGGGCTGGGCGGGGCACGACGGGGGCGGGGCATTAATAATTTCTCTGCTACTGTAAAAAACTCTTACTGTAAAAAAAGTGTTCCTAATTTCCAGCTGGTATCTTTCTGTCCATAATTTAAACTCATTCTAGCAAGTCCTATCGTCTCCTGCCAACAGAAACAACTACTTCTCCTCTAATTGACTGCCTGTCAAACACTTAATACTTTCAAATACTTAATTTTGTTTCTAGAAATCAAAAGGAGGATGCCTTCCTGAAACAAGGAACTCTACCATATTTCTAAAACATGTTTTTAAAACAGCCCAACAGGGAGAATTATCCCGTTTTCTACCTTCGCTCACCAGCCACATAGGAAACAACAGGACTTTATGATTTTTGGACCTAATGGAATTTCTAACTGAAAAGCGGACCCAATTAGTAACCCCCTCTCGGCACACACCAATAATTAGTAGCCCACTCTCGGGAACTGGTGAGAACCTGCTGGATCCCACCTCTGGAGTTGACCCTCCTTTTCCCAGCTCCTATGAACCTCGACCGTTGTTTCAGCCAAGGAAGCGTTTCACAAGAAGGCCATTCTGATGTTCCGCTGTGACGTAGCTTGCTTGGCTTCCGAGTGCTGAAATAAACAGAGAGAAGTCCTTTCACTCCTTCCGACCCGAAACTTCACACACGCTCTGAGGCATACACAGAGTGTCGTGAGCAGATCTTCCTTGCCCGGTTGATGTTAGCTGCAGAGATGTTCAGTTGTATGTGTGGCACTTGGAAAACATAAAGAGAGTGAATATAAGACAGTGTCTTATATTAATTTTTGCTCCCAAAGACGCGCTATGTCTTATTTTCAGGGGATGTCTTATTTTTCTGTGCTCTGTTTGTCGGGCATGCTTCCAAACAAAAACTTGGCATTACTGCCCTTTTTACTTCTTCGGGATGCCTTTATATTTCTCGTGACTTCTGTAGCAAAACCTCTACTGCCACGCCTTTGCATTTTCAGGGATGTCTTTATATCTCGGGAAACAGGGTATGTGTGCGTGGAAACTCTGGAGGTTGCCAGACCAGGGTGCTTCCTTCTGAAGCAGCAACGGCCTAAAACAAATGCATTTCTAACCCGGAATTTTATTTTAATTAAGTTGACGAGAGAACTAAATTTGTTCCCAGTGTTTACAGCTCACAGCTGGCCTCCTGGCTTCACGCAGCTCCTGTTTCCAGTGGCTGGCTGGGGATGAAGTATTCGGAAAAGGCACAACAGGGCGCAAATCACACTCATGCGTCAGAAATTAAAGAGGTGCTGAACGGAGGAGAGCCGTTGGGGCGAAGCACAATGCGGGCGCCAGAACTGTCAATGGATGGTTGATATTCCCTTTGTAGGAGTTTTAATAGCGGGACGCCATCTTTATTTTAATTGATACAGAAATTGGATGCTGCTTTTAAATTGTTTTAATATTTATTGTCTTATCACTGTTGTAAACCGCCCTGAGCCCTTCAGGGGAGGGCGGTATAAAAGTAGAATAATAAATAAATAAATAAATAAATAAATAAATAAATAAATAAATAAATAAATAAATAAATAAATAAATAAAATGGTTGGAGCTGGTTTTGTGACAGACACACACACACACTCACCTGTCCTGCCTTGCATTTAACATGATAATCAAGGCAGGTGTACAACAGGTACTGTCACAAATATTACACCCATATGCATCTAAGTAACCTCTACTCAGGGTGAGTAACATACTCTTCAACAATATCTTACAATCATAAGCATATACAAGAAAGATTTTTATAAAAGTCAAGTAATCGGTTGTTGAGTTATAGATTAGGTTTATTATTCAGCAGTTGTTGTTCATAAATATTCATTAGTTTTTTCATGAGCCTTCTAGAGGCATCGCAGTGTTTTTTGTTTAACTAGATAGCTTCTCCAAACTGAATTGGGGTTTCTCTTGAATGGCTTCTTAGTTGGCCCTTCTCTCTGGGTCTCACATGAGATCCTGAGACCCAGAGAGAAGGGCTATTTAAAGAAGAGCCATTCAAGGGAAATTTGAATTCAGTTTGGAAACTATCTAGTCAGTGTAAGAAAAAACACTCATGCTCCTAGAGGAGTAAGGAAAAAGAATTTTTATACAACAATTATTGGCTTGACAAAGGACTGCCGAAATAAAAACCTAATCTAGAGGTTTTATAGTCATACCTGAAGTTGCATTTAACATGAACAACTCCAACCCAAGAGAATTTTTGCATCTTCCAAACTCCACCTCTGCCTGTTTCTCGGTGAACCCAGAGGGTGGAGAGCAGAAAGTAGTCACCTACTCTGGGGCCCTGTGAGAGAAAGATAAGTAGCCCCATAGAAGACTGAAGCCCATGGGAAGCCCGGGGGTCTGGGCTGGAGCCTGCTGCTTGCTCTGCACGCCCCTCAGAGACCCCCAACTGCTGCTTCTTTTGCATGTGGCATTCCGAACTGACCAGAGTAGAAACTGCGCAGACAAATCCCAGCTTCCTCCCATGAACGCAGACAGAGCTGCCTTATGCTGAGCCAGATTCTTGATCCATCATGGTCAGTTTTGTCTTTTCTGACTGGCAGCAGCTCCTCAGGGGCTCAGGCAGAGATCTCGGGTACCTGACTTTTAACTGGAGAGGCCAAGGAAGAAGAAGAAGAAGAAGAAGAAGAAGAAGAAGAAGAAGAAGAAGAAGAAGAAGAAGAAGAAGAAGAGGAGGAGGAGGAGGAGGAGGAGGAGGAGGAGCTTGGATTTATACCCCTCCCCTTTCTCTCCTGTACGAGTCTCAAAGGGGCTTACAAACTCTTTTCCCTTCCCCCCTCACAACAAACACCCTGTGAGGTGGGTGGGGCTGAGAGCTGCAAAGAACTGTGACTAGCCCAAGGTCACCCAGCTGGCATGTGTTGGAGTACACAAGCTAATCTTGTTTGCCCTATAAGCCTCCACAGCTCAAGTGGCAGAGCGGGGAATCAAACCCGATTCTCCAGATTAGATTGCACCTGCTCTTAACCACTACGCCACTGCTGCTCTTTGAGCCCGAGACCTTCTGTATGCAAAGTGCAGATTCTGCTGCTAAGCCACGGTTTCTCCTCAAGGCAGCACCCAGCGGGTGACAAAACCTGTTACTCTCTTCTTCTTCTTCTTCTTCTTCTTCTTCTTCTTCTTCTTCTTCTTCTTCTTCTTCTTCTTCTTCTTCTTCTTCTTCTTCTTCTTCTTCTTCTTCTTCTTCTTCTTCTTCTTCTTCTTCTTCTTCTTCTTCTTCTTCTTCTTCTTCTTCTTCTTCTTCTTCTTCCCTTGTAAAAGCAAAAACAGAAAACAAACACCTCTACGGGAGGCTGCAAAATTGGCTTTGGGTTAACCACGAAGCCTCAGACCCTCCAGGACAGGATGATGCCAACCGGTGGAAGGGGTTTGTGACCAAGTCCTAGCCTCTGAGGGCTCCCTCCCCCCCCTCTCTTTTCAGGGCCCCTGGGGTCGCAGCTGCCACCCCTGAGAAGGAAGAGTGACTGCCACAGCTCAGAGACCCGGTTCCTGCTCTACTCCACGACAGCCCAGGAGAGTTGCCTGATCGAGTTCCAGCAGCTGCCCACTCTGGAGAGATGCAACTTCAACGCCTCTCTTCCGCTGGTCATGATCGTCCACGGCTGGTCGGTAAGTTCCTTAGGGAGCCTGGGGTGGGCCGGGGGTTTGTCGCGCAGGGCTGTGGGCGAGCTCTGATCAGGAGGACTCTTCCCGGGCCTGCAGGTGGACGGAAGGCTGGAAAGCTGGATTTGGATGCTGGCTGAAGCCCTGAAATCTCAGCACCCGCAGACCAACGTCATCATCGCAGACTGGCTCACTCTGGCTTATCAGCATTACCCCATCGCAGTCCAGAACACGCGGGACGTCGGCCAGGAAATCGCTCGATTCCTAGAATGGCTGGAGGTGAGCGGAACTGCTTTTATATACACAAAAACTTGCAACACGCCGGCGTCTCGGGGCAACACGGGGCACTGCCGAAGGGTCACCAGGAACAGGCAAGTCAGTTCACACCGTTGGACAAGGGCCTCCTCTCCTGCTGGAATGGCGTGAAACTAAACCACCTGGAGGGGTTTTTAAGCTGAAAGGCAGCCTGCAGCAGGCGAAACCAAATGCAACTTTGCCAAGGCCTCCTGCTACCTCCAAAGGGCTCTCTGCCTTTCCCCCACCCAGCTGCCCCCTTTCCCCAGAACTTCGGCTCTAGGCTTCCTTCTGATCCCTTCGTAAAACCCATTTGTCCCATGCGGCACCCTCTCCTCTGTAGCGTCTGGAACCGGAACTAGCCCATTCCACCCCTGCGGAACGCCACTTTGCAGTGTGCTGCTCCTTGGGGCAGGGACCCTCTACTCTGCACTCCATCAGGCAAAGGGATGATGATGAAGAAGAAGAGTTTGGATGTATATCTCCCCCTTTCTCTCCTGCAGGAGACTCAAAGGGACTGACAATCTCCTTGCCCTTCCCCCCTCACAACAAACACCCTGTGAGGTGGGTGGGGCTGAGAGAGCTCCGAGAAGCTGTGACTAGCCCAAGGTCACCCAGCTGGCGTGTGTGGGAGTGCACAGGCTAATCTGAATTCCCCAGATCAGCCTCCTCAGCTCAAGCGGCAGAGCGGGGAATCAAACCCGGTTCCTCCAGATTAGAATGCACCTGCTCTTAACCACTACGCCACTGCCGCTCCAGGGTAGGGAAATGGTTCAAATCTTGCTGGATATATGGGGGGCGGGGAGGGCAGAAAGTCAGCACTATGTTGGGCTACAGTTGACATGAAGCAGGCCTCTCTGCCAGCTTCTGCAGAAGAAGGGGAAGGCAGCAGGGGGTAGGGAAGGCTATAGCCCCCCCCCTGCACTGCCTCCCCCCAATCAGAAGAGGGTTCCTCCCTGGTCGCCTCTTTGACGTTCCATGCCCAGATCGCATGAAGCAGGGGGTCAGGATGCTTGCCTAAAGCCCTGAGAGCACGCCCTCCCATCCTCCCCTCTGCAAGATCAGAGTGCACCTGCTCTTACCCACTGCTCTTAGCCACTGCGCCACTGCTGCTCCTATCCCCTGGATGCACCAGAGGACAATTGTGTGTCCCCATTTTTAATTGCACCCCTTCCTTCCTTCCTTCCTTCCTTCCTTCCTTCCTTCCTTCCTTCCTTCCTAACTCTCTTTTAGGACTCCGTCCAGTTCTCCAGAGGCAACGCTCACCTAATTGGCTACAGCCTTGGAGCTCATGTTTCCGGCTTTGCTGGCAGTTTTATTGGAGGTGGAAAGAAGATAGGCAGGATCACAGGTAAGAGAAGAAAACAGAAGCACGCCCAGCCATGGGACCAGAGGTGGGATCCAGCCGGTTCTCACCAGTTCCCGAGAGTGGGCTACTCATTATGTGTGTGTGCCGAGAGGGGGTTACTAATTGGGTCTGCATTTCCGTTAGAAATTCCATTCGGTCCAAAAATCATGAAGTCCTGTTGTTTCCTATGTGGCTGGTTAGCGAAGGTAGAAAACGGGATAATCTCCCCGTTGGGCTGTTTTAAAAACATGTTTTAGAAATATGGTAAAGTTCCTTGTTTAAGGAAAGTATCCTTCTTTTGATTTCTAGAAACAAAATTAAGTATTTGAAAGTATTAAGTATTTGACAGGCAGTCAATTAGGGGAGAAGTAGTTGTTTCTGTTGGCAGCAGACGATAGGGGTTGCTATCATGAGTTTAAATTATGGACAGAAAGATATCAGCTGGAAATTAGGAACTTTTTTTTACAGTAAGAGTTTTTTACAGTAACAGAGAAATTATTAATGCCCCGCCCCCGGAATGCCCGGCCACGCCCCCATCGTGCCCCGCCCAGCCCCATTGGTGCTACGCCACTGTTTGAATCCCACCACCCTGGGAACCTGTTACTAGAATTTTTGGATCCTACCACTGGCTGGGACAGCTAATTCCTCCCTGCAATGGGCCATTGCAGCTGCCCCTGCATTTCCAGGTTAACTTGTACTGTAAATAATTCTGCAAATCTGATCCATAGAGTCCCTAGACTGACTAGGACATTTATATACATTCCAGATGAGGCATTAAAAAAACCTGAGGTCCTGATCCTCATTGTTAGAGGCATTTGGGATAGGTCCTGATCCTTCTGCAACTGCCACTCCTGCAGGCATCAATACACCCCAGACCTCGAGAGGAAGGTGGGGACAAGTCGGCCCTTTCCCAACCAAACCTCAAGGCTCCCCTCTGCCCTAACAGCCATTCCACACTTCTGCAAAGGACAAAATGGGGGACAGGAAACCCCCTGAAAGTCACCCTGAAATCTTTAGCGGAAGCGCAGGCTAAATGTGCGATAGGTTTTCCTCCACACACACACTCACACCCAGCCTAAAGCCGAAAGAATGTGCCAAAAGAGTCTTGTCTTCTGGGGCAATGCAATCTAGTCCTACAATATTTTCTTGGCTACCAAAACTTAGGGTTTCCTTCTGGAATCCAGGCAAAAGTGGAGCCGTGAAGATCACAGGAAGGGAGGAGGGACAAAGGAGAGAAATGCTAGATAGATTAAAACACCATTTTGTGTACAAAGATCTAGGACAGGGGTCTGCAACCTGCGGCTCTCCAGATGTCCGTGGACTACAATTCCTATGGCCAATTGGCCATGCTGGCAGGGTCTGATGGAATTGTAGTCCATAACATCTGGAGTGCCAAAGGTTCGCCACCACAGATCTAGGATAATGATGGTGCAGGACAGAAAACCACTACGAAGCACCCGGTGGGTCCTCCAACGGGGCCTGCTGCTCTATCACTGATACTTGCAGAAAATTACTGTGTTGACTGTGACCCACAATCCCCTTGGATTCTCCACTACAGGGACATTCAGAGCCAGTAGTGCATTCTCTGCTAAGACTTGTATCCAGAAACTCAGAGTAGACCTGACCTCCCGTCTCTCCCCCGCCACCTCCCATCTGCCTTTCTGCAGGGCTTGATCCGGCCGGCCCGCTTTTTGAAGGCATGTCCCCAACGGACCGCTTGTCGCCGGACGACGCAGACTTTGTGGACGCCATCCACACCTTCACGCAGCAGCACATGGGGCTCAGCGTCGGCATCAAGCAGCCGGTGGCTCATTTCGACTTCTACCCCAACGGGGGAACTTTTCAGCCTGGCTGCCACTTCATGCACGTCTACGATCACATCGTGCAATACGGCATCAGCGGTGAGGCGGAAGGCAGGCCCGGCCGGGGCGCAGGGGAGGCAGAGGGGCCAAATGTTGCATGCGTTTCCCAAGTGGCAGGAGATGCATTGGCAGCATTAGCCAGCCTTGTAGGACTATTGTAAGGCGTCTCTAGGAGCAGCAGTGGCATAGGAGGTTAAGAGCTCCCCCTTCGGGGAGGACGGTATATAAGTTTAATAATAAATAAATAAATAAAATAAAAATAAATCTAATCTGGAGGAACCGGGTTTGATTCCCAGCTCTGCCGCCTGAACTGTGGAGGCTTATCTGGGGAATTCAGATTAGCCTGTGCACTCCCACACACGCCAGCTGGGTGACCTTGGGCTAGTCACAGCTTCTCAGAGCTCTCTCAGCCCCACCTACATCACAGGGTGTTTGTTGTGAGGGGGAAAGGGCAAGGAGATTGTAAGCCCCTTTGAGTCTCCTGCAGGAGAGAAAGGGGGGATATAAATCCAAACTCCTCCTCCTCCCTCCCTCCCTCCTCCTCCTCCTCGTCTTCTTCTTCTTCTTCTTCTTCTTCTTCTTCTTCTTCTTCTTCTCCTCCTCCTCCTCTTCTTCTTCTTCTTCTTCTTCTTCTTCTTCTTCTTCTTCTTCTTCTTCTTTTTCTTCTTCTTCTTGGAGAGAAACGCTGAGTCCACTGCTGCCCCCTTTTTTTTCCAGGGCTCACGCAGACTGTGAAGTGTGCCCACGAGAGGTCGGCCCACCTGTTCATTGACTCTCTGCGACACAGTGACAAGCAGAGCATGGGCTACTGGTGCAAAGACATGCAGACCTTTGACAAGGGGCAGTGCCTCAGCTGCCACAACACTGGATGCAACACGCTGGGCTACAACATCCGGAAGGAGAGGGTGCCCCGCGGCAGCAGGAGACTCTTCCTCAAGACTCAGCCTCACATGCCCTTCAAAGGTAGGAGTCCTGGTGCCTGCAAAAATCAGCTCGGCATTATCAACACGCGTCCTGCATAGGCCGAGTCTTGTCTACGCCCCCCACCCACCCTCACACATTTGGTCATTGCAGATGGAAAGAATCAGGGCCCTTTGGTTTGCCCTCCCTCCCGCCATGCCCAGGCGCAGTAAACAGAAGAAGAAACCCAGCCTGGATCTTACGCAGCTGCAAGGAAGGCATTTATGATGGCAGCAAAAGTCGAACCTGTCCGTTCCCCAGTTACAGATCACGAAATGAGAGCCCCTTCCATAGATCCAGTGGTGGGATCCAAAATTTTTAGTAACAGGTTCCCATGGTGGTGGGATTCAGACAGTGGCATAGCGCCAATGGGGCTGGGCGAGGCACGACGGGGGCGTGGCCGGGCATTCCGGGGGCGGGGCATTAATACTTCCTCTGTTACTGTAAAAAACTCTTACTGTAAAAAACAAAGTTCCTAATTTCCAGCTGGTATCTTTCTGTCCGTAATTTAAACTCATTATAGCAAGTCCTATCGTCTCCTGCCAACAGAAACAACTACTTCTCCTCTAACTGACTGCCTGTCAAATACTTCATACTTTCAAATACTTAATTTTGTTTCTAGAAATCAAAAGAAGGATACTTTCCTTAAACAAGGAACTTCACCCTATTTCTAAAACATGTTTTTAAAGCAGCCCAACAGGGAGAATGATCCCGTTTTCTACCTTCGCTAACCAGCCACATAGGAAACAACAGGACTTTAGGATTTTTGGACCTAATGGAATTTCTAACGGAAAAGCGGACCCAATTAGTAACCCCCTCTCGGCACGCACAAATAACTAGTAACCCACTCTCGGGAACTGGTGAGAACCTGCTGGATCCCACCTCTGCATAGATCCAATCTCTGATCTCCCCCCCCCCCCCCCATGGATTTTCATTTCGAGTCCAGCTTACTGGGGTTGGTGCCACAATTCCAAGAATGTTCCGCTACCAAAGGTCAGCACACAGAACAAGAATTGTCTTTCTCTGGGGAAACAGAGCCGTTATTCTTTTCGACTCTATCAAGTGATCTGCGACGACTTTCCTGCAAACGTTGCAAACATCATGTGAGAAATTCATAGGCAAGGGGGGGAAATCCCGCTACCAACCCCACTCGTTTCAGGATCATATACAGCTCTGCCTTTTCCAGGAAGCTGAAAGGAAGCAGAGATTCCAGGGGCACGGGGTTACCGTATGATCTACCGGAAAATTCTCCAATGCAACCCCCCTGGCACAGCGCAGTACAACTGTCTTGCTCTTAAGTCAGCGGCATTGTTCAAGCGGCCTTCCATTTTGAGCACAGCCTAAGTTCGCTTCAAAATCTGGTGTGGGGAGAGAACAGAGCACTATACAAATCTATTATAATGAAAATAATTTAAACATTTGTATACCGGAACCACAACTCTTAATCAACAACAAAAACATACATATTATAAACAACAACAATAAAACAATGAACAATACGTACACAACGGAAGTTGAGTTTTTTTTAAAGCATCAGACATTGGTGTCCTTCTACACCATTAGTGGATCTCTTACTCCATTACAGAGACTTGATATTATTTTATTTGGGATCCTCTGTGTATGTATTGTTTATTGTTTTATTGTTGTTGCTGTTTGTAATATGTTGTTGATTAAGAGTTGTGGTTCCGGTATATAAAGGTTCAAATTATTTTCATTAAAATAGATTTGTGCAGTTCGCACTAGAGCCAGAAAGGTTCTTTTCCTTTCTTTAAACAAGATACTGTCTCTGGCTCACTATGTATATAGCCCAAGGAGCAGCAGTGGCGTAGGAGGTTAAGAGCTCGTGTATCTAATCTGGAGGAACCGGGTTTGATTCCCAGCTCTGCCGCCTGAGCTGTGGAGGCTGATCTGGGGAATTCAGATTAGCCTGTGCACTCCCACACACGCCAGCTGGGTGACCTGGGGCTAGTCACAGTTCTTCTGAGCTCTCTCAGCCCCACCTACCTCACAGGGTGTTTGTTGTGAGGGGTAAGGGCAAGGAGATTGTCAGCCCCTTTGAGTCTCCTGCAGGAGAGAAAGGGGGGATATAAATCCAAACCCTCCCTCCCTCCCTCCTCCCTCCCTCCTTCTTCTCTCTTCTCTCTCCTCTCTCTCTCTTCTCTCTCTCTCTCTCTTCTCTCTCCTTCTCTTCCTCTCTCCTTTCCTTCCTTCTTTTCTCTTCTCTTTCTCTTCTCTTCATATCAGGGTAGGGAACCTTTTAACACTCAAAAGAGCCATTTGGGCCCTCAAGCTTCCATGTTGGGAAAAGAAAGCATTTGGAGCCGCAAATAATTTTTGACATTTAAAATAAAGATAGCACTGTATATATTGGGTTTTTTTACCTTTTACTCCGCTCATTCTGAGAAGTGCATGGATGCGTCTGTAACCTCAGCTTGTGGGTTCTGTGGGGCAGTACTTGGAATGAGTTGCAACAACAATTTTAAACAACAACAATATGGTTTACTTCTCTTTACAATTAACATTAAACATCAACATTTAACGTTACAATTCAAGGTCCTGTTCAGGTTGCATTTCAAGTCCTTCTATTTACAGTCTACTGATATTGCCAAGTCCAATTTCTTCTTTGCAAGTTGGCTGGCTCCTGGAAGAATCTAAGGGTTTGATGAACAGGTTGCAACATGATGAAGGTTTCTGCAGGAGAACTCTCACCCATTACAACCATACAAAAGAAACTCCTGGAAACAATAAACTCCAACATTTACAACATAGCAAAAACAACAAATAACTACCTTCCCAGTAGTTCCCAACAATATTGCAAATTACCTTTAACAAGGTGTTAAGGGGCTTATAGGAAATCAAGGTCCGAGTCTGGTAGCGTTGTTTGTTGTGGAAGAGAGGTCTTGCAGCCTCTCTGTTGCTCCGAGTCTCCACCCCCTTACTGGGTCAACCCATTCTGGGCCAACCCATTCTGGGCATGGGGGTTACACGTCCGCCCTGCTGACTGCAGGGCGAGCAAGGATGGGGCCAGCGCCTCGGCCTCGCCGGCGGCCGGGAAAGCGCCCGCCCCGCTCCAACGGGGCAGGCGAGAGGGAAAGCCCGTGGTGCAGCCTAGCCGGCCGCGGGCAGTTGGTGCGCCCACCCTGCTGCCTGCAGGGCGGGCAAGGATGGGACCAGCGGCTCAGCTCATGGAGCTGCAGTGCAAGGGCAGAAGAGCCGCATGCGGCTCTCGAGCCGCAGGTTCCCTACCCCTGTTCTATATATATATTGAGAGAATAGAGCACCCAAGACTATGAACTTCCCCACAGATCATCCTTGCCTTCCCTGCCATTTCCCTCCTCTTCGCAGTTTACCACTACCAGTTCAAAATCCATTTCATCAGTGAATTCCAGGAGAAGCAAATCGATCCAACGTTCACCATCTCTTTGACCGGCAGCCAAGACGACATCGAAAACCTCTCCATTACCCTGTGAGTCTCTGCCTCTTTGCCCTGCCCTCTTCCGAATTAACCCAAAACCATGCAGTGTGGGTACTTAGCTGTAATCCCAGCTGGCCTCTTGAACACCTTTCTCTCTTCTTGCCCCCAGAGTTGAAGGCATCAGTGGAAATAAAACCCACACCTTCCTGGTCCCCCTGGATATCGACATTGGCGAACTGATGATGATCAAATTGAAATGGGAAGGGATTGCCATTTGGGAAAATATCTGGAACACCGTGCAAACCATCATCCCGTGGAAAAAGAGCAACCACCAGCCGGGGCTGATTGTGAAGATGTTGAAGGTCAAGGCAGGAGAAACTCAACAGAAGTAAGCTTTAGCAGGGTCTGGCCATTGGGAAAAACGAACTAGGAGTTAGGAGGAATAGAGGGCCCCACAATCGACAGACACCCCACAAAGAACCACTTTTCAACAGCACCCAGATGCTGTTGCTGCAGAAACCCAGGCTTTTCCAACTCTGCAGCAGGCTTTCCCAACTCTGGATCGGTTCTCTCGGTCCTTCCTTGCCACTGTGCCCAATTTTAGGTAGGCACCTGCCTTTTATAGCCCTCAACAGCCACGGGGCAGCATTCCTTAGGGAACGGCTGCTTCTGTACGTCCCCTTCCCTGGTGCCTGAGATGGCAGGGACCAAGTAAAAATGGCAGCAGGGGCTTCTTGGTTTTGGCCCCCTCACTCTGGAAGCCTTTAGCAGTCCGCCTACTTGGCAGTGTTCCACCAGCAAGAGGAAGTGTTCTGAAACGCTGTGGCCTGATTAACATCACAGTGCGGGTTTTATCAGCTGCAGCACACGCTGTCCTGTTTTGACTGCTCTTCCTATTAGCTGCTTTTACACGGACAGCTGTTTCAATTACGGCCGGTTCTGCTCTGACTAAAGGTTGTAGATTTATTCAATTTATTGTGCTGCTGTTGTTAGAATGGGGAAGGGTATTTCGATACCATGCGGGGCTTTGGACACCTCCCAGGCAGAGGATGACAATATATCTATATCTATATAGATAGATAGATAGATAGATAGATAGATAGATAGATAGATAGATAGATAGATAGATAGATAGATAGATAGATAGATAGATAGATAGATAGATAGATGATAGATAGATATAGATCTCTCTCTCATCTCTCTATCTCTCTATCTCTATCTATCATCTATCTATCATTTCTCTCTCTCTCTCTCTCTCTCTCTCTCTCTCTATCTCTATCTATCATCTCTCTATCATCTCTCTATCTATCTCTCTGTCATCTCTCTCTCTCTCTCTCTCTCTCTCTATCTATCATCTATCATCTATCATCTCTCTATCTCTCTATCATCTCTCTATCATCTCTCTCTCTCTCTCTCTCTCTCTCTCTCTCTCTATCTCTATCATCTATCATCTCTCTATCATCTCTCTATCTCTCTATCATCTATCATCTCTCTCTCTCTATCTATCTATCTATCATCTCTCTATCATCTCTCTATCTATCTCTCTATCATCTCTCTATCATCTCTCTCTCTCTCTATCTATCTATCTATCTCTATCTATCATCTATCTATCATCTCTCTATCTCTCTATCATCTCTCTCTCTCTATCATCTCTCTATCATCTCTCTATCTATCTCTCTATCATCTCTCTCTCTCTCTCTATCATCTATCTATCATCTCTCTATCATCTCTCTATCATCTCTCTATCATCTCTCTATCATCTTTCTCTCTCTCTCTATCATCTCTCTATCATCTCTCTATCTATCTCTCTGTCATCTCTCTCTCTCTCTCTCTCTCTCTCTCTATCTCTCTCTATCATCTATCATCTATCATCTCTCTATCTCTCTATCATCTCTCTATCATCTCTCTCTCTCTCTCTCTCTCTCTCTATCTATCTATCTATCTATCATCTCTCTCTCTCTCTCTATCTATCTATCATAGCTCTCTCTCTAACTATTATCTCTCTATCATCTCTCTCTCTCTCTCTCTCTCTCTCTCTCTCTATCTATCTATCTATCTATCTATCTATCTATCTATCTATCTATCTATCTATCTATCTATCTATCTATCTATCTATCTATCTATCTATCTATCTATCTATCTATACAATGTAGAATAAAAGCTAGTCACTTGTTTCCTTCATTGTCTCTCTTCTGCTTAGGATGACATTCTGTTCTCAAAATGCTGATAATTTACACCTCTATCCGGGGCAAGAGAAAATGTTTGTGAGGTGCGAAATCAGCTCCCGGAGGCTGAGGACTCAGACGCGATGAGCAGGATCCGCCCGAACCTGCAGCCGCCTCTCAAGAACTGACTTTCGAGCCTTTCCAGAGAACATTTATTTTTGAAGTGCAGATAACGTGTGAAAATAAATACATTACAAAACAAAACAGAACCAAAATATCACTGGCTGCATATAGCCAAGTGAAGGTTAATTAAGGATATAAATACAGAGGTGTGAAATCAGCTGTTAACTAGACCCCAAAAATTATGCATATCTGCAAAAAAAAAGCTGAAAAGCTGGGAATGCTCATGATCAGCTCGATAAGAGGAGGCTGTTCCGCAGGAGACGTTTGGGACTGGGCCGGCGTGGCGCCGTCCGGTTCAGGTATCAGGCTACTCGGCCCTGGAAAACCCAGTTTTAAATCCCCACTTGCGCCAAAGAAGCGTGCTGGGTAACTTAGGCCGGTCACATTCTGTCAGCCTCAACCCTGGCTTGTATTTGGAAGGGGGGCTTTCAAGGAATCCCAGGGCAAACCACCTCATGCCAGGGCAAACCACCTCAGAACATCCATCACCTTGCCTTGAAAACTCCACGGGATTGCCATGGGGCAGCTGTGTATTGATAGCACCCTTCTCCCAGCTCATTAGGTCTCTGCAGCCTGCCTGGAAGGTGGGAATCTGTCAGGTGGGGAAGGCCCGGGGGCAGTTCCCAGCCAGCCCCCCCCTGCAATGTCCTGCTTAAAAGAATGAGCAGGGGAAGAGGCAGCCACCCCACAGAAGAAGAAGAAGAGTTTGGATTTATATCCCCCCTTTCTCTCCTGCAGGAGACTCAAAGGGGCTGACAATCTCCTTGCCCTTCCCCCCTCACAACAAACACCCTGTGAGGTAGGTGGGGCTGAGAGAGCTCCGAGAAGCTGTGACTAGCCCCAGGTCACCCAGCTGGCGTGTGTGGGAGTGCCCAGGCTAATCTGAATTCCCCAGATAAGCCTCCACAGCTCAGGCGGCAGAGCTGGGAATCAAACCCGGTTCCTCCAGATTAGACACACGAGCTCTTAACCTCCTACGCCACTGCTGCTACCAGAGGCAGACTGGTAAGGTAAAAGAAAAACAGAAATGGGAGACTGGGATAGGGGGAAAGAATCAATAATAATAATAATAATAAGATGATTTTGGATTTATATCCCTCTTTCTCTCCTGTATAGGGGCTCAAAGGGGCTTACAAGCTCCTTCCCTTGCCCTTGCCCCCCCCCCCCCCGGGAACAACAAACACCCTGTGAGGTGGGTGGAGGCTGAGAGAGCTCCGAAGAACCGTGACTAGCCCAAGGTCACCCAGCTGGCATGCATTGGAGTGCACAGGCTAATCTGGTTCCCCAGATAAGCCTCCACAGCTCAAGTGGCAGAGCGGGGAATCAAACCCGGTTCTCCAGATTAGAGTGCACCTGCTCTTAACCACGACACCACGCTGAACAGGCCACGAAGACCACGAAGGCCTGTTAAGGCAGGTTTGGCTCACCGGGTCCCACACAGCAAACTCAGTCCCGGGTTGTTGCCTTAACTGCAACACGGGT
Organism: Sphaerodactylus townsendi; assembly: GCF_021028975.2. NCBI lineage: Eukaryota > Metazoa > Chordata > Lepidosauria > Squamata > Sphaerodactylidae > Sphaerodactylus > Sphaerodactylus townsendi. The sequence goes on from NC_059441.1 coordinate 7,350,181, forward strand.
CAATTAATCTCCGTTTGTGCCAGGCACAGCTGAGCCGACTGCTCCTCTGCAGGGATCAGGCCCTTTTGCTTCAGAAAACGTCCGGGTGCGCAGCTGTGCCAGTCAGCAAGTCTGGGACGAGTGCCCGAACGCCCCTCCGTGACCACTCTCCCCCCTTGTCAACATCTCTCTCAATTATGACATCCAGCGGTCAAGCCAATGCAGAACGTCCAAGAGGAATTGAACGAACGCCGGCAACATTCCTGCAGAGTCAGCAATTCTGTATATCTTTTGAATAGGCGGGCAAACACTGGTCTGGAGTGCCCCCCTCCCCTTAATACACATTTGTGAGGCGTTCACTGCCCCGGCTTTGTTCTCCATACCTCCCCCCCCACCACACCACCACCATTCCTGCCCACGGATAATATAAATAGCCGTCTCATCCAGAACAACTTGGAACGCCCTCCTGAATCAGTGCAGAAATCTATACCGAGAGGTAATTTTGTAAGGACAAGATGAAAAGCAAGGCAGCTGCGTGCTTGGAAATCAATGCCTTTTAAGTGTCTTGTTGAAGCTCTCTCCCTTTCGATGCCAGAAGTTTGGATTTCAGTGGCCATTTTCCTGGACAAAAAAATAGTAAAAAGCTCACGTAGAGCTTTGCAAAAAAAAAAACTACTCACCATGCCGGGGGTGGGGGGTGGGGGGCAATTTCACTTCTGGAGCTGCATTTGTGGTATTGTTGCTTCCTGTTGTTGGCAGTGAACCTGGATGCTGAAAACAAGACAATTAAAATGCACACTTTGCAATAAAACCAACACAGGGATCCATTAGGGAGGAAGCCCGTCTGCCTCAACCATCAATATTAAAAAAATAAAGGATGTTTTATAGTCTTTTCGTTTCTTTGGGCTAATTCTGTCCCCCTCTTCTCCAGAGTAATTCAGCTGAAAAGACTGAAGATCCCCACAAACTGGCCGACATGGCACTCCCTTGCATGCCACCCCTGCCTCCCCTTCCCTTCCCTTGCATGCCACCCCTCCCTCCTCTTCCCCTCCCTCCGCTAGGGTGGGTGGGCCATGTCCAGATGCCAGGCCCCCTCCCTCCCCTCCCCTGCATGCCACCCCTCCCTCCCCTCCCCTCCCCTTGCATGCCACCCCTCCCTCCCCTTCCCCTCCCTCCTGCAAGGTGGTGGGCTGGGCTATGTCCAGATGCCAGGCCCTCCCTCCCTCCCCCTCCCTTTGCATGCCACCCCTCCCTCCCCTCCCCTCCCCTTGCATGCCACCCCTCTCTCCCTTTCCCCCTCCTCCCTCACTAGGGTGGGTGGGCCATGTCCAGATGCCAGGCCCCCCCCCCCCCCCCCCCTCCCTTGCAGGTATGCCACCCTCCTCCCTCTCCCTCCTCCCCTCCCCTCCCCTTGCATGCCACCCCTGCCTCCCCTTCCCCTCCCTCCATTGGCTTAGGGTGGGTAGGGCTTATGTCCAGATGCCAGGCCCCCTCCCTCCCCTCCCTTGCATGCCACCCCTCCCTCCCCTCCCCTCCCCTTGCATGCCACCCCTGCCTCCCCTTCCCCTCCCTCCGCAAGGGTGGGTGGGCCATGTCCATAGCAAACCAGCCTCCTGGGGGGCATTTTACACCCCATCCCATATTGCCTTATGACGATGTCTAAGTGTCAATAGGGGTCGGCAACCTGCAACCAATTGGCCATGCTGGCAGGGGCTGATGGGAATCGTAGTCCATGAACATCTGGAGAGCCGCAGGTAACCCCCCGCCCCATCTCTTATCTCCAGACGGTGCTGTAGAATTGGATGTACTTATGAGGCAAATTTAGTTCTCCCTTTTCCGTATATTTGACTGGACAGGTAAGACGCTGGTGAAGGCCAAGACCATATGTTTTATTTAACAGGTAACAAAATCCCAGGTGTTCGTCAGAGAGGGTGTGTGTGTGTGTGTTTCTGCTTATAAAGGTGAAGAAACTCTGCACCTTGACCCAACAGTTTCAAATTTGTAAATGGTAAAGGAACCCTGAGGACAGATTCTGACCCTTTTTCCTCAGGAAGTTCACCTCAGGCTGGGAGCTGGACAGGACCTGCTGGCCCCAGGGCAGGCTCCCTTCCAGGTGGAGGTGTTCTCTTTCGCCTCACAGCCCTCCTTTGAAAAAAAAAAACCACCCAGGTAAATTTGGCCCTTCTGGTTTTTCACAGCGGGATTATTTTTAGGACCATCTTCTTAAAAGCCACTTTGAATTCCTCCAGGGGAGGAAAATGGGATGTAAATAGATGCATCCAGGTAAATGTCTGGAGAGAGGCTTCTCCACCCCACCCCCCTTTAAACTGAGAGGGGTTCACCCCTTCCATGGGCTCTGATTGGCCAGCAATCACCTGAGACTAGAATCACCAGGATTGGTTCAGAGCCCAGGAGGAGAGGCGGGACTTTGGGGGATGATTGCCACAGGGATCCCCACTAAACACACCAATAACGAGAGCCAGGGTGGCCTTGTTGTTCAGAGCAGGTGCACTCTAATCTGGAGAACCGGGTTTGATTCCCCGCTTTGCCACTTGAGCTGTGGAGGCTTATCTGGGGAACGAGATTAGCTTGTGCACTCCAACATACGCCAGCTGGTGGGTAACCTTGGGCTAGTCACTTCGGAGCTCTCTCAGCCTCCACCCACCTCACAGGGTGTTTGTTGTGGGGCAGGGGAAGGAAAAGGAGATTGTACCCCCTCTTGTACCCCCCCCCCCCGAGCAGCAGTGGCATAGGAGGTTAAGAGCTCGTGTATCTAATCTGGAGGAACCAGGTTTGATTCCCAGCTCTGCCGCCTGAGCTGTGGAGGCTTGTCTGGGGAATTCAGATTAGCCTGTGCACTCCCACACACGCCAGCTGGGTGACCTTGGGCTAGTCACAGCTTCTCGGAGCTCTCTCAGCCCCACCCACCTCACAGGGTGTTTGTGGTGAGGGGGGAAGGGCAAGGAGATTGTCAGCCCCTTTGAGTTTCCTGCAGGAGAGAAAGGGGGGATATAAATCCAACTTTTCTTCTTCAATATTGTACAGGGAAACACACCTTGTTTAAAACTACTCCTTTAGATGTCAATATCATACTCCCTAATAAATTTCTACATACAGCGTCTGGAGATGGCATTTAGTCCCTTTGCTGGAAGGATTCTTGCCTGCTTTCCACCCCCCGCCCCCCAAATAGCCTACAAGATGTCACGCAAATATGATAACCAAACAGATCCTGTTCAAACCATCAAAAAGAACTAGTATCAGATGTCTGGGGGTGGAGATATACTTGGCACCAAGAAAATTAGCTAACAGCTAATAATCTGGGCGGGGAAGGAATTCCCTAAATGAAGGGGCGAGGCCTCCAGGAGAAAGCTATGGGAGCTTGTCTGATTCCCAGAGAGCCCTTGAGGCGCCCTGCCCCCAGGAATATGGCAAAGAGGTGCCCAGAAACAGAAGGGGAGCCAGCAAAGCTCTTTCAGAAAATACCAACAAGTCCTGGGCAATCTAGCTGCTGTTCAGGGCCCACTGAAGCCTCTACAGAGTCTTCAAGGGCAGTCCTATGTGTGATACGGTGCAGTAATCAAACCTGGGAGTGATGGACAAACAGTGGCAAGATCGGCGAACAGGAACTGCAGGAGGAAAACAGCCGGCTGGCTTTTGGGAACCGAACGGAAACCGTCAGAATGATTTCATCAAGTCTATTTATTAATGCATTTCAAGTTTCAAAAAAAACCTTACATTTCTTTGCACAATACTTTATTTATTTTTTTTGCAACTTTTTAGTAAAAATTTCCAAAGTGAACAGAAAAAAAAAAGATACTGTATAAAACACAGTGGACATTAAACTGACAGCAGTAGTAGATCACCATTTTGTCCAGATGTTTTGTTTTCAATTTACCACATTTCGACTTTAAGAGTGGAGAGTTCAGTGCACTTTTGTCTTTCGCAGAAAAAAACAAAAACATTTCAGCTAGGACCCAAAATCAATCAGGGCAGCCAACTCTCTGCCAATCGCCCGAGCCACAGGATTACATGACAAGCAAAGAATTTACATGTTCCAAGTTCTACCACACTCGAGAAGTTACTAAGAACTCCTGCAGAATAAAACACATGGTCTTAGCAATGCAAACCTCGCTTTCGGTCTTTGCACAGTCTGGAAAACAAAATCAAACCCGAATGCGTTTTAAAACGTGTCTGAAAGCAACCACAGAGATTGCTAACTTGTTAAGATCTTTTAGGGTTATTTAGAGTCTATTCGTCTGGGGGGTGGGGTGGGTGGGTTCTCATGTACAAAATTTGCCTCCAAACCATGTACAAAAAAGCCGTTTTTGAAAAAAGTCACCACATACTGTACAAGTTTTACAAGGAAGAGATCCCATATTGTGTTCTCTAATATTTTTGGCCTTGCTGGCTGGCTGGCGTCACATTATGAGAATGCGTGTGTAAACCTTATACTCTTGGAAAACAAAATCAAAAGGACAAAGAGAGAAAAAAAAACAACCCCACACAAACAAACCTCCCCGAACCCTTCATCAAATCTGATTCCTAAGCAAAGCCAGAAATATTATAGCCATTGCCCCCCCCCCCCCCTAATTAGCTTGGTGCTTTTGGAAAAAACAGAAGCAGTGGATCACAAGCTTGAATAATGCCCTCTTCCATTTCCTGCATAGCAGTAAGCCTATCACAACGCCGCCTTCGATTTTTTTTTTCTCTCTCTTGTAAAATGCCAATTATTTACACCGGTCCTAGAAGGAGGTCAGGGGCTGGCGTGCCGTTCGGGGCCTTTATAGCCCCTTCCCCAGCCTAACGTCATGCCAACCTGGCATTACCCAGAAGCAGCTGCATTAGTTTTAGTGGTTACCTTTTTTAAAAAAAAAAACCACAGTATCATGCTGAGAGGTTATCAAAATACTGGTTAAAATTTAAAAAAAAAACAAGAAACCCCACGCAACTTTTCATCTCTTCCAAGCCTGTCAGAACCGGAAACCTAATTACCACATATGAAGACTATCAGAGCATATGAAAGAAAACCAGCTACCACTGTATGAGAAAAATATAACAGAAGTTATCTTTCTTACTGAAGCCTGCCGGGGGGGTGGGGTGGGGGGGGACCCCTGATCGTTTAACAGAACAATGGGCAGAGATTTTTCTTTCGGAAAATGTTTATATGCAGAGAGCTCTCAGAAGCCAGACAGTTTTCATAAAAATCCACGGCGGGCCCCATCCGGCTCGGGCTGTCCCCAGGACAGAAGCAGGATAGGTCCCCACCCAGAGGTCCCGTTTCCCGCACAACTTACCCATGTGCCGCTGCCCCCGATACCTAAGTGGGATATCTCAGGGGCAGCAACCAGCCAGAACAAACATTTGCAGTAATTTTGACTGTATTATTATAGATACATTAAAAAAAAAGAACTGCATTTGATTCACAATCCTTTCGCCCCTAAAGCAATACAGAATCCTGGACTTTTATACACCACCCACCTCTGTTATCCTGAGTATGTCAATTAAACAATAATTTCTTCATTAAGAGCGTAAAAGGTTTATAATACAAAGAAGACATCCATATTGCAATTTCTCTTGTTTTACAATTGCACACAGAAGTACGGGTGTACATTAGAAATACAATGTCTGCATATAACAATTTATGTACACTGGCAAAGTTACGTCTCCAATGTTGAGGGCGGTCTAGCTTCCTAGCCTGGACAGTTGAAAAATAGATGCTTTTAATTTGGGTGCGAGTGGAGGTTCCACGAGAGCCACGTTTGCCCGCAAGTGAAGAAAAGGCAACCACGAAGAGCCGAGGAGAGAGAAACGCCACGGAGATTCAGGCAGCGGCTGCTCTTTCAAAGCCGGGAAATGCGGGTGCCGAACGGGTTCCAAGTAGCCCCCCCGTGTACTCCCTGCCCTTTGCTTCCGCCACGTTGTGAGTTGAAAGTTAGACCGGGGACAGTGACTTAACGCAGGTTTTCTTTGGAGTGAAATTTTTTTCCCACTGTAGGCACTAGGAAGAACCAAGGCAACGGGCTGCAGCGCTCAGCGTCTCATGTGGCCCATCTGGTAGCTTTCGCGGGGCCTCTGGCGAGGAGGAGGCTGAGCCGTCGGGGGTGGTCTCCGGCGCTTCAAAGTGCCTGCCGGGCAGGAAAGGGAACAGGGCGCAGTGTTACCAAAGCAGCCGGGAGGGGGAAGTTTTGCCACTCATACAGTGAAGAGGAAGAAGAAGAAGAGGAGGAGGAAGAAGAGGAAGAAGAGGAGGAGGAGGAGGAGGAGGAAGAAGAAGAAGAAGAGGAAGAGGAGGAAAAAGATGATGATGATGATAATAATAATAATAATTATTATTATTATTATTATTATTGGATTTGTACCCCACCTTTCTCTCTTGTAAGGAGACTCAAGGTGGCTGACAAGCTTTCCCTTCCTCTCCCCACAACAGGCACCCTGTGAGGCAGGTGGGGCTGAGAGAGTTCCGAAGAACTGTGACTGGCCCAAGGTCACCCAGCAGGAATGCAGGAGTGCGGAAACACACCTGGTTCACCAGATAAGCCTCTGCCACTCAGCTGGAGGAGTGGGGAATCAAACCCGGTTCTCCAGATTAGAATCCACCTGCTGTTAACCTTGCTTTTGGGCCTTCACCTTTTCCCTTCCGCCCTCTCCCCCTTCTACTGACCAGAGGTTATGAAAAGGAAAGGCCGCTTCCTGCGCACGCATGCTCAGACACCCCTGGAGGACACATTTCAACAATGTGCGCCACCCCTGCGGGAGGCACTCACCTGGAAGAGGCTTTGGAGGGGGCAACTTGGGGTTGCTGCTCGGTGTGTGGACGCTGCAGATCTTAATGAAGCCGGCCATCAGCATGATCAGCGCGATGCCCATCAGCAGGACTGCCCACCAGTGTGCCTGGAACAGCAAAGGGTCACAAGAGGCTTGGCATATGACTGGACCCGGCCCCAACACGCCCCACACCACCCCTGGAGCTACTGCATTTCCCACCCACCCTTCCTCATTCTCCCTGCACCCCCTTACAGTCAGGTTGAGAGAGAGAGTCTGGATCCAGGACTTCTAGTCCACTGAGTTCTGAACCCAGGACGCTTCGGGCCTGCAAGGGCAAGGAAACAGCAGCCTCTTGCCTCTGCTCAACGGGGCCTCTTTAAGCTTGAAACCGTGTCTGCTGGACTGGAGGATCAGGAGCCAGAGGGCCTCTTCCCAGGTGCCTTGGACAGCACGGGGGATCCAGAGACGGTTGCAAGACCTGTGCCCCGGAAGGCCTCGTGAGAAACAGGAGAGGCGTCACGGGAGCAAGGGCCCAGCAGGCACAACTGGGAAGGAAAGGGGAGGGCGAGCAAAGACCAGCAGGCAGGCCACAGTGGGCCTCTGGCCGGAAACCCTATCCAGGAAGGAGAGACATCAGCATCTTCGTGGCCACTCAGCTGGACAGAGGCTGATGACCAGAGGGAGAATTCAGTGGAAGGGGGAAAAAAGAAAAACCCCAAATCACAGGGAACCGTTTTCCTGCGGGGAGTTTGCCCTCCCGAGTGAAGCTGACGCTCCAAGGTCTAACCATGTTCAAAATTTACCCCCCCGCCCCGTGTATAAAAGTCAACTTCTCTCTCTCTTTTTAATTGCAGCTGAAGTGGTAGTTTTAATTAACTACAAAAAATGCAAGTCTGGCCAATTATTTCGGAACGAACTGACAAAAGGCTCGCTTTGGCGTAACTTACGGCAACAATCCCAACCCTTCAAAACTCACCACAATCCACTCTGCACAAGGTATCGTTTTTTGAAGGTGAGAGGCTTCGGGGTTAAAATGTAAGCTTTTCCAACCTGGCCAAAGGGCCGTCGAGATCCCACCAGCTTGACACCTCATGAAGACGCTCAAAGCTTAGTAACCCTTGAAATCGTTGCAGGGAGAGCCGGGCTGCAGGGTGATGGTTTTGCTGTTGAAGAACTCCTTCCACTTGAGAGACCCCGTGCTGGCACACGTGTCCGGACGCACTGGAGGAGGCAGAACGCGGAGGTCAGGCCACGTAAAGAGAAAGCAAGGAAGCACAAAACACCCAGCAAAAAAGCATCCGAGACAGATCAGCGAAGAAGCTAGTGCTTCAGGAGTCACCTTTGTTAGATGGGAGGATTTCAAGGAAGGGGAGCGGGCTGGGACTGTTTGGTACTGGAGGCAAATGCCAGCCCCCACCCCACTCCCATAATTCTACCACGAAGGAGCCAGCCTGTTCAGCCCTGCCTGGGACAGATCCTCCCTGTTGGTCTGCCTGCCTGCCAGCCAAGCAGAAGTCCACCACTCAGGGACTGTTTGGGGAGGGTTGATGGAGCAGACTCTATGCCAGTTCACTGTATTTTAGTTTTTGTAGTTGTGGGAACTGTGATTTGGGGGTTAGCTGATATAATTGGTTATTGTTTATAGTATATCATTGTGATGCATTATTATGCTGTTGATTTTGATTTATTGTTGTTGCTATTTATTATGCTGTTATTATTATGCTGTTGATTATGATTTATTGTTGTTGCTGTTGTTTGCTCACTACTGTTGTTTGCCGCCCTGAGCCCTCCGGGGGAGGGCGGGATATAAATTAAATGTGAAATGAAATGAAATGAAGGTCTTCTGCACAAGCTCCGTGGACATAAACAGAAGGCAGGCAAGAGAGTGGACGTGTGGCTGAGAAGTCCCTCCTTGCTCCTGTGCCCCCGTGACAGAGAACGTGCTGCCGGGCTGCGTCCCCAGGTGACAGATCTACCCCCGCCCCCACCTTTCCACTACCACCTGTCAGGTTGCCTCTGAATAAACGTTAAGAGACCCCCCCCAAGGAGGAAAAACCCAAACTCTAAAAGATTTCCAGTACACCACAAAATCTAAAGTCTTCGACCTGAAAATATTTCGTCTGCAGAGACTGTATTTTACATTCCTGATCTTCTAGCACTTCAAGGGCAGAGCAGCCTAGCCTTCTGAACACTGACTGCAGGAATGCCAAACATGACACTTTAATCCACAAAGACCTTCAGGAGGGGCTGCGGCTGTTTGGCGCACAGAAGGTCCCGGCTTCGACCCAGTCAAAAAGGATCATGCAGGAGGTGACGTGAAGTATCACAGCTGGAGAACCACTGACAGTCCAAGTAGAACCACAGGTGTCAAACTCGCGGCCCTCCAGATGCTATGGACTACAGTTCCCAGCATCCCCTGCCAGCATCATGCTGGCAGGGGATGATGGGAATTGTAGTCCATAACACCATGCTGGCAGGGGATGATAGGAATTGTAGTCCATACGCATCATGCTGGCAGTGGATGATGGGAATTGTAGTCCATAACACCATGCTGGTGGGGGATGATGGGAATTGTAGTCCATAACACCATGCTGGCAGGGGATGATGGGAATTGTAGTCCATAAGCATCATGCTGGCAGGGGATGATGGGAATTGTAGTCCATAAAACCATGCTGGCAGGGGATGATGGGAACTGTAGTCCATAACATCTGGAGGGCCGCGAGTTTGACACCAATGAGTAGACCATAACCTTGATAGGCCAAGGGCAGCTTCACGGATCCCACAAGGAAGCGCCTGCTCCCTCAACTTCCCCCTACCCTGTTTGTTTAACTCTGGCAAGAGTCTGAGGGTGACCCTGCCCCCCATTTACCCTTCATCACCCCCCTCCCCTCCCCCCCAGTTCCCCTGGAAGGGCAGCTTACTTTTCTCCATGCAACAGACGTGGCACAGCTCCTTGTCGTCCTTGGCATCGGTGCTGGCGCACGTGCATTCCTCCAGCTTGAACTTCTCGCAGATAGAGCCGGCACATTGCTGTTGGGCGGGGGGGGGGGGGGGGGAGAAAGAATTCTTACCCAAACACGCTTCATATCCCTCACCGGAGAGGAGATTAAAAAAAACGTTTCAAGCATCCTGCCCCTGAAAGCGACTCGGTCCTCTCCCACAACAAAGAGGCCCACTCGCTTTTGGGGAGGTCAGCCTCCCTCAGGACTGGACGTTTGGAACGAACACAAGCAAGCACCTCAGAGGCAGGACTGGCGGGCCCAAATAACCAGTCTGCGGCTCCTTTTAAACCCCCTTCTGCACCCTACAGAAGAAGAAGAGGAGTCTGGATTTCTATCCCCCCTTTCTCTCCTGCAGGAGACACTCAAAGGGGCTGACAATCTCCTTGCCCTCTCCCGTCCCTACAACAAACACCCTGTGAAGTGGGCGGGGCTGAGAGAGTTCCAAAGAACTGTGACTAGCCCAAGGTCACCCAGCTGGTGTGTGTTGGAGTGCACAAGCTAACCTGTTTCACCAGATAAGCCTCCGCCACTCAGGTGGAGGAGCGGGGAATCAAACCCGGTTCTCCAGATTGGAGTGCACTAGCTCTTAACCATGACACTATGCAGGAAAGCAGTCTTCATGTGTATAAGCGTCCTACAGCCAGAGCCTCTTTTAGCAAAGCCCAAATGCATTCTCACTCCTGCCCTTCCAAAAAAAAATACCCTGTAATGGTACAAGCTGCAGAAGATCTGGCTGTAAGAACATGAACATGGCAGAGGCCAATCCACTAGGGCCAGGGCTTTTACGGTGGTGGAATGCTCTCCATCCAGCTGTCCGAGCCCTGCGGGACCTAAACGAGTTCCGCAGGGCCTGTAAGACTGAGCTGTTCCGCCGGGCTTTTGGGGAGGCCGGCTGCTGATAGGTGCCCATTAACAACTGAGATCCGCTGTTCCCCTCTTAGAGGAGTTAGAGGAGTTAATGGTTGAACGCCATCTGTTTTAAATGATTATGAATTTTGAGCGCTGCAATTTAACTGGTACAAAATTTTAGTATTTTATCTTGTTTATCCACTTGTATTTATATTTATGTTGTAAACAGCCCTGAGCCCTCCGGGGGAGGGTGGTATAAAAGTGGAACAAATAAATAAATAAAATAAAAACAGTGATTTGGGGGAAGGGAAGGAAGAGGAGTTTGGATTTATATCCCCCCTTTCTCTCCTGCAGGACACTCAAAGGGGCTGACAACCTCCTTGCCCTTCCCCCCTCACAACAAACACCCTGTGAGGTGGGTGGGGCTGAGAGAGCTCCAAGAAGCTGTGACTAGCCCAAGGTCACCCAGCTGGCGTGTGTGGGAGTGCACAGGCTAATCTGAATTCCCCAGATCAGCCTCCTCAGCTCAAGCGGCAGAGCTGGGAATCAAACCCGGTTCCTCCAGATTAGAATGCACCTGCTCTTAGCCACTACGCCACTGCTGCTCCAGGGTAGAGGAAACGGTTCAAATCTTGCTGGATATATGGGGGGGGGAGTCAGCACTACAGTTGACATGAAGCAGGCCTCTCTGCCAGCTTCTGCAGAAGGAAAGGCAGCAGGGTGTAAGGAAGGCTATAGCCCCCCGCCCCTGTGCTGCCTCCCTCCAATCAGCAGAGAGTCCCTCCCTGGTAGCCTCTTTGACGTTCCATGCCCAGATCGCATGAAGCAGGGGGTCAGGATGCTTGCCTAAAGCCCTGAGAGCACGCACCCCCCCGTCCCCCCCCTCTGCAAACCCCTGAGTGTGGGGATGGGGCGAGACCCAACCCCGCCGGCAGAGCTGAGAAAGCGACGCTGACCCCCACGAATAGAACAGCGGGCTTAGCCAGGAGGGAGAGACTCACGCCCTTGATGCAGACTTGCGTGTTGCGGTTGCAGTCGCTCAAGTCCTGCTTCGCCTTGGACGACGGGCAGAAAGACGTGCTGCCGTTGCACTTGCCCTCCTCTGCGCACTCCGACTCGTTGCGGCATTTGGCCCCTAGCCCCCGGAAGTCACACTGGGCTGTGCAGCAGGGGCCTTGGCTGGGGCTGGAGAGGAGGAAGAAGAGGAGCCGGTGGAAGGCCCCGCTGCTGCTGCTGCTGCTGCTGCTTCTCCAGAGGAGACCCCCCCCGCTCCAACACCCCCCTCACTCATCAGCATGCCCTGCTAGGGGAAGGGGGGGCACTGCTGGGCTTCCTGCACACCAACCGAGAAAGGCTCCCCCCCCCCCCAATCACAGGAATGAAGGACGATCACAGTAATGGTGAACCTTTTCGAGACCGAGTGCAGCCCAAACTGCAACCCAAAACCCACTTATTTATCTCAAAGTGCCAACACGGCCATTCAACCTGAATACTGATGGTTGGCTCCAAGGCGTGTGTTACTCGGGAGTAAGCTTGGTGGTAGTCGGTGGCTTTGCTTTGAAGCAACCGTGCAACTCTTCCAACAGGTGAATCACAACCCTAGGAGGGTTTACTCAGAAGCAAGCCCCGTTGCCAGCAACTGATGTTACTTCCAGGTAAAGGATCGCGCCATAGGTTCGCCACCACTGGACGATCACATTTTTCACCCAAGGCCACCATGCACAATGGATCCCTCTGCCCTTTTATCCTCTCACCAACCCTGCGAGGTAGGTTAGGGGGAGTGCGCGTGCCAGGCGCAAAGGTGTCCTACAAGGTGGGTGAGGATGGGCGCTGCCAGGTCCTCTGTCTGGTACTCCGACCGCGACACCCCACACTGTCTTATCCTGCTGGTGCACATGTCTACCAAGTGCTCGGGGGCAGGAAGATGGCTCAAAAATATCACGAGCAAACAAGGATCTTATTTAATCGGTGTGACCTGGCCCCAAGCCTGCGGACCCCCGCCCTCCCCCTCCTTCACCGGCCAGTGCTCTGCACCCAAGGGCCAGCTGGGGGGCAAAGCAAGTAGAGGAATCACATCCTGCCTGTGTTGTTCAACCTTCTGGCTACCAGACCTCGCCTGAACACGACCCTGTACTCTGTAAGCCCTCTGATCACATAAGAACGAGCCTGCTGGATCAGACCAGAGTCCATCTAGTCCAGCTCTCTGCTACTCGCAGGGGCCCACCAGGTGCCTTTGGGATGCAGGATGTGAAAGCAAGGGCCTTCTGCTGCTGCTGCTGCTCTCGAGCACCTGGTCTGCTGAGGCATTTGTAACCTCAGATAAAGGAGATCAATCTGAGATCAGAAGTACCCCCCCTCACATGCAACAGCCTGGCCAAACAAGAACATAAGAACAAGCCAGCTGGATCAGACCAGAGTCCATCTAGTCCAGCTCTCTGCTACTCGCAGTGGCCCACCAGGTACCTTTGGGAGCTCACCTGCAGGATGTGAAAGCAATGGCCTTCTGCTGCTGTTGCTCCCGAGCACCTGGACTGTTAAGGCATTTGCAATCTCAGATCAAAGAGGATCAAGGCCAATGTCCTTCACACGTGAACCACTTGTGTGCGTGCTGCACCCCGCCTCCCCCCGCAAGACCGAACTTTTAGAAGCACTGGCTCCCGAGCCCGGGCAGACCGATCTCTGTACCTGCACTGCTTGCCGGGCCTGAGCTTGCATTTCCTGTCTTCCGGCTGGTTCGCGTCGAAGCAACACTCGTCTTTGCACTGGTCGCTGTAGCCGCAGTCGCACTGCTCTCCTTGCTCCACCAAGCCGTTCCCGCAGATGGGCTGGCCGGACTCTGAGAAACGCCGGAAGGAAAGATTGCTTATTTGACCGCAAAGGCAGAAACACGTCGAAACCCACCCGCAGAGCACGAAGGGGGCCCAGCAGCGCGACACGTTTATTCCTGCAGACCACAGGTGTCAAACTCGCAGCCCTCCAGATGTGATGGACTACAGTTCTCATCATCCCCTGCCAGCATCGTGCTGGTAGGGGATGATTGGAACTGTAGTCCATAACATCTGGCGGGCTGCGAGTTTTACACCTATGCTGTAGACCGACTTGGAGATCTTGCAGGTGAGGCAAAATACGTTCCTGTGGGGCTCGGCATTCACTCACCCCCCACCCCAAATCAGGCAAGGTGGCTTCCTAACCAGTGGCCGCTCAGGTGTGACAGGTGAAGTGGGAACCCCTTGATGAGGGAAGAGGAAGAAAGGTCACGCCAGGCCATGGCAGGGCCTTGAGTGTGGTGGTCCCATAAGTTCACCTCCAGCTCAGACCCCAGGGCGACCCTGCATGCCCCACGACAACCTGGGCTGCCTTGGTTCTGGTGGGTTTTCCAGACTGTGTGGCCGTGGTCTGGTGGATCTTGTTCCTAACGACACAGTGTGTAACAGACTTCCCTCTGTGATGCACCTCTGAAGATGCCAGCCACAGATGCAGGCGAAACGTTAGGAACAAGATCCACCAGACCACGGCCACACTGCCCGGAAAACCCACCAGAACCAGTTGAATCCGGCCGTGAAAGCCTTTGACAATACATTGGGCTGCCTTGCTTCTTGGGAGAATCAGCAGACAAATTGCTCTCTGCCCATGGCTCCGCAGCTGCTTCTTGGCCTGCCTGTCAGCCCTTCCTCCCCTCGGGACAGCCGCACCTCTCAGGCCAAAAGGAAGGAGTCCCACTGCCTGTGCAGCGGGAGGGATCAAGGGTGCCGCAGCACCCAGGGGTGAGACAACCACAGTCATCTCAGGCTCAGACGGTCCTCTTGGATGCACAAATCTGGACTGCATAGTAGGGCCTGCTCTGGATCCCCCTCTTGATCACAGGGACAGGCCCACACTGTGCTGCCTGCAAACCGAGTCTGCCTTCTCCCAGGAGAAGACCGCAGGCCCAACAGCAAACAAAGAGCACCTGGGAAAACAGCGCCCAAACCCCTTTCCTGTGCTGCCCGTGGAGAAGTCCAGCTGCCGACACCTAATTGGAGGGACCAGCTGTTGATAGTGCCCCCCCCCCTTTAGACCCTTTACACCTGGGCCGCTTGTCAACTAATGGGACTCGCCGCTCCTCCCTCTAGGGGAGAGGACTTTGAAAATTGAGTTGCTGGGCGCCACTTATATTTATACTTGCATTTAATAGACTTCGTTTTATTGTTTTTATCGCTGCTTCTAAAGGTTTTTAGTTATTTTATGATTGTATTACGTTTATATGTTGTACACCGCCTGGAGCCCCCTGGGGACAGCGCGGTATAAAAGTCTAAGGTATAAATAAATAAAAATAAATAATTGCAAAAGCAGCTCCCCGACAGAAGCGAGCTCGGACAGGAACGACGCGAAGGAAAGACCCACCGACAAAGCAATTGTTCCGCTTCTTGTCCAGAACTTGACTGATGTTCCGAACGCTGCACAGAGAGAATTTGTTGTTGTTCAACTTGTCTCCAGACGTGGCTCTTGCGTACATGATGTAGTTGCCGTTCTCTTTCTGCCCCAGGTTCTTAGATTCCCCCGGAGTGCATTCCGTCCCAGAGTCGTGCTGAAGGGGAGAGAAGGGGCAACTTGCTCAGGAAAAAACCATCTATTCGCCGCTGCCTTAGACCTCTGCACAGTATCAGTTGTAAATAAAATGTGACAAGATATTCCCAGCAGGGGAAAAGAAGAGGAAGAGTCCTATTTGCATGCAACTTGCCTGCAATTAACTTCAAAACTCTTCACAGAACATTAAGCAACTCCATTAAAACTGTTTTTAATCAATGTGCTAAAATTACTGTTTTTTATCCCGGCCTGTCCATTAATAGCTAATATGCTGTAAATGCCCCAGGCCTCATTTATATGCTGTGAACAGTCTGCATGCCGACGGAAGCCAGATTTGCGTTTCATGGCAGCAAATCATTCTAGCAACACAGTTTTTATACCCAAAAGTATTTTGCACATCCTGGTACGAAGTTCTAAGTTCAGCGCAAATAAGTGGGCTTTGCTGACTTGGGCCCATTTCGTGGACGAGACGCAAATGTCCACGGCCGACGCGAACAAGTCAAAAAGGCTGTTGTAGCTGGGAAGAAGGTGCTAATTTCTTCTGAAGAACTGGCATGCGTTCCCATAAGAACATAAGAACAAGCCAACTGGATCAGACCAGAGTCCATCTAGTCCAGCTCTCGGCTACTCGCAGTGGCCCACCAGGTGCCTTTGGGAGCTCACGTGCAGGAGGTGAAAGCAATGGCCTTCTGCTGCTGCTGCTGCTCCCGAGCACCTGGACTGTTAAGGCATTTGCAGTCTCAGATCAAAGAGGATCAAGATTGGTAGCCATAGATCGACTTCTCCTCCATAAATCTGTCCAAGCCCCTTTTAAAGCTATCCAGGTGAGTGGCCATCACCCCCTCCTGTGGCAGTATATTCCAAACACCAACCACACGTTGCGTGAAGAAGTGTTTCCTTTGATTAGTCCTAATTCTTCCCCCCAGCATTTTCAATGTATCCCCCCATCAACGCTACTGAAAAACGGGAAGACTAAAAATAAACGCCTACAAATTAGGCTAAAAGATTTTTTTGCTGTTTGTAGGCTGCCAACCTTTATACCAGGTGTGTGCCTAATTTATGGAAATGGCCTTCCCTCCACACCTGTGCACTCAACTGCATGCCAGCACCCCCAGCAGCCACCAACCCCACCCCCCCACCCCCCGTTCATTTGATCAAAACTTTCAAAAAATATTGCCTCCGTCCTTGGAGAAGCACCCAAACAGAACTTAAGCAACCCTACCTTCAGGGACGACTGAACTGGTTAACCCTTCCTAGAAGAGGATTTGGGCTATTGCAAGATTCTCAAATCAGGGGGTGCAGGATCAATTGTTTGGGACACACCTGAACAACTTGGCTTGGGGGGGGGGGAAGAGGAGGCTTTAGCAACCCTCTGGAGAGAAGAAGAAGAAGAAGAGTTTGGATTTATATCCCTTCTTTCTCTCCCGTAGGAGACTCAAAGGGGCTGACAATCTCCTTGCCCTTCTCCCCCCCACAACAAACACCCTGCGAGGTGGGTGGGGCTGAGATAGAACCGTGACTAGCCCAAGGTCACCCAGCTGGCGTGTGTTGGAGTGCACAGGCTAATCTAGTTCACCAGATAAGCCTCCACAGCTCAAGTGGCAGAGTGGGGAATCAAACCCGGTTCTCCAGATTAGAGTGCACCTGCTCTTAACCACTACGCCACTGCTGCTCTCTGAGCTTCTGAAGACCAGCGCCAAACACCCCATACTCACCGGAGAGCCAAAGTTATGCCCAACCTCGTGAGCAAAGGTGATGTGAGAAACCTTGGGAGGGACATGAGAACCATAATTCTGAACCGTGATGATGCCGGTGTTCAAAGATTTCTTCTTGCCGTCGGAGTAAAGTTTGCTCTTCTCACAGATTCCACCTGAACTCCCTGCAATTGAAGGAAGGCAGCAGGGAAAGAGTTACCCAACAACACAAGCACCACAACCGCTTTTTTTTTGTCTGAATCACCTTTGGGTTAAAAAAATAATATTTATAACAAGCTGGCATAATTTGTAGAGGGCAACTTTTTACTGGAAGGACGTGTGGGTTACAAATGCAGGCTAGAACATCAGGGCTCTGCAGACCCTTTTCCACAAAAAGCATTTCTGACAACTAGCCTACCCCAAGGTCTGCATTTCACTGCCACAGGTAAGTGAGGAGCTATTTTAATTGGTTGATAGGCAAGAAAGGGCCTTTTCAGTATCAGACCTACTGTCATGGAACCATCTCCCAGGGGAGGTGGACCTGGCTCCGAAAGAGCAAGAGGAAGACAATTTTATTTAGAAGAAGAAGAAGAAGAACAAGAAGAACAAGAACAAGAAGAACAAGAAGAACAAGAACAAGAAGAACAAGAACAAGAAGAACAAGAAGAACAAGAACAAGAAGAACAAGAACAAGAACGAGAAGAACAAGAAGAACAAGAAGAACAAGAACGAGAAGAACAAGAACGAGAAGAACAAGAACGAGAAGAAGAACAAGAAGAACAAGAACAAGAACAAGAGGAGGAGGAGGAGGAGGAGGAGAAGGAGTTTGGATTTATATCCCTCCTTTCTCTCCTGCAGGAGACTCAAAGGGGCTTACAATCTCCTTGCCCTTCCCCCCTCACAACAAACACCCTGTGAGGTAGGTAGGGCTGAGAGAGCTCCGAGAAGCTGTGACTAGCCCAAGGTCACCCAACTGGTATGTGTGGGAGTGTACAGGCTAATCTGAATTCCCCAGATAAGCCTCCACAGCTCAGGCGGCAGAGCTGGGAATCAAACCCGGTTCCTCCAGATTAGATACACGAGCTCTTAACCTCCAACGCCACTGCTGCTCCTTTAGGACTGCACGTGAGTGATTCAGTTTTTATTTAATGGCGGTACTAACTGGGGGTTTAAAATTGCGACTTTTTATGGGCTTCTATCATTGCTTGTTTGTATTGCTTTTTGTGTAATGTTTTGTTTATACTGTCAGCTACCTTGAGTTCTGCGAGACAGACTGTTAAAGGCATAAATATGTTTGCATGTGCTGTGATGTCTGATAGCTCAGAATCTCGATGATCCCTTGACGGTGGGAAGGTGGGCCGTTTTGTTTGAGGGGCTCCTTTCGGCAGCAGGAGAACGAACTGACGTCCTGTCACTCTCTCAGCTCTTTTTTTTTTGCAGCCAGAATCCAATTTAGGCACTTTGGGGGATACACGAGAATCTAAGATTCATGACCCAAGCTTGGAGAATTTCTGTCAGAGATCCTTCAAGCTGCTCCGGAGATTTAACCACCCCCAAAGAAATTTGCTGTCATGTGCAAACTTTGCTTCAATGGCTTGTTTCTCTCTTCCGGCTTCTGGGATTACGTGGGCATTTCTGCCTTTGTTCTTTCTTTCCATTATTCCAACAACAAGATAAGTTAACTCTAAGGGGATTAACATGAGGGTACATGATCTCACGTTTCTGCGGGGGGGGGAGGGGGGGGTCCGACTAAGAATTCCTGAGGTCCTCAGTGCTGCGGTTTTTAGATTTTATTTTATCCCCAAGTGCCACCATCCCAGTGTTTAAATAGCACACGCTTCATTTTTTGCAAACAACTCAGAACTGGATATTCTTAAATAGGGTGACTCATTCCTCGCAGCATATTTACAGACGAACCGTGCTGTGGGAAGTCTGGGTTGAAACCACAGGCGGACTAAAATACCGGTTAGGCAAATCACACCCGCCACAGAGATGCCACAGCTATCCAAGATAACCTTTCTGAGACGGTGGAAAGGAGAAAGAGGCCAGTAGCTCCTTCAAGACTGACAAAAATTTCTGGCACGGCGTAACATTTTGTGAGTCACAGCTGATCTCCTCGGATGCTTCCTCAGGTATCTGGATTCTTGTGTGATAACAGATGGTATTTATCCAACAAGCATTGGTGGCGTTAAAAAGAGAGTGAGTCTCTCAGTATGTTGCCTTTGACCAGTGGTGGGATCCAAAAATTTTAGTAACAGGTTCCCTCACCATCCCCCCCTCAGCAAAGGGGGCAGAGGCAAACCTAGGCAAACCTGGTGAGACTGGTGAGAGAAAAGGTATGAAAGGCTGAGAATCAATGAATTGCAGTACCTGAAAGGGATGAACCCAGTTCAGGGAGTTACATTATTAGTCGCAATTGCTATATGGACCCTTCAAATTCAAAGGCAGGATGCCTCTCGGGGAGGCGAGGGCATGGAGATGGCAAAAGCGGACCCAACTAGTAACCCCCTCTTGGCACACACAAATAATTAGTAACCCACTCTTGGGAACTGGTGAGAACCTGCTGGATCCCACCTCTGCCTTTGACCAGGGATGAGCCACGGAGCTTCTGTTTTGGCCCAAGAGCATGCCAGAGCAAGGCTCCTGCAAAAATCTCCGCCCAGTCTTTAGCTGAACATTTTAATGAGAAGAGGAGTCTCAAGTTAGACAATTGTAGAGCTGCAACTCTAGAAGGTTTTGAGCGACTCTTTGCAGGCACAGACCCCATTGAGGGGCAGGGGCGGCACAAAGGTAATAAAGAACAAGAGAAGTTTTTTATCCGTTCAAATTCTGGTCAGCCACTCAGACTGCAGAGGTAGGACAAAAAACTAAATGCAGAAAGCCGCAACTGTGGCCCATCTTGCCCACCAAACTGTCCTCCAGTGACACCAGCGGGCTCTCCCGACTTGCTAAGAAGAGAAGAAGCAGCGTTTGGATTTGTATCCCCCCTTTCTCTCCTGCAGGAGACTCAAAGGGGCTGACAATCTCCTTGCCCTGTCCCCCTCACAACAAACACCCTGTGAGGTAGGTGGGGCTGAGAGAGCTCCGAGAAGCTGTGACTAGCCCAAGGTCACCCAGCTGGCATGTGTGGGAGTGCACAGGCTAATCTGAATTCCCCAGATAAGCCTCCACAGCTCAGGCGGAATCAAACCCGGTTCCTCCAGATTAGATACACGAGCTCTTAACCTCCTACGCCACTGACAGCCTTTCAATCCAAGATGTCCAATGGGGGACTTTGTGCACACGGCAAAGGCTCTGGTATTTAAAGCCTGATTGCTTACCCGACGGCGCTCCGACCCAGGCCAAGCCAAGCACCCCGTCGTCAAAGTCCCGGTCTGTGAACACGTAGGCCAAGCAGTAGTCGTCGTGGTTCTGCTCCGAATTCAGCTCCAGGAACTTTTCCACACCGATGTTAGGGAACCGGAAGGGGTTGGAAGGGTCTTTCTCGTCTTGCGTCGTGTTGATCTGAAAGGAAGCCGCGCCGGGTCAGACGACAACTGAGCCGTGGGGTCAAAGAGCCTTTGGAAGACTCTCCCTGCAGAGAGGGCCTCCTGCCTCCGAGTGCCAGCTCCCTAACACAAAGAGCACCATCCCTTTCCACAAATCGGGTCCTTCACGTGATGACTTGGGTAAACCAAGCGCCTCCATCACTACATTTTCAGGAGAGGTATGAAGGCCCCGGAGTTTGATTAGCAATGTCTGTTTCAATGCGTTCCTGTCAATGAACAATGATGCACTCAACAAGAGACCAGCGGGCACGCATCAACAAGAGACCAGCGGGCACGCATCGTGGATCTACAGTCTGGACACCTGTGGAACAACAGAAGTGGTGGGATCCAAACATTTTACTGACAGGTTCCCATGGTGGTGGGATTGAAACTGTAGCGTAGCGCCAATGGGGCTGGGCGGGGCACAACGGGGGCGTGGCCGGGCATTCCGGGGGCGGGCATTCCTGGGCGGGGCTGTGGCAAGGATGCAGCCGCTGTGCCGGTCCTTGGGCGGGAGACGAACGCACGCAGGCGCAGGCTGCCACGCACGCCGGTGCACCTCCTGCTAGACTGATTCAAGTTCTGCGCGCTACTGCTGAGAGGAGGGGCGTAACTAAGGCAAAAATCACGGGGCAAAATCACCAATTAGCAACTCCCTCTCGGCACACACAAAAAATTAGTAACCTGCTCTCGGGAACCTGTGAGAACCTACTGGATCCCACCTCTGGACAACAGGGGTGGGGTGGGCGTGACAAGATGCACACCTGTATTTGGAGGTGAGAATGATGGGAGGGAACAGGAGGACACAGGGAAGGAGGCATCTCCTGCCCTAATGCTACAGAAGGGATGTAGCATACAACAGGGGCTGGACCAGAGACAATGGAAGCGGATTTTTCAACCCACCCAGCCCTAGAATCATAGAGCTGGAAGAGACCCCAAGGGGCCATCAAGTCCACCCCCCTGCCATGCAGGAACACAGAATCAAAGCACTCTCGACATATGTTCTTCCAGATTGTTTAGAAACCTCCAAAGAAGGAGACTCCACCACTCTCTGAGGCAGTGAATTCCATTGCTGAACAGGCCTGACAGAAAGTTCTTCCTAATGTTTAGGTGGACTCTCTTTTCCTTCACCTTGAACCCATGACTCCATGTCCTAGTCCTGTGGTGGCGAACCTATGGCACTCCAGATGTTCATGGACTACAATTCCCGTCAGCCCCTGCCAGCATGGCCAATTGGCCATACTGGCAGGGGCTGATGGGAATTGTAGTTCATGAACATTTGGAGTGCCAAAGGTTCGCCACCACGGGACTAGTCTTTGAGGCAGCAGAAAACAAGCTTGCTCCCTCTTCCACATGGCATCCCTTCAGATATCTAAACAGGGTTATCCTGTCACCTCTTCACCAAACTAAACATCCCCAGCTCCCTAGTCCTCTCCTCGTAAGGTACGGATTCCAGACCTTTGACCATTTTGGTTGCCCTCCTCTGGACCCGTTCCAGCTTGCCAATATCCCTCCCGAACTGCGATGCTCAGAACTGAACACAGTGCTCTAGCCGAGGTCTAACCAATGCAGAATAGAGAGGTACAATTACATCCCTCGATCTTGACACTAGACTCCTATTGATACGACCCAGAATCAAGCCCTACTAGGCTTGAACGAGTCTGCCAGATCCAAGGACTTCGGAGCAACATATGGGAGATGTCGCCCACTGATCCTCACCTCCAACCACCTTCAAGGTAGGTCAGGCTGAGTGGGAGAGATCGCCACAAGTTCCCTCCTAGGGATGAGGCGAGATACCCAGATCCAAGTCAAGACTACGTCCCACCAATCATCCAGGTTTGGTGAAGCTTGGCCAATCGTTTTAGTCACTGACGTTTTCTTAGAA
Source organism: Sphaerodactylus townsendi (assembly GCF_021028975.2). Classification (NCBI taxonomy): domain Eukaryota; kingdom Metazoa; phylum Chordata; class Lepidosauria; order Squamata; family Sphaerodactylidae; genus Sphaerodactylus; species Sphaerodactylus townsendi. The sequence goes on from NC_059441.1 coordinate 7,372,448, forward strand.
AAGCGGAGCTGCGCCCAGATCTTTTTGTCCCACAACTGCAAAGAGGCACACCTGGGCGACCTGAAAAGCGAGACATCTTTATCTGGCTGCAGAGAAGCCAATCAGAGCGTGCAAGCGACGACGGCAGGAGCACAGAACTCAGCCACAGCATACCCACCCGTATTCGTTTCACCATAAAACTGATGTTCCGGATCCCTGAAAAATCTGTCGACTGGTAAATGGTGTCAATTGCTTTAACGTGGCTCGATATCTGCAAGAGAAAAAGCACAGGGGGGGGCTGAGCGAGGGCATCCAAAAGGTTAGGTTTTCCAGATTTACTCTCAAGAGGCAAGGAAAACCATTCTTGGGATGCTGTGTGGCCGTGTTCTAGCAGCATTCTCTCCTACGTTTCGCCTGCATCTGTGGCTGGCATCTTCATCTTCCAGCCACATATGCGAAACAATGCTGCTAGAACCTGACAGCTCTACAACATCCCAGTGATTCTGGCCGTGAGAGCAATACAATACGTGAGAGCAATACATTCGACAATACATTAAAACCATTCTTATTAGGCTAACTGGGGGGGGGGGGGTGTTACAGGAACCCTCCCCTCCCCTCCAGGGCTTCCAACTCCGTCACAACTATCACTGGGCTGCAGCAAACAAAGTTGAAGCTGCCTTCGACCAGATCAGGCCGTCAGTCCACGCGGGTCAGGCAAGAAGTGGCGCTCCAAAGTCTCAGTCAGGCATTGTCCACTGCCTGGTCCTTCTAACCGGAGATGGCGGGAATCGAACCGGCTCTGCCACTGAGCCACAGTCCCTCCCTCTTAGTTAGTCCAGGGGTCCCTTTAACATCAACGGGACCCACCATCCCCCCCCCCTCCTTTTCTTGGGAGGGTTTTAATAAGGGTTTTATCGCTGGACGCCATTTTATTGGACTGACCGCTGTATTTTAATGGGGTTTTCCAGTTTATAGTTAATGGAGCCTGTGTTGTTTATTCTATCCTGTATTTGTTTACTTGCTCCATCCGTTCTGGCTGTATCTGTTGTGAAGTTATGTTGTGCACCGCCCAGAGCCCTCTGGGGATAGGGCGGAATATAAAACCAAATAATAAATAAATTAAATTAAAAAATACCTCGTGGCCTCTTCACAAAACTTCTAATAATATTGAAGATCAGTGGAGGAATGCTAGTAGCCTGTGAATTCAAAGGCTCCCAGGGAGGAACAGTGAAAACCTTCCCTTCCCAGTTCTGTCAACAGGATCCGTGTCCAAAGGCCCCAGATGCTTTGTAGGCTGTACAGAGCTCTCAGCAGAGGAAAAGGAATCACAGCAGCCGCACACCGGCTATTCTCTCAGGGAACGCTCAGGATCTTGGCCACGGCATAGATTCAAATCAGCTTCCCCCATCAACAAGGTTATAAACTTGAATTCCCAGCCAAAAGGTGCAGGGTAGTAATTAAGCAGCTGTTTGTTTTTCACATTTGAAGGAAGATTGATTGATCTCAGTGAAATTTTATGTGTGTGTGTGGTTTTTTTTGCCTCACCCTGGCCTGGCATATCTGCTCCAGACACACATAAACTGCCTATATTTTAATGTACCGTCAAAGGCTTTCACGGCCTGATTCAACTGGTTGTGGTGGGTTTTCCGGGCTGCGTGGCCGTGGTCTGGTAGATCTTGCTCCTAACATTTTGCCTGCATCCGCCGGCGTATTACAAACAGAAGCGAAACAATGGGGCAAGATCCTCGAACCGACCCGCTGGGAAAACCCACCACAACCTGCCTATATTTTACATCCACAAAACCTAAGGACAGCATCGACTCTGTGGCTGAGGAAGAAGAAGAAGAAGAAGAAGAAGAGTTTGGATTTATATCCCCCCTTTCTCTCCTGTAGGAGACTCAAAGGGGCTTACAATCTCCTTGCCCTTCCCCCCTCACAACAAACACCCTGTGAGGTAGGTGGGGCTGAGAGAGCTCCGAGAAGCTGTGACTAGCCCAAGGTCACCCAGCTGGCGTGTGTGGGAATGCACAGGCTAATCTGAATTCCCAGATAAGCCTCCACAGCTGAGGCGGCAGAAGCGGGGAATCAAACCCGGTTCCTCCAGATTAGATACACGCGCTCTTAACCTCCTACGCCACTGCTGCTCCTGAGAAGACACTGTTGCCCAAAGCAGGGGGAGAACAGTTTGTGTGCCTCTGGTGTGCGGTCACCACACTGCCTGCTTCAGGGCTGACGGGCGGCACAGAGGCCCGGGCCTTTCGGAGACAGGCAGTACTGGCAGCCGTGACCCGTCGCTCACCTGTGCGATCACGGCCTCCCTCGTGCCGTAATATCTGAAGAACAAGTGGTCCGTCTGGATATAGAGCTGGCACGTGTTCCTCTCCGCCTGCGTGGCCCGCTTCCTTCTTAGCCGCTCAGGGGGAGGGTTGGCAGGTTCTTCTGAAGGTTTCTGCAGCAGGCAAAGCCAAGGGCCTTACGAATTATGAACAACACTGGCATGCAGCCTTCCGGTTCAAATGAATACAGCACAACTGGATTACGAGAACAGTTAAAACGCTACCTATCGGTCACACCCGAAGTGGAACCTCCACATTCAGGGGCAGAAAACGTCTGGACACACCACTGCTAGGAGGCAAGATCAGGTGAAGGCATCTGCTGCCTCTCTGGTCCATCGGTTTGCCCTCCAGAGGAACGGTGTGAGAGAGGATGCTGGACTAGATGGACCACTAATCCAGCAGAACTCTTCTTACGTTCTTATGCCTGTGACCACCATGACACCCACCAATGTGTTTTGTGGTGCGCAACCTCTGCCACGTATAAACGTACTCACAAAGACAATCTAAGCTTCTGCCTGTGACAAGCGGTCTCAAAGACTGGGCGCTCGTTGTGCCAGAGACAGAGGCTCTTAAAAAGTTAGTCCTGATATGAGAACCGTTCAAGGAGCGCGACGCTGGACCAGACCAAAGGCCCCTTGAGTCCAGCATCCTGTCCCACAGTGGCCCAGCTGCTGCCTTTCGAAAGCCCACGGGCAGGATGGCTGCAGCGGAATCCTCCCAGCCGTGCTCTCCAGCAGCCAATACGAAGAGGCCTCATCCCGCCTCTGGCACTGGAGAGAGTAAATATCCATCACGACTAACAGCCACTGACAGTCCCAACCTCCGTGGTGTGCAAGGCCTATACCACGACGCAGGCATCTAAAAATCCACAAGCAGGCAGGAAGAGCAAACCATACAGGAAGTGGTGGGATTCTAATAATTTAAGAACTAGTTCCACCTCCTTGCCCCTTATCTGCTGCAGAGGAACTTCTTGTGGGGGTGGAGGGAGGGGCAACGGGGCCTTTCCTCCCCTGCTCTGAAAAACCACTCTGAAAAACCTTTGGAGAGGGCACGGCTGGGTTTTTTAGCGCCTCGGAGCAGCTAGGCAGCAAGGCACCCAGCAACTCCAGGGCTCTGAAAGCCGCTTTTAACAACCGGTTCTCCAAACTCAACAAAAAATTAGGTGCCGGTTCTACCACTGCTTTCACCTCCTGCCTGTGAGCTCCCAAAGGCACCTGGTGGGCCACTGCGAGTAGCAGAGAGCTGGACTGGATGGACTCTGGTCTGATCCAGCAGGCTTGTTCTTATGTTCTTACTGAACTGGTGCAAACCGGCTGAATCCCACCACTGTATACAGGTCTCTCCTAACGCATTCGCTACACCAGTGTCCATGTGGTCAGTTCTGTCCATGGGGTTGGAGGTCTTTAAACATCACCTATTGCAGGGGTCTGCAACCTGCGGCTCTCCAGATGTTCATGGACTACAATTCCCAGCAGGGGGTGGTGGGATTTGTAGTCCGCGGTATCTGGAAACAGTTGCAGATTCGACCTAATGAGGAGACCATCTCTAGGGTGGGCTTCGAACAACTAAAGGGCACCTCTGGTAATTGTGCTATGCATTATCGGTTAATTTTTGCAACGTTATTTACAGCAGGGTGCCAAAACCCTTGGGTGGTACCTTTCATGATGGCTGTCACTGTTAACGGGAGATTGGACTTGACAACAACTCTGCGCTACCCGCGATTATAACCGCTTGCAGCGAGCCAAGCTGTCCTGTCGTCCTACTTGCTGGTACAGTGACTTGGCTCTCGAGAATGTCTGCCTCCAATTAATCTGGCACGCACAAAGTTTATCCAAGGACTGAGAGAAAATGAAACAAGCTCACGGGGCCAGCCGAAGGCACGGATGAAATTTCAATGGATAAAGACACATTTTTTCTGCAGCCGGAGGCCGTTCGTGGCCAAGCTTCGGGGCTGCTGCCGAAACGTTCTTAAAACATACAATTAACTTTTTAATAGAAATCAGAAAACTGATAAAATCTTCTCGGTCAATGGCGTCCACGTTCTCAGCTCTGTGACGAGCATCAAGAAGTCAACAATTCTAAGAGGAGTACCGTGGCTTTTTCGGATTTCCTGGTCACATGTGGCCGGGTTCCACAGATCTGAACCCCACTTGGCCGACTTGTCTACGAGGGCTTTTGTTTCTCTCCAAACACAGATGCCACATTATACAGCTAAATAGAGGGGAACGTTCAGACGTCATCCAAGACAATGGCGGAACAGAAGTGGTCAGCCATTTAAGAAGGGAAAAGGTAAAAAGTCCCCTTGGGCACGTGCCCAATCTCTTAGTCACGCCCTAAAGTAGCTCTTTGGATTCTGGCTCATGTTTGTAAGTTCCCTGATGGGGAAAGGGCAAAGAGGAAAGTACTTTATCAAGAAGATACATCAGCTTCAAGGACATTTTCTACCTGGTTTGCAGTCTCTTCGACCCCAGTCATTTGGTACCTCTTCATTCTTTCGAACACAGAATGATCCGCGCAGCCACCTTGAGGTCCATATTTATGTGGGTATCCTACAACGCAAATCACGTTTCTTGACGTTAATTACGAAACAGGAGGCAAAAACTAGCGACATGAAAAAACAACAACACTGAATCTTTTGAGCGACAGCAGCCCCGGACGCTTCTGCCAGAAGTTCTTTTAAAGATTTTTAAAATACAAAAAGAGGCTAGAGTCGTCCCACATTTAAGACCACAACTTCAGAGAGGCTTTTAATAAGCCACATGCCGACAAAGCAGAGATTCACAGGGTACATCTGTCCTACCTCTACCATATTTTTTTTTTTTTTTGCTTGAGGAGGGAGAAAAATCCCAGCCCGGCGAATCGCGAGCAGGTGACAGATGTCACAGCATAAGGGTACACCTGACAGGTACAGGTAGGCGTGGTCTTTCTGAAGTGCTCAGAAGGCCCATAAAGACAGTCATCCGGAGTTACCTGGCATTTGATTAGTGGCCCTCAAAAAGCCAGGAAAGTCCTAATGAAGTATAGTTCTCCCCTCCCCCACATGCACTTTTGTACTGTGCACACATAACTAGGCACGGAATTATTTACAGGCTGGTTTTTAATGTAAATAATGCTTCCGGCACCAGCTCGGCGATTAATGACACTCATAACATGTGCACCCCACCCCCCCACGCCACATTTGCACAGCTGAGACAGCAACGGAAGCTGAATAAATGGAGCGCTGCGAAGCGTCTAAGCAAGACTGTGCCCTGAACAACCTCGGCCCGGCTTTGGCTTATGACCTCTCCCAGTGTATTGTCGAAGGCTTTCACGGCTGGAATCACTGGAGTGTTGTGGGTTTTCCGGGGTTGTATGGCCGTGTTCCAGTATCATTTTCTCCTTAGGAAAATATGATACCTGGGTTACTGACCGCCATAACCGAGAAAGCAGCTCTAACAACCTCTTCCAGTGTTTTTATTTAACATAGCACAAAATACTACATGCGGTCAAATCACCATAGATGTGTAGCAAGGGGCGGGCTTACACTTACAATTCAGCTTGCCTTATTCTCACAACCCTGAAAGCAAAGTCTGTGCAGAAGGATATTATGAAATGCACCCAGGTATCTCTACAAAGAGTCAGGCTGCACCCAGCGAAGAAGAAGAAGGGTTTGGATTCATATCCCCCCTTTCTCTCCTGCAGGAGACTCAAAGGGGCTGACAATCTCCTTGCCCTTCCCCCCTCACAACAAACACCCTGTGAGGTGGGTGGGGCTGGGAGAGCTCCGTAGAGCTGTGACTAGCCCAAGGTCACCCAGCTGGCGTGTGTGGGAATGCACAGGCTAATCTGAATTCCCCAGATAGGCCTCCACAGCTCAGGCGGCAGAGCTGGGAATCAAACCCGGTTCCTCCAGATTAGATACACAAGCTCTTAACCTCCTACGCCACTGCTGCTCCTACAACCCGGAAAGCCCACAATACCCTAACCTCTTCCAGTGTTTTTTTTAAACATAGCACAAAATACTACATGCGGTCAAATCACCATAGATGTGTGGCAGGGGCGGGCTTACACTTACAATTCAGTTTGCCTTATTCTCACAACCCTGAAAGCAAAGTCTGTGCAGAAGACATTATGAAATGCACCCAGGTATCTCCACAAAGAGTCAGGCTGCACCCAGAGAAGAAAACACAACCCCCTAGGGCAGGGGTAGGGAACCTGCGGCTCTCCAGATGTTCAGGAACTACAATTCCCATCAGCCCCTGCCAGCATGGCCATCGCGACGGGGGCGGGCGGGTGGTTCCTGAACATCTGGAGAACGCAATTCCCTACCAAGCATGCTGATGGCTCGGCCTCTTCACAGCGCTGGACAAATGTTCAGCCGGGTATATTAACTGCTCAGCAGAGCAAGTCCCATGATGTGCCCTTTGTGGTCCCTACTCACATGGACGATCGACTGCCCCCGGCACGCCTGCGCTAGTTTCTAGGGGATCAAAGGTTCAAAGAGGCTGAATCTCCTGGAATGAGCTCTGAGCCGAGCCAAGGACAAGAACTTGTGGAGAACTGAGGATGATGTCACATCCTTCCTGCCTGAGATGCCACAGACTGGTCAGGGCGCGGGGAAAGCTGCAGGGACGGGGCCAATGAACACCCAAGGCCAGCCCGCCAATGAAATAACTGACGGCTCTGCCTGTCGTGGGTGGGGCCACCCGTCGTGTCGCTGCGAGAGGAAGGAGGGCACTGTTGTGTATTGCAAGAGCTAGATAGTCTGAGAGCTTTTAATCTGGGAAATTAGCACGGATGAGCGCCAGACCCAGCCAGAGAAGTAAATGCTCCGTTCAAAAGCGAACTGCGGTAGGGGATGGTCGCGGCCACGGCAGGCCCGAGGATCCTCCGAGGAGGTCTTTCTTCACTTGGCAGAGTCCCAAACCCAAGATCTGCACCGGAAACTCCAACCAAGCCGCTGAGCAAGGGAGTCTCCTGTCAAAACGCACCTGCTGAAGTATGCTGCTTCGGGCACCTGTTGAATGTTCAGGCACCTGTCGAATGTTCGGGCACCTCTGAATGTTCAGAGCACCTGAAGGGCTCCCCCATCTGCTCCTGCCTGGCTTGGGTTTATTTATTTATTTCCTGCTGTAAATGGCAGGAGAACCCAGGAAAGCTCATATTGTATGGGGGGTGGGTGGGTTTAGAGATAAATGAGCAGTTGGGAGTTTGGCAGCTGATCTGAGGTCTCGGGACAGGGGAGAATTTAGCTTTTCTTCTGAAGTGGTACTCTGGGGTCAGGTGTGAAATAGCCATTCCATGACACAAAGGCCCTCTAAGGGTGCCGGCGGTTTGGTAAAGCACAGCTCCATCTTTAAACATGCCTTAAGAAGAACATAAGGACTAGAGCGCCTTCCTTATGAGGAGAGGCTGCAGCGTTTGGGACTCTTTAGTTTGGAGAGGAGGCGGCTGAGGGGGGATATGATTGAAGTCTATAAAATTATGCATGGGGTAGAAAATGTCGACAGGGAGAAATTTTTCTCTCTTTCTCACAATACTAGAACCAGGGGGCATTCATTGAAAATGCTGGGGGGAAGAATTAGGACTAATAAAAGGAAACACTTCTTCACGCCACGTGTGATCGGTGTTTGGAATATGGTGCCACAGAAGGTGGTGATGGCCACTCACCTGGATAACTTTAAAAGGGGCTTGGACAGATTTATGGAAGAGAAGTCGATTTATGGCTACCAATCTTGATCCTCTTTGATCTGAGATTGCAAAGGCCTTAACAGTCCAGGTGCTCGGGAGCAACAGCCGCAGAAGGCCATTGTGTTCACATCCTGCATGTGAGCTCCCAAAGGCACCTCGCGTTTGTCCAAGGAGAGCCGAACTAACAGGATAACTTCAAATAGGCCGTGTCTTGAATCCAATTACGGTCCTAATCAGCCTCATGGAATGGAGATCACGTGACGGTTTCAGATTGAAAAGGGAGTTTTAGCGCAGGCAAGAGGAGGGAGGCTTCTTTCCAGAAAGGTGCGTGTAGTTTTCTCGGAAGCCGACGATTCCTACGAAAAGGGTTTCAAAGGAAAGGCAGAGGGCGGGAAGAAGGGGGCCGGCAGTCCTATTCTCATTCCCAAGTATATTTAGGGAAAGGGTGGCTATACAGTCAGAGCCCTCTTTCCTCGGGGATTCGACTGGTCAGAGAGGAATCACTGAAATAAAACCCAACCGTGTTCAAAGCTCCAGCACAGCCACCGTCTCAGGAAATCTACCGGATGTCGTCTGTTCTACGCTGAAACGACATCACAAACAGAAACTGACTACAAACATCCTTTTGAAAAGTAAAACTGGGGTGAAAGAAGGGTGTGTGGGGGGGGGGAGCAGAACCCACTGACGGTAAAGTACAGATGTCAAACTAGGACGCCGTTATTAGCTTAGCCAGCTGGGGGGCCCAGAGATCAGGAATCAATTCAATCTCCAAAATATCACCTGTTTCAAGTCGTGCGCTGGCTTACAGCTGACTTCGGCTTCCGATCTCATTTAATCAACGGTGAGTCAAGGAAGCTCTTTAGGGCAAATCAGAGCAGAAAATGCCAGTTCGAGCCCCGTTTTCTTCTACTATTTAATGTCTGCACTCACCGCCTGCAGGACGCTAAGCCTTTGATTCCCTGCAGTCACGACCAAGGCATGATTCATCTCAGGCAGGTTTCTGCATTTCGCAACTTAGATTATTAGCGCTAACCAAGCAACGGTTAAGCCAAAGTAATTCTTATAAGCCAGCATGGAAAGAAGAAGAAGAAGAGTTTGGATTTATATCCCCCCCTTTCTCTCCTGCAGGAGACTCAAAGGGGCTTACAATCTCCTTGCCCTTCCCCCCTCACAACAACCACCCTGTGAGGTGGGTGGGGCTGAGAGAGCTCCAAGAAGCTGTGACTAGCCCAAGGTCACCCAGCTGGCGTGTGTGGGAGTGCACAGGCTAATCTGAATTCCCCAGATAAGCCTCTGCAGCTCAGGTGGCAGAGCTGGGAATCAAACCCGGTTCCCCCAGATTAGATACACGAGCTCTTAACCTCCTACGCCACTGTTGCTCCTTTCACAAGGAGGAAGAAAGAGTTTCCCAAGTTAGGTAAGAGCAGTCGCAGTGAACTATGAGCTATGATTGGGGGTGGGCGGCTATACTGGGGGCTCTAAACTCACCTAGGCCTTGGGACACTCCACCCCCTCTCATCCACAGCTCCCTCCATGGAGACTGTACAGACTAGTCTACCTTACAGGGATGCTGTGAGGACTGCAAGGTAACGTATGTGAATTACTCTGGCGACAGCAAGTGTCGTACAAATCCTGCTGCCTCTTCCACAAAATGTTTTGCACCTGGGCCTTAGATGAGGCTCCAAACCCAATCCCTTATCTATTGAAAATATTCACAATAGGGACGCCTTTCCTGGGCAACCCCCCCCCTTTCCCCGGCACAAAGACCCGCGCCAGAAGGAGAGGAGCTGATCCTCACTCGCAAAGCCAGCTTTTGTTTACGTTCTGAATGAGACTTCATTTTGCATTGTTGTCCGTGAAAGCTGTTAAGAAATCTCTTTCTGCAAAAACGGCAGGACGGGCAAACACCTCCCCGGCTTGTCAAATTCCCCCTTTATCCTGAGCAGCCTTTTGAACAGATGGTGGCCTTTTTTTTCCACAAGCATCCATTTCATTCCAGTATCAACACACAGACACACACCATAAATTTGATTTTCTGACTTAATAAACGGCAAACATCACGGCGAGGGGGGGGGGTGCTCTTTGTGTAAACCCAATGAGCTCTTCCGTCCACAGCGCCAACACAGAAATTGGGCTGTGCGAAATGGCCCTGTGCTTCCCTTCTGACTTGCCACCAAACATTTTCTCTCTTTCTCACAATACTAGAACCAGGGGGCATCCATTGAAAATGCTGGGGGGAAGAATTAGGACTAATAAAAGGAAACACTTCTTCACGCAACACGTGATTGGTGTTGGGAATATGCTGCCACAGGAGGTGGTGATGGCCATTAACCTGGATAGCTTTAAAAGGGGCTTGGACAGATTGATGGAGGAGAAGTCTATCTGTGGCTCCCAATCTTGATCCTCCTTGATCTCAGATTGCAAATGCCTTAGCAGACCAGGTGCTTGGGAGCAACAGCCGCAGAAGGCCATTGCTTTCACATCCTGCCTGTGAGCTCCCAAAGGCACCTGGTGGGCCACTGCGAGTAGCAGAGAGCTGGACTAGATGGACTCCGGTCTGATCCAGCAGGCTTGTTCTTATGTATTCTTATGTATCCACCTGGCTGGGAGTTTGGGAGGCGGAGGGGGCACAGGGGTATCACCCTCCACCCTAATTTTATTTTATTTATTTTGGATTTATATCCCGCCCTATCCCCGAAGGGCTCTGGGCAGGTCACAACACAATTCAACAGTCCATAAATATTAAAAAATATAAATCCACATCTAACCCCTCCGTTCTAAGCTCTGGGTGAACAAGGGCTGGCCACACACACGCAGCCTCGAGGGGGCTATGAAGATAACTCACCATCCTGAGTTACCTGGAGGAAGGGTGTGATGAAAGGGTACTGGGAAGGTAACCTGTGCCGGTCAAACCTTTGACATGGGCAGTTGTGACAGAACTAGGTGTCGTTTCAACACTCAGAAAGAGCTGAGAGAACGTCGTCCAATTTCAATACGCTAGAGGAGTCGAAGGCTTTCATGGCCAGAATTACTAGCTTTTCCTGGTCGTATGGCCGTGTTCCAGTAGCATTTTCTCCTGGTCCAGTAGCATTTCCTCCCGATTGCCAGAGGATCCTCTGAAGATGCTGCCAGCCACAGATGCAGGCGAAACATCAGGAGAAAATGCTGCTGGAACACGGCCATCCAACCTGGAAAACCCACAACATCCTGGAAGAGGAGTCATTAGTTTGGCTGGGATTATTATTTTACACAAACTGTGGCAATTGCAGTATTATGGAACAGACCAGGATAAGATCCTGGTAGACTTGGAAGAGAAACAACAGGGGGTCCAGATACAAGGTGGCCAAAGGGTAGAGAACAGGCAACGCAAAAGCCCAGAAAGCCAACAAGAAGGTAGGGCTGCCAGAATGTAGAGTTACCAGAAGGCTCTTGCTCATTCCAGCTGGCCCGGCAGTTCCTGGCCGTTCTCCTTCCCTTAAAGCACGCCACGACCCCATGTCAAAACGCTGGCCACGTCCCCTTTTTAAACCCACTGTCTGTTCACACAGTGCCCAAAACAAAATAAGACGGCTGGCGACCAAAGCCCCATCTCCCTTGTAAACACTGGTGTCAACCTTTCCTCTACTGGAGAAGGTCAGGTGATTTAAAAAAAAAAGATGTCAGACATGGGGGCTGAGGAAGGAGCGAACAAGGGAAAGTTTTATCACTGCGGAACGCTTCAGTCACTTCCGGGACGCCCTCCGTGCCTCAACGCACGGCCAAGTAGCAGATACCCCCTAATTTCAGAGGCCCAAAGTCAGCAAAGCCTCCATTCGCCGACAACGCTGACTCAAAATAATTCCAAGCTACACAGGGTGTTTAGAGTATATTTCTGAATAAACCGTTGCCTGCCCTGTGCTATGACATACACCACCACTAATTACTACCTGAGGGCAAGTTAGGCCTTCAAACTCCAAACCCACATTCAGCGATTGTTGTGAGGTCGTTTTCCACCGTTACATTTGACCCCCATAATTCTCTCATGCTTTGAAGACAGGAGGCAGGCTGAATTTCACCCCCCACAGATAGCCAGCAAGCTACTGTGCCATTCCTGCCTACAATCAGGACTGTGGACGGATAGACTTTCTACTTTAGTGACTGCGAGCTCAGAGTCCCCCACAGGCTGTTCTTCTGGGTTTGCCAGGACTAGGTTGTGATCTTGGGTTAAGTGACTAAGATTATCACCCTCTATCTGTCCCCAGAACGGGCTTTTGTATCAACCGAGAGGCCTTCAGGAGCAATATCACATGAGCACTGGTAAGTAACCTGGGTCTGGTACATTCTTTGGAAGCAGCAACTCATGTACGTAACAGCACACAGGGTGACACGCAAAACCCTAGCCAGAAGCGAGCACGGAACCCGCTAGCTGGAAGTTCTTCAGGGCTAACTAACTCAGAGGACCAGGTCCGATCTTGGGTTAAGGGAAACTCTTTGTTGGCACCAAACAAAGCAGTCGCACCAATGCGCGTAGAACCAACTTGGACAGCCAAAGGAGACGGATGGATTTCACTCGTTCTCTTTGTAACCCTTTCCTGGTTGGCAATTCAGAGGCCATCTGAACCCTTCCTATCAGATGAAAAGCTTTCTTTCCTGCCTCTTCAATTTCATGCTTCTTTGCATTGAAAGCCTTCAGGCTAGAACGTGATAATTTTAATTCCAATAGAATACCCAGTACAGCACCTAGTGTTTTGTATATTAGCTAAAACAGTGATGGCGAACCTTTTCGAGACCGAGTGCCCAAACTGCAACGCAAAACCCACTTATTTATCGCAAAGTGCCAACACGGCAATTTAACCTGAATACTGAGGTTTTAGTTTAGAAAAAATGGTTGGCTCTGAGGCGTGCGTTACTCGGGAGTAAGCTTGGTGGTAGTTGTTGGCTTTGCTTTGAAGCAACCGTGCAACTCTTCGAACGGGTGAATCACGACCCGTTTACTCAGAAGCAAGCCACATTGCCAGCAACCGAGCTTACTCCCAGGTAAAGGATCGCGCTTTAGTTCTTTGCATGAAAATCAGTGGGGTTTAACAGCGCTTAACAGGTTAATAGGGTTACCTGCACTGCTTCCCCAAAACTAGGTCTTAGGTTTAATGCTAATAATCGAGCCCAGCGGCCCAGGCCAGCCTAGATGTGTGTGTGGGGGGGGGGTCGATTCCCCCCCCCAATGATGAACTCTGTGCGTGCCCACAGAGAGGGCTCTGAGTGCCACCTCTGGCACCCATGCCATAGGTTCGCCATCACTGAGCTAAAATGTCTTATACGACCCTTTGAGGCCGAAGAGATGGGAGCTTTTACAAAAACTTTTTAGCAACATTATGTGCTAAAACCTGGCCTAAATGCCAGCAGTATTTGGGGAAAGAAACTACGAACAATAATTTCTGAGAGGAGAAATGACCCCCACAGCAAAGTTCTCACACTCAGTTCACCTATCACCGCATGGCTCCGCCACCGAGTATCACAGGGCTCCGCGCTAGGGTTGCTTTCACAAGAAGAGTTCATTTCACACCGCGCAGCCTGTCCTGGAACAAACAGAACGGGCGTACTTACTGATATCGTCTTCGTGATACATGACTGAGTGAAAAGGCAGGGCTCTGTCCTTGATATATCTTTCCGCTGGCTCGATGTAAAAGGTGCCGGCTTGAGTCCGGATGAATCCTTCAAACCTCCCGTCGATAACAGATCCATGGGTAAAACTCCCCTGTTCACCTATTGACCAAAAAGCACATTGGATTTAGGGAAAGAGACGGGTGCTGCCAATTCCTGTTTATACACCATTAACAAGCAATTAAGGAAGTATCTTGGGACAACCTGGCAGACAGCTGGTGCCCACGCAGCTGACCACTCGCCTGCCCTCTCCCTCAGCCGCCACTAAAAGGCTTCTGCCCACAGCAGGAGGAAGAACCGGGGAACCAGCTGTGCCTCCAGAAGGCACGTCTTAAACCATTGCCTGACCCTGAAAGGAATGTTCACAAACCAGCTTGCTTTGAAACCTTTTTTTCTACAGACCCTGTAAGAAATTCAATGGATTATCACAAATCTAACCCCCGAAAATAACGGTTCAAATGGCCTGCCGGGCTGAGGTCTATTATTACTTTTAGCAGGAGGCAAATAGCCAGGAAAATACTACACAATTATGCACACAATTGCAGCTGGCACCAGAAATAAGAGCAGTGTTCAGAAACAGCTGACACTCTGTTAACAGTAAGTCAGGGTTTAAGCTCATTCTTTTGTGTCCCTGTGTCCATTCAGAAAACAACTTGTTTACCTTCTTCATCAAAAATACTTTACACAGCTGCTGAATATGTTATATAAATAAAAGTTTAATGCAAGACCAGATTTCGACACACAGGCTGGCTGAACCTTCTGTTCCAAAAGTCCAAAAGGATGGTGCCAAATGCCATGAACTGTCTCTTAGAACATCTATCCGATCCCCCCTCACACACTTGCTTCCGAGAATTTTGGAACTATCTCTCCTCCTCCTTCTCCTCCCCCCTCCTTCCTCCTCCCCCTCCCTCCTCCTCCTCCTCCTCCTCACTTCCACAGCCTTCTCTATGTGCTACATTTTCCTTAGGCTGAGTTTCAGAACGTTTGCCCCTTAGGCATAAATCTGAGTTTTATCCTCTGTCAAGTACCGGGCACAAGAATGGCCCCTGTATAATACAGGGGCATATAGCCAAATACCTTAAACTACTAACTGAACCCCAACCGAGGTGGATTATTACAAGGGCCAGATGCAATACTTTCCCCGCTGCCATTACAAAGGGTCGCTCGCTACTTATCTATCCCTCTCCAGTATCGGGTTTGTCCACAATGTAAAAACCAAGTGGAGACTCTTGGTCACACTACACTCAACTGCCCGAGATATGTGGGTATTAGGAATTTCTCTACTCGGCTGGCCCTAGAGCAGCAGTGGCGTAGGAGGTTAAGAGCTCGTGTATCTAATCTGGAGGAACCGGGTTTGATTCCCCGCTCTGCCGCCTGAGGTGTGGAGGCTTCACTGGGGAATTCAGATTAGCCTGTGCACTCCCACACACGCCAGCTGGGTGACCTTGGGCTAGTCACAGCTTCTCGGAGCTCTCTCAGCCCCACCTACCTCACAGGGTGTTTGTTGTGAGGGGGGAAGGGCAAGGAGATTGTAAGCCCCTTTGAGTCTTCTTACAGGAGAGAAAGGGGGGATATAAATCAAAGCTCTCTTCTTCTCTAGAGTCTACACAAATCTGAAAGAGACTCTGACAGTTCTGCTGTGGAGCTTCTGTTAAAAAATACAGATGCTGCACTCTTGGAAAAAGCAGCAAAATTTATATTACAAGTGACAGAACTCTCTAAGTAACGTCCAATGCTAGATACAGTTTCTATGTCTGTGTTTTGAATGTATTCTCGATTTGCACTTCACAAGTGACTGGTAACGCTCTAGACACACAGGTGCCAAACTTGCGGCCCTCCAGATGTTATGGACTACAGTTCCCACCATCCCCTGCCAGCATGATGGCTATTTTATATGCCTAATAAAGGTTGTTGTAAATTTGGCCCCTGGATAACACATGCAACAGGGGCTTCATTTTCTTGATCAGTAAAAAAATGATTTGCTTTTCCACACAACAGCAATCAAATATTTTATCACAACAGCAAACACCATATTTTATCATCACAAACACCATAAGCGTGTCAGCAGGGAAAATCTGTGTCTAACATTAACCTATCTACAGAAGGATCATTAGATCTTTGCCCCTACTAAAAAGGGCCCAGGGGAGATTAAAGAATCCACGTGAGCCAGAAATAACAGG
Source organism: Sphaerodactylus townsendi (assembly GCF_021028975.2). Lineage (NCBI taxonomy): Eukaryota > Metazoa > Chordata > Lepidosauria > Squamata > Sphaerodactylidae > Sphaerodactylus > Sphaerodactylus townsendi. The sequence goes on from NC_059441.1 coordinate 7,388,253, forward strand.
AGGAAAAACTTGCAGGTTTAAATCAACGTTCTTGGCAACAAACAAAATGTTTTTAGGTTGACTTTCTAAAATCATGTCAGCAAGGAAAGATAATCTACTACCCACATCACAAGAACATTTATTAAAGTCTATACATCACCACGAGCCACGTGGCATAGTGGTTAAGTGCTTGCACTGCCACTCACACGGTCAGGAGTTCGGGCCCCTGTGGGTCAGATATCCTGGCAGCTGGCTCGTGGTCAACTCAGCCATCCATCCATTTCTCGGTCGGTAAATGAGTACCTAGCTCATAGCTTGGGGGTAAAGAATAGCCGGGGAAAGCAATGGCAAACTACCCCACAAAAACGGCTTGCCTATGAAAATCACTGCTCGCAGGGGTACCCCAGGGTCAGACACGACTGAAGGGGAATCTTTAATGTAAACTGGTGAAAAAGTTTTGGGAAAATATAATGAAATATGTAGAACAGTTAGTAAAAGTAAAAATTGACATAAATAATGAATTATTAATTGTGGGGATAATGGATGATAAAAGAGTGAATAGAAGTTTTGAACCAATGTATAAAATAACGATAAGAGCAGCACACGCAGTGTTGGCGTTGGGCTGGAAAGATGATAAAAAATGGACAGTGTCAAAATGGTTGGAATACATATGGGAACAAATACAGTTAGAGATTTTTGAGAAACTGACAAAAAATAAACTATGGGAAGAAAAGATGGAAGATATAATGAAATTATGGACAGTGTTTGAAACATGGACGGAAGAAGCCGGATTTAACAAAGAACTATGGAATAAGAGAATAAGAAGAATGAATCTCCTACTGCTTGCATAAAACAATTAATAGAAAGGGGGGGGGGGGAAATGAAAAAATGTATAGATGAAATGAAGATATTGAATGTAACAAATGCATAACTATTCTATACGATAAAAATCTATTAAAAAAAAACAAAAAAAAGGGGAAACTTTACCTTTTTTATACACCACCACCATTTCCAAGTAAGAGCATTTTAAAATTAAATCCACTGGAACTCACCATAAATGTGCCCTGTGTAAATGTGAGAGGTATCGTAATCAAGTACTTTATTGGACATCTCTAGTTTGAAGTCATCGCTAAAGAGGGACATATCTCTCTTCATTCTAAGGTTAAAATGTCTGCGAAGGAAAGAGGAAAATGAACGCTCAGAAACGTCGTTGCAGAAGCACTTCTCTAAAGTGGTATGAATGAAAACAGACTTCCCAAATGGTTGTGGTGGGTTTTCCAGGCTGTATGGCCATGGTCTGGTGGATCTTGTTCCTCACGTTTCACCTGCAAACTTCCCAAAGTTGGCTGAGCATCTCCCTCTGCGTTCAGGTGACCTCAACACTATTCAAAAGTCTCAAAATCCTATTTCTGCACCACACCTGTATTACTGTAACCACATGTTCCGGTACATTATAATCTTCATGTGTCCTGCTTTCATCCCCAGACTACCGGGTGAGACTGGGCGTGCAATGAGTCATGAAGATGTATTGTCGAAGGCTTTCACGGCCGGGATCACTTGGGTGCTGTGTGGTTTCCGGGCTGTATGGCCGTGTTCTAGCAGCATTCTCTCCTGACGTTTCGCCTGCATCTGTGGCTGGCATCTTGCCAGCCACAGATGCAGGCGAAACGTCAGGAGAGAATGCTGCTAGAACACGTCCATACAGCCCGGAAACCAACACAGCACCCAAGTCATGAAGATATTGGCACGTGAGCAACAGAGGGCCAATCAGAGCCAGATACCCACTGCCACTAGGAAAACAAAAGGATAAATTCACAGCCATGTTTGGACAAGAGCTATAGCTGGGCACAAAAGACTAAAGAGGGGGAAATATTTATCAGGCCGGAGAAATAGAACAATACACTTGCCACACAGATCTATATATAAAAAAAGTTCTTGCGAAGTTTCCACTTCTCGATTCCCAAACCAAAGGTCCAGAGGAATGCAAGACAATTCTTTTATTTCGTGCAAACTAGGGCAATTTCTCTTTGCTCTTTCACTGCGGAGCACGGGCTAAAGCTCTTTTGCAGTAATCCGTTCTATTGGCCAGCTGACCTTCATCTACTGCTGTCTGTTAGTAACTCTAGTAAAAAGGAAACAGGCTTGTCAGCGAGAGGGCCAAAGGGAAAATCACAGCTGAGACCAGATAACAGCCTAAAAGACTTTCCAAGAATGCATTCTGTTTTCTAAAAAGCGTGTTTACATTTTAACATTCATTTATGTTGCACTGATGAGCAGGAATATGAGTTTAAAAAAGCCATTTACCTTCCATGAGCATGAAAATCTAAGCGTAAAAATTGGTCTTCGTGAGAAACTGCTCTTTTGGCACGCTGGTGTTTTTGGTGTAATGAATCCGCATCATATGATAATCCTTCGTAATGTCTTACGTGTTTATTTAAAGGGTTTCCATACTGACCTGTGAACAAAAGAAAGTATTAAGTTGGATGGAAGGAAGAGAGACGAATCAGGACTGAAACTTGCAAGAGAGTCCTGACCAGTTCACTAAGTCAGGCTAAATGACTGAATACTTTAAAACATAAGAACAAGCCAACTGGATCAAGCCAGAGTCCATCTAGTCCAGCACTCTGCTACTTGCAGGGGCCCACCAGGTGCCTTTGGGAGCTCACATGCAGGATGTGAAAGCAATAGCCTTCTGCTGCTGCTGCTCCTGAGCACCTGGACTGTTAAGGCATTTGCAATCTCAGATCAAAGAGGATCAAGATTGGAACTATCAACTATCAACTAAAACAAAGGCTCTTTCCGCACATGCAGAATAATGCACTTTCAAACTGCTTTCAATGCTCTTTGAAGCTGTGTGGAATGGCAAAATCCACTTGCAAACAGTTGTGAAAGTGGTTTGAAAACGCATTATTTTGTGTGTGCGGGAGGGGCCTTAGGTTTCCAAGATAATTTTTTCCTTCTTCACATTTCTCCCAGCTTGCATACAAATAGCTCACCTAACATAAGAATTAACCCCGGTGGAGAAAAGCCATAGCAAAACCATTTGACAAGAAGAATACCTAACCAGAGGTGGGAGAACATAAATTCCTCAAGAGGAATCATGACTTTGAAAAGAAGCAACGAAAGAACCAAGAGGATATTTAGCACTGATTTTTTGACGCTTAAGGAGATGGCCGACTATGGGGTAGGGTGGAAGGACACAGCCAGGGAGCAAAGTTCACACACAAAAGGGCATGTTTCACCGAATGAGTATTGCTCCAAACACAAGAGCCCTTCAGAAGATAACGAAGCTCGACCAAACATGCGTGCGCCCATCTCTTTACAGTACGGGCAGAGAGAACCCATTCTTTCCCTGCCAAAACGGAAGTATGTTCTGAGTCATTAATGGAGCTGGTAGCAGGAAAGCTAGAACTGGAGGGTTTTGTTTTGCTGCAAAACTTTTATTGGTCGCTGCTTGAGGCACTGTGGCAGCCAGCTACGCGCACGATTGCCCAGGGAAGCCTTATTCCTTGATTGCTCCCGACACAGGGGTCCAGACAGTTGCAAGCGCTACAAGGCTCATACCACTTAATCCCTGAAGGTTAGCACTGGGTCAGAAGGAGCTGCCAGGCCGCAATGCCTGCAGGCCCAGGTCTTAACCGGGAACTCAGCAGGGCTGACGGTAGTTTCCTGAAGCGACAATATTCAGGGATCGCTCTGGACGGTTTGGCACCACAATGCACAGCTCACTCCCGGAGAGGTCAATCACAGCACACCTTGTGGCTCTGCCTCACCTCGACAGCACAACTGAATCAGACATGCTCGGACAAGCAGAAGCCGGAATCGCAGCAGGGGCGAGCTCGCGGAACGAAGGCAGGCAGGCGGGGAAAGTCTTGCAAAACAGTTTCACCAGTGACTCTGAAGCATGAATTACCAGCCCGGCACTTCACTTCTCCAAGGAAATAGGAGATTTGTTTCTGCATACTTGCAGAGTGCGTATTTCTAAGCGCAGACGGCAAGCCGTTGTTGTTGTTGTTATTAACTGCATCACTGATGGTTTCTGCCCTGTTTTATTTTTCCTATTTGCCAACAGGCAACAATATATGCTTCGGTGTCTGAAGGCCCAAAGGCTTCAAGCAACATCCATCAACTTGCACAACAGTAATTATTCTTTGAATAAAAAGTGAGTAACGCCTGCTTTTGCTTCGTAAATATAGCACGCTGTACTACAGCCAAGATACACAAAATACGTTCTCGTAATCTTCAGTTTTTGCGAGGCGAAGACGCACGTGTCGGTCGGTTTTGCGGCAGCATTGTTTTTGGCATCTACTGCGTTTTTATTTTATCCATTTTTAATTGGGTTTTTAATATTGAACAGCCAAGTCTCAAGTGCCGGCAAGGACGGGCCTGGCTCAGCTCCGCAGAGAGGCAGGGACAATACTGTACGTGTACATGTGTGTGTACATGGGCACGCTGGGTTTCCGCATCACAGCTCTGTCCTCTTGGAAGCCCAGCACAGCTGGATGTCTAAGAGCCAGGGGGTAAATGTGGACTTCATGGGCGCAAGCGTAGACTTATTCTCCTCTGAGGACATGCTGTGGTCTGACTGCTTTGGCCTGAAGGCCTGGGTGGATACCGCTGCCCCTTCCTGCTTAGGCAACGGCCATATTTATGCCTGCCGGCAGAGACTTATGGATCCACTTGGTTTCCGGAATGGTCTGCAGGACCGTCGGCCAGGGGTCATCAAACTATGGCCCTCCAGATGTTCACGGACTACAATTCCCATCAGCCCCTGCCAGCATAGCCAAGTGGCAGGGCTGATGGGAATTGTAGTTCATGAACATCTGGGGGGCCATAGTTTGAAGACCCCTGCCCTAGGCTCTCTGATGGTTCCCTTGATGCACTGGGATTCCCGGTTCTCCAAAGCCATCAAAAGTTATCGCTCCTCGAGTGGCCTGGGACCGTCATCCCTGCGGGTCCCCAACTCCTCATATTGCCCCCATTATTCCAGCAATCTTCTGGTGACCCTTGGTCCCAAGGATATGCAGCTAGCTTCCTACTTGGTAGGATGCGTCGCCTGCAGAAATCAGAACTCCATGGCAGGGATCTGCAACCTGTGGCTCTCCAGATGTTCATGGACTACAATTCCCATCAGCCCCTGCCAGCCTCTATGGCAGGGATCTGCAACCTGTGGCTCTCCAGATGTTCATGGACTACAATTCCCATCAGCCCCTGCCAGCATGCCCAACTGACCATGCTGGCAGGGGCTGGTGGGAATTGTAGCCCATGAACATCTGGAGAGCCACATGTTGCAGACCCCTGTTCTATGGGATACTGATCTATTCTGCAGAGTGTGCGAGTTCATGTTGCTCCACAGAGCATAGCAACTGAAGCCAATACGATGATCTATGCAGGATGTGTCGGCCTCAACGCTCGTACCACTCCTCCTGCCACTCAAACAAGACTGGGCAAACTTGGGCACGTAAGGGCAATGTGACCTTATATTAACTGCCATCTGGGGCTCAGTGACCAGTGTTGAGATTTGGCATTTTACAACAAGTTGGTTTAATTATGAATGATTTAAAGTCTTTTTTTTTTTTTGGTATGATTTTAATCATGTACGCTAGTCACATTGAACCCAGCTCAGGCTGGGGAGGGTGGAATATTAAATCAAACAAATAATAAAAGATATCCTTCCTTTTTTTTCTTCACTACTTGCGCCCTCAGACATGGAAGATCACTTGTGACTGCGGATCTTTTCCTTGTTCCCACGGGGCTCTGGCAGCTGTAAATGTAGGTTGTGTTGGGGAGGGAGAACAAAGTATGGGGTTACTTTGAAAGTGGGCCCCCCAAAAGTAAAGTTTAGAAGATGGTCCAACATCAGGAAACTTGAGAACCACCAACAACTTGCATTAAAGAGTCCTTTGAAGCCAGGCCTGCACTTGGGAGGGGGAGGGGAGTACAGTGAAATGCAGAACTCGGAACACCCCAGAACGGAAGAAGACCTCTTACCGTTTCCAAAGCTAACCCACCCACACAAAAACCTCTCAAACTGAATACTGGTCAATACTTACAGAGAAGTGCAGGCTAGTTCAAACTCTCCCATCTCCTACCATAAGCAAATCTTTCCTAAAGGGGGGGGGACCCCAGCCTCTCTGAAGACTGAGTAGACTTGCATAGGTGTCAAACTCGCGGCCCTCCAGATGTTATGGACTACAGTTCCCATCATCTCCTGACAGCATCATGCTGGCAGGGGATGGTGGGAACTGTAGTCCATAACATCTGGAGGGCTGCAAGTTTGACACCTGTGGAGTAGAGGTTGCCTTCTTCCCCTCCATTGTGTACATATTCCAGAAAGCACCCTGTTCCAACTCAGAACATTCCTGACCCAGGGACATAAGAACATAAGAAAGAGCCTACTGGATCAGACCAGAGTTCATCTAGTCCAGCACTCTGCTACTCGCAGTGGCCCACCAGGTGCCTTTGGGAGCTCACAGGCAGGATGTGAAAGCAAGGGCCTTTTGCTGCTGTTCCCGAGCACCTGGTCTGCTAAGGCCTTTGCAATCTGAGATCAAGGGGGATCAAGATTGGTAGCCATAGATCGACTTCTCCTCCATCAATCTGTCCAAGCCCTTTTTAAACTGTCAGGGGTCGTCACAAACGGCCACACAGAGCTCACAGAGGCCTCTGATTTGCCTGGTATTGATTTCACCTCCTCCGCTCTCATCTACTGGACCTGGCTTTAAAAGGATGGTTTTACTCGTAGCTTTATTTCTCTTCACACCAGGCAGAAAATGAACACAGGAGCCATCGGCTTGATCCTCCACACCACGTTCTCTTCCCCCCAGTAGATACTTCAGGTCTCAGGTTTGGGCACCTGCCAGTCCCCTGCACCGTCTTTCCTCCCCACAGAAATGAGAGTCATGTGACAGGAAGGAAAGGAGGTCAAGCAGACTTTACTTGGCAGGCGCAACTTGTAGATGCATGCCCTGGGACCAGTGGAGACGGCTATCTGCAGAAGGCAGTGTTGTGCATACATAAGACGCATCTTCCTGACAAAACTTCTACTTTGCAGCCACGGCCTATCCACTGGGGGTGTTTCAGAAGGATGTGCATTTTGAAACACTCCAGCCCCAATGTTTGGTCTGCAGCATGCTGTGGTCTGGCATCCAAAATAGATGGGAGATCCATTACAAAAACAGTCCTGCATCCACACAGCCATCCCCGACTACCTCTCTTGCTGGAAAACTGTGTGCAACTCATAGCATTTAAGAAGACTGTTGAGGACTGTAACTGGTCCAGGGGGAAATCATTTTGTCCACTCATTTTATATCAGAAGTTCTAAACTGCTTGAAAATGCCTGAACAGAAACTCGGGTTTAAGGTGTGAAGCAGGCATCAGATACGTGCTCAGATGCAATGAAACACAATTCCTCTCTCATGTTTTGACAAACCTTTACTTTGTCAACCTTGAACAGACCTGTAGTTTGACCTTCAAGGAAAGTATGGAAATGCTTCCTTTTCCTTTCCGAGGCAAAACTGTAATCAGAAAGCCTAATAAAATAATCAGAAATTCAGCTATTAACAGATGAAAATATAGTAACTACACAAATGTAAACTATCACAACTCGGAGGGGAAAAAATATCTTGTCAGCAACACTGATACTCAACTCTTTACCCTCCAAAGATTAATCGAAAATTTATTAGTTTGCCTTAACTACTATAGCTTCCCACTGTGTTATAGTTTTCTACAACAATTCACACGAGACTTCCACCCTCTTCAAAGCTGTGAGAATCTGCTCATTAGGTTCTTCAACCTGAAATTCAGAATCATATTACAATTCTGCCTGTGAGATCGACATCAATAGTCTGGCAAAGGATTTCACATTCTTTCATATTCAACAGAAGCATCAAGCGTTTACATTAGCCGTTCAGCAGACAACCGAACGCAAAATATTTTCTCTTCTGAGTTTGCTACAAGTTTGACCACCAGAGAGAAGTTTTTGCCTTAGGCCCCTTCTGCACATGCGGAATAATGCACATTCAATCCACTTTCACAACTGTCTGAAAGTGGATTTTGCTATTCCGCACAGCTGCACAGTGCATTGAAAGTGGATTGAAAGTGCATTATTCTGCATGTGCGGAAGGGGCCTTAGCAGAACGTTCTGCTAGCAACTTGGGAAGTGTTAACCCTCAGCAACTTCCTGACAGCCAAACCACAGAGAACGCCATACTGGTGGAAATGCCAGAGATTCATTTAAGCCACCCAGCTGAGTTACAAGTTAAACCAGAGACTTCCAGCTTAGATTCTCGATAGCTGTGCCAGTGCTTCCTTCAGATCCAAAATAACACACAAGGGACGAGAGCAGCACCAACCTGACTTCCAGCGTAGTGTAGTGGTTAAGAGCAGGTGCATTCTAATCTGGAGGAACCGGGTTTGATTCCCCGCTCTGACGCCTGAGCTGTGGAGGCTGATCTGGGGAATTCAGATTAGCTTGTACACTCCCACATACACCAGCTGGGTGACCTTGGGCTAGTCACAGCTTCTCGGAGCTCTCTCAGCCCCACCTACCTCACAGGGTGTTTTGTTGTGAGGGGGGGAAGGGAAAGGAGTTTGTAAGCCCCTTTGAGACTCCTACAGGAGACAAAAGGGGGATATAAATCCAACTCTTCTCCTTCTCCTACTGAGGAGACTCACATGAAACTATCCTTTGTGCACAAGGTCCATCCTAGTTAAGAAGCTACGCAGGGATTTTTTTAAAAGAACAATTTCATACTCTCTACATGGGCTGGGAGACATTTTGAAAAGGGAGTCTTTAACACAGCTCTGAACATCTTAATGGCGTGACAAAGACAGAAATTTTAAAACCGGATGAAGCCTCTGCTAGAAGAACCCCGACTAGCACCAAGTTGCAGATGCCAAGGAACAACACGACAAGTTTGCGACGGGCGCGAGCTTTCCGAAGGGCTCACATACACGAGAAAGCATTTCCTTGCCTTTGAAGTTCGCGAAAAGAAATCAAGACTGTTCAAAACAAAGCATGCACACGAGTTTAAATACTAACCTCAAGTATAACAGAATCCCCAAGTCCAGTAGAACTCGGTGCAGGGAGAGAGCGGACGACCTAGCTGCCCTCACCAATAGCCAACGAGAACCAGGGTCCCTACAACGTTTGGTCCTCAACGTCCAGTATTAATAATCACCGATACTTAAAATCAAGAGGGCATCTTCGTCCTCCACCAGCAACCTGCTGTCTGTCGATGAAAAAAAAATACGCAAGCAGCTGGATCGCATTACCAGCGGAACGGCTGAAAAGGCAGGCAAAGCTGCCATGCCGAGCTCAAACGCAGGAAATGCTCCTAACAAAGAACTGTTTTATCTTGAAAGCAGGCAGGTACTGTAGACGGTCGGCATCTGCCGGCCTCAAAAGCTGCACAATCTCTGCACGTTCTTTGTGGAGGACAACGCACAAAACCCTTTTCAAGCAAAACAGATCTCAGGCGCACCTCACGGCGCCGGCACACATGGTGATGCAAACGACACAACGCCCCGCAAGGACCACGGCGGTTGCGACGGTGACCGGGCTCACTGGCCCAGCTCCACGACCGACTCCTAGATGGAAACCAAACTTTTCTCTGCTTTGACCTCATGGACAACCCTTCCAGACAGCGGCACATTTTCAGCCTGTACTTTGTCTGATATCTTGTGAAGTTCAACTAAGTCCTATTTGATTCAACAGGCCCCAGTATTTAAAATAGCAATGCCCAACAGAAATGATAAACACACACGCAAAGGATGCGAGAACTGATTTTTGTTGTCACGGGAACAGCAGGTTAAGGGGAAACCTATACTAGGAAACGCTGAGTCTGCTGTGGCATCTTTACTTCTCCTCACCCCACTAGCATTTAGGTCACACTCTTAGGAAGAGCCTCAGTCCTTAATGATGACGGGACTTCAAAACTCACTCGGTGGGTGGGGTGAAAAGTTGCCTCTTGATGCATTTAAGCCAGACATGCTCAAACATTTAAATCAAGTCCACCCCATGGAATAAAATGGACACCTGCTAAAGACCGAAACCTTTCCCGTGGTGGCGAATCTTTGGCACTCCAGATGTTATGGACTACAACTCCCATCAGCCTCTGCCAGCATGGCCAATTGCTGGCAGGGGCTGGTGGGAATTGTAGTCCATAACATCTGGAGTGCCAAAGGTTCGCCACCACTGCGAGCCCCGCGGCCAGTTGTGCTTTCCAGGCTGCGTGGCTGTGGCACACAGCAACACACTTCCCTCTGTGACCCGCCTCTGAAGATGCCGTCCACGGATGCAGGCGAAACGTCAGGAACAAGAACCGGACCACAACCACGCAGCCCGGAAAGCCAACCACGAGTTGAGGCTGGCCGTGAAAGCCTTCGACAAACCGCTGCCAGTGTTTACGGAGAGCACAACAAATCCACCCAGCCCAAACCTAAACAGAGCTTTAAGGTTTAGGACTGAATTGTTAAGGAAAAGAACCGGACCACAACCATGTTAAGGAAAAGAACCGGACCACAACCATGCAGCCCGGAAAGCCCACCACGAATTGAGGCTGGCCGTGAAAGCCTTCGACAAACCGCTGCCAGTGTTTACGGAGAGCACAACAAATCCACCCAGCCCAAACCTAAACAGAGCTTTAAGGTTTAGGACTGAATTGTTAAGGAAAAGAACCGGACCACAACCATGTTAAGGAAAAGAACCGGACCACAACCATGCAGCCCGGAAAGCCCACCACGAATTGAGGCTGGCCGTGAAAGCCTTCGACAAACCGCTGCCAGTGTTTACGGAGAGCACAACAAATCCACCCAGCCCAAACCTAAACAGAGCTTTAAGGTTTAGGACTGAATTGTTAAGGAAAAGGACTGCAGACTTTACGGGCCTATTTATTGAAAAGCAAGCCCAGCTCAATTCAAGCGGGCTACCCTCACGTGGGCACAGGACTGCCCTCTGGGTGGGACAGGTTCTTTGCTGTAGGTACAGTATTCCATGAACAGCATATCTCTACCCCCAGAAGCTGCCGGGGGGGTCTCTGTAAATCCATAGGGAAGCCCGCCTTTAAAAAGAAACTTTCCAATTTGCAGTGTCTTAACAGGAACCAAATACGCAACACCGGCTGTGTAAAAACAGGCCGACTTCCCGCCCACTAACAAAAACAGAACTTCTTTTGATCTTCCATGCGATTGTTTTGTTGTAAAATCCCTCCGTCACAAACGTTACACAAAGCCAGGCTTCTCTCACACACACACACACACTACTGCTGGCTTATCAGCGCTGACTTCACCCCTTCCTTGGAGGCCCCACGCCCGTCAGTGCTTCCTGATAGCGGTGGTGGTTCAGAGCCAAGGTCTGTTACTCATCGGAGCGCTCCCATCGAGACCCTGCCTGCGCGGAGGCCACACCTTGCTGCCTGTCGGGAGAACGCGGGGTTCCTGCGCGCCAGGAGGGATCGGGACACACCAACATCCCGGGGTCCAATCGGTGTGTGTCGAAAGAACAAGAGCGAACCCGGACATCACCCCAAGCATCAGAAGAAGGCAGTTGGACTGAGGGCCGCCTGGGAGTTCTCACCTGTGCAGGTGCCCTCTGCTGCAAGGGTGGCACTAGGGCCTGGCAGGTTGAAGTCCACCTGTAGCCATGAAGGTGACTGGGCCCCAGGGGTCCCCCCCCCCACCTCACAGGGCTGGTGGGAGTTTACTGCATGGGAGCAAACACACTGGCGGGGAACCCCACTGGGATTGGGACCTGCGTGCCCCCCCTCTAGGGTTCCTCTGGGGCAGAACCCATCTGACCCCGCGCACTCCAGGGGCCGGCCAGAGGGGGTGCCCCGTGTCCCGGGGGGTGTCACAGCCCCCCTCTGAAGCCAAGGCGGTGCCCCCCCTGACCCTTGGGGTGTCTGCCTGCTGCCCACTGAACGGGGGTCCCCCCTGGGCCGCTCACCTGCCCCCCCCTCCCGGCCCCTTCAGGCTGGTGGGTGTCTGCCTGCTTCCTGCCTGGGCCCAGAGACGCGGAAGGCCCGGGTTCGAGTCCAGGGACACCCCACTCAGGGGAGGGGCTGCAGGGGAGCCCAGGCCGGCGGGATCCCTCCCCCCCGCCGGAGAGGGGTGGGGGGCACTCCGG